>NC_137001.1:18915113-19006452 GCF_032717465.1 Coenobita brevimanus
TTCTACTCTCCTTTTTTTTTTTTCCTCTTCCTATTCATTCTTCTACTCTTTCTCCTCCACCACCACCAGCACTACCACCGTCGCTTTATTTTTCATTGTTTTACAGGCGTTTCATAGGTCAAATCATACAAACTTTGGGATCCTGTGTTCTTTTCCGTTCATTAAACATCATGGCAGTTTGCAAAGAAGCATGTCAGTGTTCAGTGGCAGTGTGGAGACCATCCAGTATTCCATTGAAAATGTTGGCAACTTTTATCCATTATCAGTTTTATCTTAACTGCTGTCATTATTATTATCAACCTAATTGTCACTATTATAAATTGGTCTTTTAGAATCCAGTAACACCTAAAACACAAAACAGGTAAAAACACAAACCAGATAAACACAAAGTAGGTAAAATAAAGACCAGGTAAAACAGACCACGTAAAACACAAACTAGGTAAAGCACAGACCAGATAAAACACAAGACAGGTAAATTACAAGCCTTGTAAAGCACAAGCCATGTAAAACACGAAACAAGGAAAGCACACAAGGCAGGTAGTAACACAAATTAGGTAAAACACAAATATTGGTGTTTTTTCATTAAGGTTTTCTCCGGTAAAGGGATTCACTTTCATTCACTCATTTTCGTGGTCATGGAAAAAAATCTCAGGGTCGAAACCTCTTCTATTGTTGCTAAAACCAAGCAATTAAATATAGCAGAGAGAGAGAGAGAGAGAGAGAGAGTAGCCTGATAGTGTAGGAATATTTGTGTCATTAACTCTCACATGATCAGAGGAAGGCTCTGCTAATCTACATCCAGACCATTATATTCAGTTGAGAGTAAGTCATATAGGAGCCTCTAAGATATTTATTCTGGCACAAAAAGCTCTCCTTGGGACGAACATTTTTTTTTTTTAATTCTACCAGTATGCCAAATAACGCCCGAAAACTTTTTACCAGGCGATTTATTGAGTTCCTACTTATAAACCGGAATTGCTCTCCTCGTCTGTGTTCCATAAATCCATCCACTGTCGGAATAGTCTGAGTAAATAACATACAAAAAGATAGTAATCCGTCGTATCGAATAATGAATCACTAAAGAAGAGGTGTTAGGGAGCTTTCTTAACCAACGACCATACAAGCCTAAGACATGACCTATCGTATGTCACTGATATTCTGTAACTATTTGATGATTCGACTTTTCTGTGTATATTTATGAGAAGGGCAGTTTCATCCGGCAATCGTTGTCATATATATTGTTAACATTACCTCGAAAATATCTGTTCATGACTCCCATCGTCTACTCACTAGATGTAGTGCTGCCTTCAGGTTATTCTACACCGAGCGACATGCCAAATGGTTTCTTGTAAGCCAGGAACCCATTTAAGAGACTCCAGTGTTCCTCTTCCCAATACCTATCAGTTCCAAGCATCACACCTTCCCCAGCACTCCATGTTGCATCACCGCTTCAGGGTTTCGTTCTACTTTAACTTGGCCTAGATTTTCATCCATTTGCAGCTCATTTCCCACAGCTCGGTACAGACAAAAGGACCCAACTACAGCTCCGCATCTTTTCCACAGCACTTGTCAGTGACGAGCATCATACTATAATGTTAATTTATTGTTACAGCTCATGAGTCAAGACGGAGCAATGGAAGCTTGACGCCAGGTTAGAGTAATAGCAAAATAGACTGCTTGGCATCGTTAAATGTGAAAATTAACCTCACCAAAGGGAAATGGTAAGGGTGATGCCTACTTATTTTTTAAAGTCAGTCTCTCACCCTGCTCCCTTCCATACCGCATCCCCCGTGGATTACAGCTATGAAACGCCCGGCCACGGTAACCTAGCCACCTTTGCTTGTGCTATAGGTATCGTAAAACATATATACTATATAGAAACCTTTATGAAGGATATTTATTTCTACTTTCTATTACTGATTCAATGGTAAAGATTACTTCCAGGTGATTATTAAAGTACAGTTATTTACGAAGATAATTTAGAATTCTGAAACATGTAATAATAATAATAATAATAATAATAATAATAATAATAATAATAATAATAATAAAACGTTGATATCTGAACATATCAGGGATTTCTATTGATAAGAAAAAATGTGGGAACTGGAATACCGTATCATAATTCAGTTCTTGTTTGAACTTCAAGTGCCGTCAAAAAGTTTTACACCTTGTACATCTAATGGATTTCTCGCTTTTGAATGACACTGCCTGCAAATTACCAGAATATAACACCTGTATTTGTTCAGTGCCTGGAAATATAGAGGGTCATTTCACTGAGGTCCTTATTTCTTCCCAATAGCTAGACAATGAAGAAGGAAAAAAAAAAAAAAAAAAAAAAAAAATAGAATAAAACCTTTTATCACTCAATACGTTTTGCCGAGAGACATTAAAATTCAAATCTTGATACCCAGAACGATAATTTTTCACTATAAAGGAAGTATTTCGGAATGATGGACATAGAAGAAATCTATTCAGACTATTGGCGGTATTCTCGTGCGGGTAGGAAGCTTACTAACACCTCTCCCTTACCGGTTTATTTCTGATTCAGCTCCGCTACAATATTCTTGTGTTACTCATTCAGTTATGTCGACATTGAAAGGATATAAGATGCAAATAGGAGGATATTGTTGAGTAATCAGGAAAATAAATCGCTAAGGAACAGGTGCTAGGGAAGTTTCTTAACCAACGGGAATACGGGACTAACACTGGTTTCCTTATGTCGTTCCTGGCTGAAGCTGGACGATATTTACTTTCGCCAGACGTCTCAGAATCGAAGGGTTAACGTGTTCTCCTTTAGTCCTGTTAAGCGTCTTGTGATAATTGTAAGTCTTGAGAGGCACCCAACATGAGTCTTGACCTTTGCACACAGGACACATCAGCATTTGTGATCTTTGGTGCACATTACAAATGCTGGGAAGAATATGTTGGTAGAGTGATTATGTTGCGTTGGCCTTGGAAGTAAAACTGGAGCAGCACCACCAAATGGGTGGTGACGGCAATGGCCATCTGTAAAGACATTAATAACGTGTATGACTGTATAAATTATCGTAGACAAAAATATATTAGTACTGTAAAACCAGAATCCATGCAACCAATGATTTTTAAATGAGGGAGTGTAATGAGGATATTTTATTGGGTTTATTATGGTGTGAAAGGTCAGAACATATTCAAATTATTTTTTTCCCGTGAGAACTGGGTAGGTAATGTTTTTGGCAGTATCTCTCTGTCAGTGCCTTTCTGTGCATCTGTCCAAATCTTTGGGCTTCAAATATCAAAGCTTTAACTATAAACCTCATTTGTTCCCCATTGCTGCTAGCTGTTAACCATAACTAGGTCAATTAATACTAGAAAACAAAAAAATCTTTTGGAATGATTGTTAAGAAGCAGGAGTGGCAAAAGTGCACAGATAAGAGACGAAATTAGCACAGAAACAAGAGTATTCCGCCAGCTACGGATACATGTTTGTGGCTAATATGTGGAATGTAGTAATGGGTATGGGTCTTCAGGATGGGAGGATATTTGGATTACACATTGCCACAAAATTGTGGCTGGTGCAGGCATGCACATATGTCTAACGGAGAAGTATCTTGAACTGCATCACTTACACTAGTCGTGAAAGTCAGTAGAAAACTAGCTCGTTTCCCATGATCGATTGGATTTCAAGGTAGCCTTTAATCTATTGTTAGTCTCCTTAGCCTTCTACACAAAAGTAGAACATAAGAAGAGAGGATAACTGCAGTGGGCCGGTTGGCCCTTGCTAGGCAGCTCCTAGAAGAGTAACTGAACTACTAGAATGAGATAAGGATAGCAAAAAAGAAGGCTCTCCTCCGCCCTCCAAACCCTCCAGCCGAAGCTGGCAGGAAAAAGTCAGAAAGAACACCACGCAGTATAGAAAAACTGGCGTGGACATTTTACAGGAAAGTGTGAAAGGAGAATAGAGACTATCATAGTGTAACCTGAAAAGGAAGAATAATGAATTAGTATTGTTTATAAGATTTTCTTTTTTCTATATCCACCCCTTATTTGTCATATGCTTATCTATCCTATGCTTGAAACTCTGAATGGAAGAGACAGCAACTACTTTACTAGGTAGCTTATTCCATTCGTCTAGTACTCTATTACCAAACGAATTTCTACTTATTTCTTTATTGAAACGGAATTTTTCTAGTTTGAAACCATCACTTCTAGTTCTATCATGTATGCTCACTTTAAGTACCTTGCTAATATCTCCCTTATTTATACCCTTCATCCACTTAAACACCTCAATCAAGTCTCCCCTTACTCTACGCCTCTCTCGCGAATGCAGACTTAGCCTTTTCAGTCTGACTTCATATGACAGGTTCCGAACGTCATGTATCATTATTGTCATTCTTCTCTGTACATTTTCTAACGAATTAATATCCATTCTATAGTAGGGACACCAAAATTGGACTGCGTAGTCTAAATGTGGCCTTACTAATGCTAGATACAGTTGCAGTATTACTTTTGATGACCTCTTGCTCATGCTTCTCGAAATAAATCCTAGGACCCTATTTGCTTTATTTCTCGCATTAATACACTGTTGCCTTGGTTTAAGGTCGTTACTAACCATAACTCCTAGATCCCTCTCGCATTCTCTTTTGCTAATTTCTTTGTTATCTAAGCTGTATTTAGTGTCTCCAGTGGTCCTAGCTAAGTTAAGTACTTTACATTTTTCAACGTTAAATTCCATTTGCCAAGTTTTAGACCATTTGGACAATGTATCGAGGTCTTTTTGTAAGTTATGGCAATCGTCAGTCGAGTTATTGATACGCCCTATTTTTGTATCATCGGCAAATTTGCTGATGCTGCTAGTGACTCCTAAGTCTAGATCATTTATGTATATAATAAATAATAAGGACCGAGTACTGAACCCTGTGGTACACCGCTAATTACTAATCCTCAATCCGTCTTAATTCCACTTATTAATACTCTGCTTTCGTCCTTTCAGCCAGTATTCTATCCATTTTAAGATATCGTCGTCTGTACGATGTGCTCGAACCTTTCTAACTAACCTTTCGTGTGGGAACCTATTAAAAGCTTTACTAAAGTCCAGATAAATAACATCGTGAGCTTTATCGCTATCTACTGCCTCATAGACCTCCGAGTAGAATGACAACAAGTTTGTGAGGCAGGATCGTCCTTGCCTGAATCCGTGCTGACTTTTGTTTATAAGATTAGATCTTTCTAAGTGTTCTCTAATCTTATTTACCAAAATTGACTCCAACATTTTTCCTACTATTGACGTTAGACTTATCGGACGATAGTTCGACGCAGCTGATTTATCACCCTTTTTAAAGATGGGCACTACGTTTGCGGTCTTCCACGCCTCTGGAACTTCTCCTGAAATTAAAGTCATTAAATACTCGTAATGTTAAAAGTGACTGACATAATTCTTTGGTTTCTTTTATAATTTTTGCATATATATTTTCTGGACCTGGCGATTTTTGACGTTTTAACTTATTAATTTCTTTCAATACGTCCTCCTTACTAATGGGTATTTTACTAAGAATATTTTCCGTATTCTCATCGTAAATATTTGCTTCTTGAGGGACCAGGTCTAGATTTCCCTTGGTGAATACTGATATGAAAAATTTTTTTAGGATCGAATACATTTCTTTATCTTCACTGGTAATGTCGCCTGATTCTGTTCCGAGTGGTCCTATCCTATCTTTATTTTTCGTACGGTACATTTGATAAAAACCTTTAGGATTTTCTTTCGATTCACTGGCAACCTTAATATCATAACTTCTCATTGCTTTTCGTATCTCCCTCTTTACCTCTCTATTTAAAATCGCGTACCAGCTACGTAGTTGCTCCTCTCCACTTGTTATTCTTCAGTATATTCTTTTCCTCTGGCCTATGAGAGCTTTAATCTGTTGTTTAACCATCTTGGTCCTGAATTATTCGTTCTAAACGGTTTTGAAGGGATATATCTATCTTGGCCTCCGTGTATTACATTTATTAGCTCGTTATACTTCTCACTGGTTGAACGTCTGCTTGGTACTGGAGCTGAGTTAATCCCCGTCACCTGGACTACACTCTCATCTGCCACCTCCCCCTCCACAGACACCTGGTGCACATTCCCACGTGTTTCCTGCCCCTCACCTATGACCTGGGATTCCCCACTGACCTGCCACTCCCTAAAATAGCCATTCTTCCTATACAGCACCACTCTAAAATAAGCTCTTAAGCCATCAAAATCTAGACGGTGGAGGTATTTTCAGTGGAACAGACATCCCAAATAAATTTGAACTTAATTTCTTCATGATCGCTATTACCAAGTCGTCCACCAACCTCTATATCATTAATAATATTGTCTTTATTAGCTAAAACCAAATCTAGTATATTATTACCTCTGGTGGGCTCCCTGATATACTGGTAAAGGAAATTATCCTGTAATACCTCTAGAAATTCCTCTGACTCTGCATCCCCTATCTGATTCCTCCAACCTATCCTTGGCAGATTAATGTCCCCTACAATCATTACTAAGCTAGACTGTGATGCTTTCCTAATATCCTCCCAGAGGTATTTACTATCTGCTCTACTTAATTTTGGAGATCTGTAAATTGCTCCTAAGACTAATTTCTCTCCAGTGTTACTATTTTCAACCCAGACACTTTCGGTGTCCCTATTTACTTTAATGTCTGCTTTATTGTAACAGTTTATTGATTCCTTTACATAAATAGCTACCCCTCCCCCCTATCTTCCTAAACGGTTTGACACAAAAATAATATAGCCTTTTATCTGATATTCTGCTAAAAATTCTCTAGTGTCTGTATTCATCCATGTTTCACTAATAACGACAATGTCTATTTTCTCTGTACAGATTAAAGACCTCAGTTCATCCATTTTATTACGTAAACTCCGGCTGTTTGTGTAGTACAATTTCAGATAATTACGAGTAGTTATGCCTTTACCTTGGGATTTACTGTTTTTTATTTCATTACTAACTGGGAAACTCTTTACTAATATAACCATTTTTTGTACTATCGCTTATCGCCCTTCTATCATCGCTTGTTCTGTCCTCTATCATCGGCTGCTTAATCTGAGGTGCCTGAGTGGATGTATCTACACTAATGGTTGAACTTTTGTTCTTACTTTTGCAAGTCTTGATGCGTCTATCCAAACACGATCATAATGATTTCTGAGTGTAGTTGCTATAACTTCCTGTACGTCTACTTCTCAATCTCGAAAAAATCCCTCTAACTCCCTATCTATCATTTCAGCTAAAACAGTAACTCCCTGCCTGCTAAGTTAAGTCCCATCCCAACTATACAAGACACTCCGTCCATAAAACCAGTCCCAGCTGTCTATGAAAGGTATTGCATTATCTTTGCAATGCCTTTCAAGGCGACAATTAAACCCTATTGCCCTGCTCAACCACTCCCTCCAAACCCTCCACCTGGAAAAACACCAAGCACTACAGGGGTTCCTCCCCTCTCCCTAACCTTCTTTAACATCAACTTGTACCTCTGCCACAGTACCTCACTCTTACGGCTTCTAATATCATTGCCTCCTACACTGAGGTACACAATGGGTTTTATCACCACTATCCTTCACGATATTTGAAATTTTGTCTGTCACATTAGCCACTCTGGCCCCTGGAAGACACACATGTTTAGCGAGTGGATTATACATGGCTCTGTTAAGATATCTCACCTGGGAGTCTCCTACAACAGTAATGATAAAGCTGAGACCAGGAGAATAATTGGTAAGCTCTAGTAGGGCGATGCTACTGAAAGACTAAAACGAGGGTGCCTTCCCATGAAAAAAAGTGTTTTGGTACGTTCTTTAACTATAGGCGAGCTGTAGCTAACCAATAATGGCCAAAATGGTGTCCTTACGGGTGACTGGAATGCAGGTTCAAGACCGTATGGCAGGAACCGTGCCTGAATGCTTTTCTAAATATGAAAAGAAATATATTCACTTGACAAGAAGCATTTTGGTGTATCGTACGCTCACGTACACTTCTTTGTTTTGGAGTAATGATTGATGAAGATGAGAGAATGAAAGGAAGAGAGAAAGTGAATGAAATCAATATTTTGTGGATTGATTTTGCGACTCGTACAGAGGTTAACAAGACTTTGGTAGCAGTTTTGCATTTGAATAGTGAAGGTCTTTTAGTTCATAACCTTAGAACTGGCCTTTGCGACCGTTTTTGCATGAGCGCTCCTATATCCTATGTCTCTCTCTCTATCTCATCTCATCAGCCGTTTGAGTTTCCGCTGCAGGACCGGCCTATCCCGACATAAGTGGGGACGATACAGCCAATGTATCTCTACAAATTGGCTTAGGCTGTCTGGTAGAGATTGTATGTAAGGTAACAATTGCATATAAGTGTAATTGTGGTTTTGGAGTCGCTTTGGATGTGTATGTAGTCCGTGAACCAAGTGTAATCGGCCCATGCAAGCTGGGTCAAAGCATACTTTATAGAATGCAACACTTTTTCAGCCACACCACCCCTTATGTCTGCCAAAGCAGTACATGGCCAGTAGAACGCACCCAAAGTTTATTACCATGGCGGGGCGTGAACTCTCATTCTTCCATGTACGAAAATGCACACTATACAACTGTACCACAGAGGCTCCGTAATTATCCTATGTACAGGATGCCATTTTGAACCTGCGCCATTCCCACTTACAGAGTGGCCTCAGTACTCAGTGATATAAAGGTCGTGAGTCAAAGGTCATAGTCACTGAAATGAAATCTACTCAAGCACTAGCAGACCATTCTAGGTGTTTATGCTATTATTAATCTGAATACAACATATATTTATTGCAAATAATGTATAACATAAAGAGTATGGGAATAAGAAGGTAGATTGTTTATCGTTAATATTTTTTGATATACTGCATTCTTCAGTTCAGCTTAATTAAGAAGTAAATAAATTATGAACCTCCGAGAACTCGTATGCCCAGCTGTCGACGTAAAGCGTCGCTTGGTATGCCTCCGACAAGCCTTGTGCATGGACTTACAACCTCCATGACAGGGATCATTGTGAAACTAAAGATAAACTAAGTTGATCCCATGTGACTTTCACCTTTTACCTCTTGACCTCACTGACCTTATCAACTCACTGTCCCTTTGTACTGTATCAGTGAGAAATGTTTGGTTGATATACTTCGAGGGATTCAGGAGATATTGTGTCCACACCCATATGACCTTGACCTTTGACCCCCTAACCTTCCTAACCTAATCAGTTCATTGTCCCTTCATCCTGTACAGAGAAAAGTTTGGTCAAAATTCATCAAGGATTTTTTTAGATATCACACACACACATCAATATGACAGTGACCTTTGACCCCATGACCTTGTTGACCTAATCAGTTCATCATCCCTTCATACTGAATCATTGACAAAACTTTGGTCACCATCTGTTGAGAGGTTCAGGAGATATGGCTCCCACATGGTTAAAGTAAATTGACCCCATATGACCTTGACCTATGACCCTTCGACCCAGCTGACCTAATCAGTTCATTATCTTCTCATACTGCATCACTGACAAAAGTTTGGTGGAAATTTAAAGATGAGTTCAGGAGATATCACATGCACAAAAGTGTTATGGATGCACGGACCAATGTAACTCCATATGAACTTGACCTTGGTGTCCTTGAGCTTGCTGACCTAACCAGTTCATCATCCCCCAGTACTGTATCACTGGTAAAAGTTTGGTCGAAATCCGACAAGGGGTATTGGAGATATCATGCCTACAAGGATTTGACCTCCACCAGCTCATCTAATCAGTTCATCAATTCATACTGAATCACTGACAAAAGATTGGTGGAAATCTGTCGGTGGATTCAAGATACATCGTGCCCACCAGAGTGTTACGGAAGTACAGACCCAAGCACGGACGGACAGACAGACCAAACTCTCAATGCCTCCTCTATGATAGGTGTGACAGGCATACTAAATTAATGTATGTACAGTATTTTACCGAGAGGAGGTTGGAGCGGGTCAGGGTGTAGAGTCCACAAGGCCTGATGGTCAGTGGCTGCTCGCTCAGTCTTATCAGTCTCACCACCTGTAAATACCACCACCAGCTTCCTGAGTCAAACCTGTGTATGGAGCAGTTTATATTCCTACCCAACTCGTTTATTCACTTACACTGCTCCCAAACACTTAATAATCATAGTGAATTTTAGAACGAAACAAAATATTCTGCGACTTGAGAAAACAGTTAATTTCCTTGGATGATTTTTTTTTTTTTTTTTAACTGACCACTATTTTTACCTGTAATTGCCCTGGAAGACGCCGATTACCTGAACATAACACCCATACCCGCGTTACGGCCAGGTATATCCCGGACAATGTACACAATGGTAATATTTAAACGCATAAAAAATTAGTTTACGAAAGATACTCTAATATCAAAAGGCACTCGTGATATCACACACACACACACACACACACACACACATACAAGTTCATTATTTTCCACGACACCAGGTAATATTTCACATCTACATACTTACAATAAACACAAATTGATGAAGTATTAGTACCAAAGGATATTTTCAAGTCAAAATGCGCATCATAAATCGAAACCATTACAAAAGTAAAATCTATCTGTCTATTGCCAGACGCTAGTCAATTGGGAGTGGTCACAAAAAAAGCGCCTCCATATCGCCCTATCGTCTGTCATTTGCTGCTCTCCCATCCAACTTACCCCTCCCCGTCTCTCATATGCGTCTCTTCTCCATCTCTCCATCTTATCCTCGGTGTCCCTCTTCCACTCTCCCTTTTCACGTCACTCACATACACTCTCCTCGCTAGTCTATCACTCTCCACCCTCACATCACCTCTGCGTATTTGTCCTAACGTTTCCTATCGGTTCCTTTTCCACACCACAACCCTCCTTCATTTTTTGAATTGTCAGTCTGTCTCTCCATGTATCTCAACATGCTTCTCTCAAACAACTCATTTCCACTGGTCTCACTCTTGACTTGTGTCCTTCCAATTATGTCCAAGCATCGCTCCCATACTACAGTGGATGTTGAGTACAGCATAGTTCATGGCCATCTGTAAAGGTAGAGGCTGTGTTGCTCATTAAATTAGTTACTACCACATCTCCTTAAAATCATAAACAGTACTGAAAATGGGTGTTTGATATTGTGCTGGGAAATGATGGGGGCTGAGAGAGGGGATGCAGACACAAGGTGAATTTTTGTTGAGAGCGGGATTTAAAAAAAAAAAAAAAATAGGGAGACATTTTTGTGAGATGGGGATAGTAAAGTTTTGTACAATTTTCCATAAAGCCATATGCATCTCACCTCAGCCTCCACCTGGCCATCAAACAGGCCAGCCTCGTGAGTGGAGGCAGCTTCACCCAGGATCCTCAAGGGCGTCGCAGCCTGAGGAGGACAAGTTATTGATTTAGTTGAGGATTTTGAAATTTAACCAACAGACCTAGGGCCGGATTAAGACGATGCGGGGCCCTAGGCCATACATTTTGGCGGGGACCTATTCCCCTATTATGTTATATACATCATACATCAATATCTTTATACATCGCATTAACCCTATTAAATCCATCTAAAATAACAAATTCAATAAAGTGGTGCTATATCCATTATATTAATCCTATGAATAAATTAGAATACAAGAACATAAATTCTATGAAGTAGTTTACTTATTTACATTATGCATGCATAGCATATCCATCATATTAACGCTACGTTTAAATCCATATAAAAGAGCACAATGTCACTGAAGCAGTGCTTAATATTTACAAGCATGGAATTATTGGCAAATGGCATAACCATCACTGAATCATTTTAACTTTTTTCTGGATTTAGTTTTAGCAAAGTCATTAATGATCCCCTGAAAATCAAGCTCTGTTGTCAAATCTGATTCAATGGTCAACAAAGAGAGATTGTACAACTTGTCTTGACATAATGTTGATCGAAGCTGGTTCTTCACTCTTTTTAACACAAAAAAAGATCGTTCTCCTTCAGTGTTAGCAGCTGGAAGTGTTAGATAAAGACAATATACAATGTCAACATTTGGGAAAGTTTCAAAGATTCCAGCATTTCGGATATGCCTCAAAGCAGCTAGGGGTGAACACTTTTCAGGTGGAACTTGCTTCATATATCTAAAGAATTGAACCACCTCATTTACAAATGTGTGCTCCACGTCCGCCGAGAAATGTTCCTGCAAATTTAAAGCAGCTTTCCTCAGATCAGAATCTGACAGAGTAGTGATGTTAAACAGAAATCCAAACTTATCTTGGAGTTTGCAGTAAATTTCTTTCTTTTTAATTAGTTCTGTTGACAGTGAAACTAATATGAAGTATGTAGCTGTCTTGAACTTCTGTCTTGGTAACAACATAACTTCATTATCTGCTTCTTCAATAAACCGTTTCCTCTTCCTTGACCGCTGATGTTCAGCCCGATAACTGTAGTCCTCTACATGTAGCTTAGCCTTCTCTTCAAAGTTGTCAAAGGCATGATCACTGCCACTGAATTCACAAATCCCAGTAAGCTGTCATAGAGACACACATGTCACTATTTCAGTCTCAGTTTTCTGGAGACTCTTGGTCGTGGCATTGAACCGTTCCAGTATACACTCCCAAGGTACACAGACAAAGGCTTTTTCAAAATCTTCCATTTTTGACACCAGACTGGATGCCTTACTTATAGTAGTTGTTGTCTGGTCTTCACCCTCTGCCAAGTGAATCAAAGCAGAACGTATTTCAACAAAGATCCATTTCAAAGCATGTGTTGCGTCAGTTCGTGTTGACCACCTTGCGGTTGACAATGACTTGATAACTTCTCCATGAATTGTTGATTTCAGAATACTCCAACGATGAGTTGAAGCAGAGAAAAAGTTGAAGAATGTTTGTACAAATTGAAATAATGAGACCACATTGGCACAACACTCTGCAGCACATGATCCAACGAGATTCAAAGAATGTGCTGAGCAAGGCACATATTCAGCCAGTGGGTTAATTTGTTTGATTCAGGCTTGAAGTCCTTTGTATTTACTTGACATGTTGCATTGTCATAGCTTTGGCCGCGGCAATCCATAATAGGGAGATCATGTTCAAGTAGAGTATTAAGGACCACCATCATCATTGTCTTGCCATCACGACCCGAAATAGGAAAGAATTTTAGGAATCGTTCTACAGGCTTACCACTGAAGTCCACAAAGCGAACAGTGAATGTTTCTTGATCCAGATGTGATATATCTGGGGCTGAATCCATACTAATTGCAAAGTACGTAGCGATTTTCACATTGATGATGTTAGAGAGAACCTTTTTCGTCACCAGCTCAAGAAATTCATTGCAGATTGTGGATGACCTGTAAGAAATATTGCCTCTTCCAGCACTCCCAAAACGTGACACATGATCTGCGATGAATGGATCAAATTGTGCCAACAATTCAATAATCCCCAGAAAGTTTCCATTGTCGTTAGATCCAAAAACCTCATCTTCCCAACGAAAAGCAAGTCCTCGTTGAACTATGAATTTCACAACAGCAACAACTCTTTCAAGAACATTTCTCCAATAAATGTGCCCTTTTTCAGTTTGAATTTCCAAACGTGTGTCCATGTGACCTTTCGCGCAAGAGATATACTGGAAATAACACAGTTCCTATGAGTAGTGCTATTTTCATGTTCCCCGATTCGTTTAGCATTTTTCCAGTCATTGAATCCATAAGTAAATGCACTTTCTTTGTCGGAAAGCAGTTTGCATGCTGAACAGTACACTTTTCCCGAGGTTTCAGACTATACCATCCAAGTTCGTTTCAATGTTTCAGAATTTGCAAGTTTCCTGAAAAACATAGACGGATTCAAATAACGAGTTCTTCCATCGGCATATTTCTTTGCTGACTTTTTGAAGTCGATGTCGAGTGTTTGGCTGAAGTTTTCTGCAATGAATGACTGACGAAGAGAATGCGATATTTTCTTTGGCCAAGAGTGAGGGTCCCTTAAAACAAAGTCTGTGGGTGAAATGTCGGTCACATTTGAAGCAGACAGTGAGGAAGTAGATGTTGGCACTTCTGAGCTGTCCTGTTCAGTTGCCAGGGCATCAGTAGAAACTGCTGTAGGTTTCACAAACATATCAGTAATCTTTCTGAAACTGGCTGCATCGTTTTTTTTTTTTTTGTTCTTCCAGTACTTTCTTTTTTCGTTTCTGTGACCCACTCGCATATGTTGGTCCAATATCACGTTCACAAGAAGCCATAACTCAGATATCTGCAACAGAATAAAAATCCACTCTAGTTCATGCAAAGCACGATGGAAATGCGATGATAACATGGTTATTCTTGATATACTAATAAAGATTCACTATATGGGAGAAAAATGCGCCAACAATCTCATAAATTTGCATAAACCAGGCCCCCCAGCCCCCTCCCATTATAGACCTCCCAAGCAGTTTCCATAGGCCACAACGATGCTCTGGCAATATATTTTGTGTGAGTCAGTTGTAGAAAAGTGTCAGTAAGGCAAAATTCAGTGAGGGATCATGTGAAAAAGATTTCCCTACCGGTGGTCTACTTAATGGATTAGGTTTAGGGTCCTCGGCTGTGGTTATTTTGCAGTTACAGTACATCAGTAATCCCGTGCTATAATCAGTATGAACAGTGCTGTACAGTACATAACTTGCAGATATAATGGTATACATTATACACACCTATTCAGTCTGAAAACTAGAGCCAAATGAAGGAACATGATTCATGAAAGCCGAGTGGAATCAAGGCGTCATGCGTCAGCTGTGTTTTGAAAACAAGCTTAGTTTTAAAGAAAACCGCAGGAGGAGCTGCAGAAGGCCGCAAATGTCAACGAGCGTGAATTTTAAACCTTGTTGTGCTGTAATATTATTTACGTTTGCCATTTTTATATTCGTTTGGAAATGACGATGTATATATAAATACAGCTTAAAATTTAAGGTGGTATCATGAGTAGAAATGATACTTCATTAGGCGTATATCATATGTCCATTATATTAAAATGGCGGCACCCTTGGGGTATTACACCATATGCGCGGGGCCCAAAGATTCGCGAGGCCCTAGGCCATGGCCTTTGTTGCCTATGCCATAATCCGGCCCTGTACAGACCAAGAGACACTCTTCCACTTAAATCTCTCCATCAGACGATTTTACTAGAATTGGGAGAAACTTTGATCTTTAGGGATTATATAAAAGCTAAATAAAACCCCACATTACGAGAGGCCTTTCCTGGGCTTGAATGAAATAGTCAGGATACAACAAGAATATACCAAGAAGTACGTCACCTGGACCGATGCTTTTTGACGTGTGTGAAGGGTTGCAAATTATACAGACATTTAAGTTTTCTTCCTGGAAGTACATTTTTTGTGTTCAGGGGATGTGAATGTATGAATATAGAGAGACCACCAGCCTGACAAAAATATTACGATAAATAATGGTAACCTAAAGTAACAACGAATCCACCAGTCTTATCAGTTTTGTTGGGAAATCACTGGTTGCTCAAAATTAGGCATTTGAAAAGAGTAACTCAGAATAAAACAAAACATGGAGGAATTTTCTTTGCCATGACTTATTATAACTTACAGCATTCATTTAAAAAATATAGACCGTGATTTTGAAGGACTTAGTCATGGTATTTTAAAACAACTCAAAGGAATTATCTTATAATGTACACTCACACAGACGCACGTCTGCAGCTAAGGACGCACTCACAAACAGACAGACAAACATTTAGACAGACAGACACACACACACACACATATATAATAACCGACCTGAAACTTTAACAAACCGATCACACTGTCCTGACCGAGATTCGATCTCAGGCCCTCACGCTTGATATGCGCGCACGTTACCCCTGAGCCAAAGAGAGGATTTCCGCTTTGCCCCTTGGCAGCGTGGGCTTTTATACACCCCATTACATCACTCTTTTCCTCCCCTTGGTGATTAATTTGGTCAGTTTCGAACACAAGTGGTAGCGTAGCGCATTGGAGGCCCCCAATGGGGGGGCTGCGGACCACACTGTTCAGCTCACCCACCCACCCCGGGGATATAAGGCTGTCAATAACAACATCATTGCCTGGCCTAAGCCCCACATCCCACCCGCTGCCTACCACTGTAATAACCTACCTGAAACCTCCCAAATTAATCACACTGACCTGACCGAGATTCGATCTCAGGCCATCACGCTTGATATGCATCCACGTTACCACTGAGCCAAAGAGAGGATCCCTGCTTTGCCTCTAAGCAACGCGGGTATTTATACACCCAGTTACACACACACACACACACACACACACACACACACACACCAGAAACAGCTACTGTGTACACATTTCTTTACCTCATACTGTAGATGGTCAGCCACGCTCCCCAGCACATACATGATCCCGATGCTGCCGAAAATAACAAACAGAAAATGCCAAAAATATCCCAAAGGTAAGCCGGACACCAGCAAGAAAAATGACAGCATCACAAACATAATCATCTTCTCCACCGTGGCAGTGAAGATGGGGAAGGAGATGATGGATTGCAGGTGGTTGTGTAGGCGGTGGAGGGTTAGGTAGCGATGGCGGAGGCTGCACAAGGCCTTGGCTACAGACACTTGGGGATGGCTGTTCTTTGTGTCCCTGAATGACAAGAGATCCTTCAGGGCCACATTTGTGCCCCTTAGGCTGGCCAGGAGCACAAGGCCAGCGCTCACGCTCAGTAACATTCCAAAACTCGTAATCATTCGCAATGATACCACTGAATATAATATAATTAGTGCCTCGAGACTGAACGGATTATTTCTCATGAAAATGTCTATGATCCAGTCGAGATGAGCCGACATAGCGAAAGCAGTGTCAAGAAGAACGAAGACTATCCATATGATATACTGGAGAAGGCTTGTCTTGCTGGCCTCCAACACCAGGGGAGTTTGAAGGTCAGCAAGAAGAGTGCTGAAGCTGAGGCTTTTCACCCAGAAGAATGCCAATACTGTCAGGGGAACCATGACACTGCTGATGATGAAAACTGTCTCACTGACATATAAAAGATCTGGGAACTGGGAAATCAACCATGGTACCATCAGACCGACTGAAAAAGATAAATAATTCCTTTAGAATCTATTTTGTTTGTATATTTCAATCCATGATTAATGCATTTTTTAAAAATGATAAACTAATGAAATTGTCTGTACATATTTCTAGTTCTGCTTACGTAATCATAATTTACAAACTCTAGTTACCGGAGATGCCGATTTCTTGCTATACTTACACACGTATCTGACGACGTAGATTCCAGTGAAGGTCGGTGTGATGATGGAGACGGCTATGGCGATCATGGTTTTTCTCAGTGGCCAGGGACGCCCACGGCCACCGTCGGGCAGCAGACCCAACACCACGGCCACCCACTCCACCACATACATCGTTACTCGCAGCACACGTCCATCCACTTTAGGTCCAGTCTTCACCTTGTTTACACTCAAACCTCGTCCATCCTCCATCTTGTTCAGCAGCAATCCACTCAGCTTGTCATGTGTGTTCTGAAATATGTTGGGGAAGAAGTAGGGGGATATACAGTATTACTGAAATATTGGAATGACACGGGTATCTTTGGTTGATAAATTATGCTACATTGTCCCGAGTATATGTGTGTTTGATCAGAGAAAGCGTACACTTCTAGATACACAGAAAGAGAGTTAAACCTACAAGTCTGCATTTTATCATTAGATCAAATTCGGCCATTTTGCCAATGTAGATGGTTGATTCTTTTGGAGACAGTTTTTGCATGCACAGACTGCATGTACAGTAGGACAAAATATCAGTGGTACTATTGATGCTTTTCTTCCTTGAGTCACTCAAGGAAAGAGTAACTGGTGCAATGAAGGCCTTCGTACAAAATAGAATCTTTAGTGTTGCAGCTGCACGAGGCTTACATGAAGGAGTGTTACTGCAAACTTTAAAGTCAAAAGTGGCTCTACGTCTAGTTGCAAGCCAAATGATTTCCTGTAAACCAGGAAAGCATTTACAATGCTGGGTGGTAACCTTGTAACCAACCGACACGTGTTCCCTACGTGACAGCAAGTGGGTCGGCGGAGAGTTAATGCCCCTCCCCGGAAAAGAACTAACTAAAAATACGAACACGAAGCCTCGGACCAGGACTGACCAAAAAGGACCAAACAAAGGACCAAACAAAGGATATGGTACGGATAGCTACATGGAATGTAAGGGGTGCAAATGATGAGGTGAAAGAGAGAGAGATTGTCCAGGTGCTTGAGGGTGCGAAATTGGATGTATGTGGATTAACTGGAACAAATTGGAGAGGTGAGAATGTGAGAGAATGGGAGTAGAGATGGGGTATATGTCCAGAGGTAGGTCAGAATGAGAGGGCAAAAGAAGGAGTGTGTATTATTGTGAGTAACAGATGGAAGGAGAATATAAGAGTATGGAGCAGTTGGCTCAAGGATAGTGTGGGTAAGATTGAAAGTTAGACTACAAATGTGGGCGATTGTGTGCGTGTATGCGCCAATGCAAGATCGTGCAATCAGAGTGAAAGAAGAGTTTGAAAGGAATGAGTGTTTTTGACGGAGATATGAATGGTAAAGTAGGGAATGTGAAGGTGGATGGAGTAGTTGGTCAGTGGGGTGTGCCTGCTGTGATAGATGAGAATGGCAGTGCTTTAGTGGACATTTGTGCCGGGAGGGGATTGGTGATAGCCAATACCCTCTTCAGGCACAAAATGATCCACAGGTATACATGGCAAGTGATGAGAAGGGTAGGTGGTGAACTGAATGAAAGCAAGGCAATGACTGATTATGTGTGTGTGGATGAAAGGATGCGAAGGGGTGTCATGAATGCAAAAGTATATAGAGGTTGGGGGAGTGGACTTTCAGACCACCATTTGGTTGTGGTCAGAGTCAAGGTCCAATTAGAATGGAGAAAGAGAAGAAGATAAGGACGGGAGGAAGGAGCAGATGGAAGGAAAGTGGAAATGTTACAAGAGGATGAGAAAAAGGCAGAATATAAGAGGGAAGTGGAGGAACGATTGGGTAAATATGGATTGGAGCAGATGGGGGTCGTGGAAGGTGTGTGCACGATATTCACAAAAATATGTGCAGCGTGTGAGGTGGTGTGTGGGGTGAAAAGAAGACAAAAGGGGAGCGCAAGGAACAGTATGGTGAAATGAAGAGTTGAGACAAGCTGTGGCACAAAAGAAGAAAGCATATAATTAGTGAGTGAGAAATAGGGGCGTGGAAGAAGTTGTGACGGAAGAGAGAGCTATATGTAGAAAGGAAAAGAGAGGTGAAAAGATTAGTAAGTGAGAGTAAGAAGAGAGTCGATGAGGAATTTGGAAGGAATCTGAGTGTAAAGTGGAGGGAATGTATGAAACTGGTAAAGAGAATTAGACAGGGTGGCGATGAAGTTAGTTCGGGAGTGAAAGATAAAAATGGTATGTCATTAGTGGAGAAGGAAGAAAAAGTGAGGAGATGGAGAGAACGATTTAAGGAATTGTTGAACATAGAGAATGAAAGTAATGTGAGTATAAGTGGCTGAGGAAAGGCTGGGAGAAGGAGGGACGTGAGAGGACAGGACGAAATCAATAGGATGGATGTTGTGGAAGCAATGAAGAAAGTCAAAATGGGGAAAGCCCCAGGAATTGATGAAGTGTGTGGTGAAATGCAGAAGCATGGGGGAGAGATAGTAGTAGAATGGATGTGGAAGATGTGCAGACTGGCCTGGAAGGAAGGTAGAGTCCCGGAGGATTGGAAGTCAGGTATAAGTATTCCCTAATACAAAGGGAAAGGGGAAAAAGAAGTGTGTGGTAATCATAGGGGCATTTGCCTTCTTAGTGCAATAGGAAAAGTATATATATGGTTGGATACTTACTGACAGAGTTAGAGAAATAACAGAGGCATAAGTTGGAGAAGAACAGGCAGGCTTTAGGAAGGGAAGAGGTTGTGTAGATCTGATATTCATTCTCAGATCTTTAGTGGAAAAGTTTCTAGAGAAGGGAAAGAAGTTGTATGCGGCCTTTATGGATTTGGAGAGCGCATATGACAGGATGGATAGACAAGGATTGTGGAAAGTATTCAGAATATAAGGAGTGGATGGGAAGTTGTTGAATGCTGTGAAGAGCATGTATGATGGTGCTAAGGCTGCAGTACGTGTGGATAGTGAACCGTGTGAATTTTTTCTATTTGAATGTTGGGTTGAAGAAGGGATGTGCCATGTCTCCATGGTTGTTCAATCTGTACATGGGTGGGGTTATAAGAGAGATACAAGTTAGGGCAGTGGATGTTGGGATGGCCCTAATGAGAGAGGGCAGTGTTTGGAAACTCCCTGCACTGTTATTTGCAGGTGATACTGTGTTGTTAAGTGAAGACGAAGGGGAGCTGCAAGGCTTGGTGGATGAGTTTGAGAGAGTGTGTATGAAACGGAATCTAAAGGTGAATGTAGGAAAGAGTAAAGTTATGGTCTTCGAAAGAAGTGAAGTCAGTGACTGTACAGTGAGGCAGGATGAGGAGGAAATGGAAAATGTGAGCACGTTTAAGTACTTGAACAGTGTGATGAGTAAGGATGAAAGTTTGGAGGGTGAAGGGCTTGAAAGGGTACATCAAGGAAGAAAGGTTGCTGGTTCATTGAAAGCAGTGATAAGAAAAACGGATGTGAGCATGGAAATTAAAAAGTTACTACATGACAGTATTGTGATACCAACTCTAACTTATGGAAGTGAAGCTTGGACCTTGTTGGAGGGACACAAGGCAAGAGTGAGAGCAGTGGAAATGACTTATTTCGAGAGAAGCCTGTGAAGTCACATGGAGAGACATACTGACAATTGAGGAAGTGTAGGAGCATTGTGGTGTGGATGTGGATGTGATAGGAAGCGTTAGGAGAAACACACTGAAGTGGTTTGACCACGTGGAGAGGATGGAGAGTGATAGACTATCGAGGGGGGTGTATGTGAATGAGGTGGAGGGGAGAGAGGGAAGGGAAGGCCTAGGATGAGATGAAGGGATGGGGTGGAGAGGTATATGAGAGAGGCTGTGTGAGCTGGAAGCAGGGCAGTAAAATGGAGGGGGACTGGGCGACGTGTAGGTGATTTGCTTGTGGCCACACCATATGGGATTAAGGCGTCTGGCAATAGATAGATAGATAGATAGAAAAGTGAGAGCAGTGGAGATTGGACTGCTGAGGAATGAATGTGGACTACAGAGGGTGGATCTATCTATCTATATACCTAGGCTGCTTCCCCCAAGGAAAGGGAGGTAGCCGAGACAGGACGACACACTCGCCATTTACTCATCCATTTAAACACATTCATTCGCATCTTAGCCCCAAAGGGGAGAGAGGACAGATGCTCACCGCACCACACAACACAAGGGTCAACTGCGCAATGCAATCAGTGACATCCGCAGCAGGGCCCGACAGCAGAACTGGTTTACCCCTGCCACATCATAAGAGACCCATCCCCTTACCCGCACCTGACCTGACTAGCTGATCAGACCAAATGCGGGAGAATATCCCATCAGGGCTGCGTCATCACTTATTCATTCACAATTTCTCTCCATTTATTTCTGTCACGCACAGCCACTCTTCCTTGCTCAACAGACACCCCTCTCGCATCCAGCGCTCTCTTCGCACTGTCCATCCATCCTATTCGTGGTCTTCCTCTCAGCCTTACACCTCTCACATCAGATCTAGTTATCTTTTTCACCAATTGCTCATTATCCATTCTCTCCATATGCCTAAACCATCGCAACACCCTCTGCTCAACTCTACCAGCCATCTCCTGAACAACTCCAGTTCTCCTTCTCACTTCATCATTTTGCACTCGATCCATATGCGTCACTCCACACATACTCCTCAGACACCTCATCTTCATTACATTCAAGCTTTTCCTCTCTGTTACACACATATTCCACGTTTCAGCCCCATATAATGCAGTCGGTACCACAACACCCTCATACAGCCTTCTCTTTACATCCATTCTAAGCGAACGACATCTAAACACTTTATTCATTCCTCCCAGCACCTTTCCTACTTCATTTATTCTAAACTTCACTTCTGCATCTATTCTTCCATCCACAGCAACATGTGACCCGAGATATTTAAAACACTCTACCTCCTCAAGCAACTCGCCATTCAAAACTATATTCATCCCCCTACCATCTACCAACCTCGTACGCTTCATTCTTTACTCTTATTCTCATTTACTTTCAATTTCCTCCTTTCACACACCCTTCTAAACTCCTCTACCAACTGTCTCAATCTCTCCTCTGAATCAGCCACCAGTGCGGTATCATCTGCAAACAGCAGCTGCTTCAGATTCCACTCTCCACCATCAACATTCACCAGAGTCTGACCTCCACCTAAAACTCTTGCATTCACCTCCCTTACAACACCATCCATGTAAATATTAAACAACCAAGGCGACATCACACATCCCTGTCGCAACCCCACTCTCACAGGAAACCAATCACTCACAGCATTTCCCACTCTTACACATGCTCTACTATTTACATACAAACTTTTCACCCCATTTAGTAACCTACCATCAAGTCCATACAAACTTAAAACGGTCCACAAACCCTCCCTATCAATTCTATCATATGCTTTCTCTAAATTCATAAATGCCCAAAACACATCCTTACCTTTCGCTAAATACTTTTCACATACTTGTCTCACAGCAAACACCTGATCCACGCATCCCCTCCCTCTACTAAAGCCACACTGCTCATCACCAATCACTCCCTCTGTACCCTCTCTAACTCTCATAATTAACACTCTACCATACACCTTACCTACAACACGCAACAGACTTATTCCCCTAAAGCTAGTACATTCATACTTATCACCCTTGCCTTTATACAACGGGACCACACAAGCACTTGTCCAGTCAACTGGCACCATACCTTTTACAAAGCACATATTCAACAATCTTACTAACCAGTCAACAATAGTCACTCCACCACCCTTCAAGCATTCCACAGCACACCCATCCATACCTGCAGCTTTCCCTGTTTTCATCTCCTTTACTGCCTTCTCCACTTCCTCCTTCGTGATCAAAGAATCATTCAACTCTCCCAACACATTTATTGCTTGCACCCTTCCATCTGCCACAATCTCAGCCACCCTCTCCTCCTCTACATTTAACGAAATAATGTGATCCGTGAAAGATGTGGAGCGAGGGAGTTGGTGGACACCAGAATCGAAGAGAGTGTACTGAGATGGTATGGTCATATGGAGAGAATGGATAACAGTAGTGGTGAAAAAGGTATTTCTGAGCGAATTTGAAGGAGGGAGGAGGCGAGGTAGGCCAAGGAGAAGGTGGAGAGATATGGTGGATAAATGTGTGAAGAAGAGGAGTTTGGAAGTCGGTGAGGCTAGGGAACTGACAAGAGATCGACCTGGCTGGATGAACGTTGTGAGGAGAAGTGCATGATCAGGGATTTGGCACCCCTTTTTAACGTGGCAGTGTCCGGACTGACTCAATCAGATATGTTTATGTTAAGCTACAGATCGTGGTGAATTATTTTAGCATATCCGATAGAGCCAGGATTTCGATGGCTTGAATGATGAGTGGATGGAATTGTGTCCCACTGGAATGGGCAAATTTGGGCTGTCTGGACATTGCTACTCCTCACCCTGCCCTAGGGTGGGAAGGGAGGTCCAGATGATGATGATGATGATGACAATTGACACTGAATTTGTATGTATGTATGTATGTAGGAAAACATTAAACCCTGACAAACGTTTATTGCCAAACTTTCGACACACAATAATTGGATTCCAGTGATGTTCGAGTTTGGTTCAGATTGGTGTCCTTTGAGGAGGTGTTTAGGCCATTTAACATATCCATTGCACGAACACATTCGCACGACAGAGGAGTCTTATAAACCCCGAGTGGTTAATACTGGACCAAGCAGATTTTATGACTGACTGAAGTGTTACTGCTGTTGTTTACCACCGGTCTGCCTGTCCGAGCAGACTCGTCAACCACAGACAAACAACTATCTCTATGGGGATGTCCTACATATACTGCTCAGTACCTGCTCCATGAAGGAACCTGGCACCCCTTTGTTATAAGCAGCACCTCAGTGTAGGATCCTTCCCCACGGTGAGGTGCAGGGAAAAAGGAGGCCTGGCTCGTGGGTGAACGCCACAATTGCTTTGCTCCATCCAGGCTATACAGCGTCACGACTTGCTGGTTGCTCCTGAGCGCCTGACTGAAGTGTCAAGGCGAATAATGGAGTGTACAACCAGCTGGCTCGGCAGAATGGTGATCGTTTGACCCTGAGTCCGTTGAGAAGGTGGACGTGGGGGCTTTACCACTTTATTGATGAGTAAAGCTTTTTTTTTTTTTTTTTTTTTTTGTGAACGACTTAGGTTCCCGTGCGATATTAAGGATCTCTGTTTGCTGTGGACAATGTATTGTGAATTATCGTAGAGAAAAATTTTGTTGCAGCAGCTCTTCAGTCAGACTGATATCAACTAACATATTACCAATACTGTGACGGAAATCGATCCCGGGACTCGCATATGAAAGCCAGGCAGCTTTTCACTGTTCCACGGCCAAGTAAAAATTATGTCACCATGTAACATATTGGAGTATTCAAGGAACCCGGCGCCTACATTGGGCCTGAAGTGAGAAGAGACAACCCCCCTGGCATTTAGGTAAGTAAAAGCTTTTAATCATACCCAGAGCACATCCGGCAAGTCAGTATAATGAAATAACCCTGTATTAGCACAGGGAAATAAAACACTGACTTACCAGAAGTGCTTTGGGTATGATTACAAGCGTCTGCTTGCCTGAGTGCCAGGGGATTATCTCTTCCCTTTCAGTGCCACAATTGGTGGTGAAGCTACCTAGGTTACAAGGTATGTGACAAGGTGGGGCAACTTTTACCTGGTGGTATAGTGAAAAACTACCTGGGTCTCACCTGCAAGAAATGAATTGGATTCCCAGTAGAGACTTGGTAAAAATATTAGATTCTTCGTTTCTTAATACAGGTTTATTTCAATAGACTGGCAACAGAAACAGCTATAGTAAAGATCTCGTAATGAAGCAGTACACTTTTTGTTATGTTTGCCTACGATGGGGTCTAATTGCATACCGTACTCGAGGCTCAGAAGGACACAGCACCGGAGCAAGGCAGGAGGTGTGAGCGGCCGCGCTGGAGAGCAGAGGTGGAGTGAATGGGCGAGTGGCGTTCGGCTGGTTGGCTGGCAAACTCAATCCCACATTCCCACCACGTATTGCAATATGACTCTCTTCACTTTAACGCCATGATACTCTCGGAATAATCTCACAACAGACTGTACTGTTGCGCTCTTGGCACTTACCCTTATATACTGATCACTTTTTATCAGTAAATGTGGGATCTCCGGTAGATTCATTTTCTGGTAATGGTATTAGTTAAGAATTAAACATAATAGCACACAAGCCACCGATGCTACAGAGAAATATTATAATGCTGTAAACTAGAAAATGTAAAAAAGAAAAAAACGGAGAGGGGAGAAACAGCAGATTAACAGCAACATAAATAATGGATAACAAAGATGAAGAAAAAGAGGAAAATATGATACTGAAGATCTGAGCCAGTCTGTCTAAGATTGTAATTTCTTTTAGTTATTTATATGTGTATTGATTTATTTTTAGGTGTAAGACTTGGGCATACATTACACTAGTCAGTTCATTCCCTGAGGTCCAGCGGTCTTCCTCCTACATACAACAGTTGGCATTACACTCCTTTACTGCACCTACCATTGTTTGGGATATATACGGAACCGACTATGATGAGACATACTGGGGCTGTTTCGTTCACGATTAATGTGATGTTATTAATGGGGCGATTTGATGAGATATTCGTGGGTTTCACTGAAGCTAAAATAATATGCCTTCAACGATACTCAGATCTCAGGATGTTCTCTTTCTCTCTTTTCCGGGTATCGATCTCGTGGTTTGTTCATCAGCAGTTCACTTCTCATTGCCTGTGATGATGACGCTGTGTTGACTCTGGATTACTTGTGTTAACTTTTCTTACCACCTGCAGTTAAAATTTCGATCTCAAGGACTGATAAACAAATAGGTTATAATATATACCTGACACTGCAGTGTTATTGTGGGGGGAAAATAGGAAGGCTTAATACAATGAACATCTTTGTATATCAGAAAGAAATAAAAACATCTTATTTTAGACTTTTTTTTCTTACATTTTATGCGGCAATTATGATCACATTGTGGTGGATACTGTACTGCATTTGCTAGTCCTCCTCCTCCTCCTCCTCTTTCTCCTCCTGTTCTTCTTTCTCCTATTTCTCTTCCTCTTCCTATTCCTTCTTCTTGTCCTTCTCCTCCTCCACGACCACCACCATCACTACGACCGTTGCTTTATTTTCTATTTTTTTCACAGGCGGTTCATAGGTTAAATCATACAAACTTTGGGATCCAGTGTTCTTTTCCGTTCATTAAACATCATGGCAGTTTGCAAAGAAGCATGTCAGTGTTCAGTGGCAGCGTGGAGACCATCCAGTATTCCATTGAAAATGTTGGCAACTTTTATCCATTACCAGTTTTATCTTAACTGCTGTCATTATCATTAGCAACCTTATTGTTACTATTATAAATTGGTCTTTTAGAATCCAGTAACACGCAAACACAAAATAGGTAAAACACAAACCAGGTAAAACACAGAGCAGGTAAAACACAAACCAGGTACAACACAAATATTGGAGTATTATCATTTAGGTTATCTCCGGTAAAGGGATTCACTTTCATTCACTCATTTTCGTGGTTATGGAAAGAAAATCTCATGGTCGAGACATCTCTTCTATGGCTGCTAACATTAAGCAATTGAATAATGCAGAGAGAGAGAGAGAGAGAGAGAGAGAGAGAAAGAGACAGACAGACAGACAGACAGACAGGCAAACAGAGAGAGAGAGAGAGAGAGACAGACAGACAGACAGACAGACAGACAGACAGGCAAACAGAGAGAGAGAGAGAGAGAGAGAGAGAGGGAGAGAGAGTCATAGTACCCTGATAGTGTAGATACTTGTGTCGTTAACTCTCACATGATCGGGAACACTCTATCAATCTACATCCAGACCATTATATTCAGCTTAGAGTAAGTCGTATGAGCCTAAAGGTATTTATTCTGGCACAAAAAGCTCTCCTTTGGTAAGGAAATTTTTTTATATTCTTTGCCAAATAACGCCCAAAGACTTTTTACCAGGCGATTTATTGAGTTTACTATAAACCGGTATTGCTTTCCTCGTCTGTGTTCCATAAATCCCTCCAATGTTGCAATAGTCATAGTAAATAACATACAAAAAGATAGTAATCCGCCGTATCTAAAAATGAATCACTAAAGAAGAGGTGTTAGGGAGCTTCCTTAACGAACGACCATAAAAGCCTAAGACATGACCTATTGTATGTCATTGATATTCTGTAACTTTCTGATGATTCGACTTTTTCTGTGTATATTTATGTGTAAGGCTGAGAGGGAGACCACAAATAGGATGGATGGACAGTGTGAACAGAGTGTTGGATGCGAGAGGGATGTCTGTTGAGCAAGGGAGAGTGGCTGTGCTTGACAGAAATAAATGGAGAGAAAAGGTGAATGAATAAATGATGACGCAGCCCTGAGGGGATATTCTCCGGCATTTGGTCTGATCAGCAAATCAGGTCAGGTGCGGGTAAGGGGATGGGTCTATTTTGACGTGGCAGGGGTAAACCAGCTCTGCTGTCGGGCCCTGCTGCGGATGTCACTGATTGCACTGCGCAGTTGACCCTTGTGTGGTGTGGTGGGTGAGGATCTGCCCCTTCTTCCCTTTGGGGCTAAGATGTAAATGAATGTGTTTAAATGGATGAGTAAATGGGGAATGTGTCGTCCTGTCTCGGCTACCTCCCTTTCCTTGGGGGAAGCAGCCTAGGTATATATATAGATAGATAGATTTATGAGAATGGCAATTTCATCCGGCAATCGTTGTCATATAATTATATTGTTAACAGTACCTCGAAAATATCTGTTCATGACGTCCATATCTACTCACTTGATGTAGTGCTGCCTTCAGGTTATTCTACACTGAGTGACATGCCAAATGGTTTCTTGTAAGCCAGGAACCCATTTAAGACTCCAGCGTTCCTCTTCCCTGTAGCTATCAGTTCTAAGCATCACACCTTCCCCAGCACTTCAGGTTCCATCACCGCTTAAGGATTATGTTAGACTCGTTTTACTCTAACATGATATAGATTTTCATCCATTTGCAGCTCATTTCACACAGCTCGGAACAGACAAAAAGAGCAAACTACAGCTCTGCATCCTTTCCACAGCACTTGTCAGTGACCAGCATTATACTGTTATGTTACTTTATTGTTACAGCTCATGAGTCAAGATGGAGAGATGGCAGCTTCACGCCAACTTAGAGTAATAGCAGTGTAGACTGCGTGTCATTTCCAACTGTGAAAATTAACCTCACGAAAGGAAAATGGCAAGGGTGTTGCATACTTATTTTAAAAGTTTTAAGTCAGTCCTTCACCATGCACCACTCTTACCCCATCCCTCGAGCATTACAGCTTGTAAACGCTCGGCCTTGGGAACCCAGCCTCCTTTGCTTTTGCTATAGGTACCATAAAATATTTATTTCCACTTTCTTTTGCTGATTCACTTGTAAAGATTGCTTCTTATTTATTTACAAAGATCAGTGAGAATTCTTCAACATACGTCGATATTATAATAATAATAATAATAATAATAATAATAATAATAACTAATAATAAATCGTCAATATCTGAACATGTAAGGGATTTCTGTGCAAAAAAAAAAAAAAAAAAAAATGTAAAAGCTAGCACACAGAACCCAAATGTGTCCCTTGTCTGAGCTGCTAAAGTGTCAAGTAAAAGTTTTACATCTTGTACATATAATGGATAACTCGTTTTTAAATAATGCTGTTATGTAAATTACCAGAATATAACATCTGAATCTGCTCAGTGCTTAGAAATATAGAGGGTCATCTCATCGAGGTCTCCATATTTTTCCAGTTGCTATACAAGCAAACAGGAAAAGAATCATTATACGGATATTAAATTTATAACACAAAAACTATTTCCATTAACGCCTTTAGCCAAGGGACATCGTTTTAATACAAAAATCTTGATACCTAGAACGAAAATTTTTCATCGTAAAAGAAATATTTCTGAAAGAAGAGCTTGGAGGCAATCTTCTATTTAGACTATTTGACGGTATTCTCGTGCTGGTTGGAAGTTTACTAACACCTGTTTCTTACCGGCTTATTTTTTATTCGGATCCACTACGATATTGTTCTGTGTTACTCATGTAGTCTATGTCGACATTAAAAGGAGAGAAGCAAATTAGATGATATTGATGGGTAATCAAGAAAATGACACTAAGCAGGAGGTGCTAGAGAGGTTCCCTAAGCAACGGGAATTCGGTACTAAGACTGGTTTTCTTATTTCATTCGTGGTTGAAGCTGGACGATATTCACCTTCGCCAGACGTTTCAGAATCGACGGGTTAACGTGTCCTCCTTTACTAATGTTAAAAGTCACGTGATTAATTCTTGATAGGCAGCCAACATGAATCGACCTTTGCACACAGGACACATCAGCATTTGTGATCTTTGGGGCACATCAGAAAACATTACATGTATTGGGAAGAATTTGCAGGTGGAGCGATCATGTTGTGTTTGCCTTGGAAGTAGAACTGGAGCAGCAGCACCAAATGGGTCGTGACGGCAATGGTCATCTGTAGAGACATAAATAACTTGTATGAGCATGTTGAAATGATCATAGACAACAATATTTCAGTACTGTCAAACCAGAATCCATACTACCAAAGATTTGGAACTCACGGACTATGATAATGGCAGTTTATTGGACTTACTGGAGTATTGCAGATTACATCACGTGAGAACTAGGGAGGTCATGTTTTTGCCAGTCTCTTTGTCAGTGTCTGTCTTTGTATCTGTCCAAATCTTTTGCCTCCAAATATCAATGCTTTGACTACAACCCCCCCTCCCCACCTCTGTTGATAGCTATTAACCATATCGAGGTCCAGTGATGTACAATGGTCATGAGTCAAGGGTCATGGTCACTGGAATGAAATCTACTCAAGCGAGAGTAGAATATTCTGGGTGATTTAGTCATTACTAATCAGAATACAATTTAGATTTAAACAATTAATGTATGGCCAAAATTAATGAGTGTAAGAAATAGAAGATAGAGTGTTTGCCATTAATACATTTTAATATATCAGTATAGGGAACAAATAAATTATGAAGCTCAGAGACCACGAGCCCCGAGCTGTCGATGCAAAGAATCGCTTGGTATCGCTCCGCCAAGCCTTGCACACGGACCCGCCATAGACCATCCATGACAGGGATCATTGTGCGTTGAAATGAAAGTAAAGATAAACTAAGTCGATCTCATATCACCCTGATCTTTGACCTCTTGACCTTGTTGACCTAACAAGCTCATTGTCCCCTCGCACTGAATCACTGACAAAAGTTTGTCGATATCCGTTAAGATGCTCAGAAGATATTGCGTCCACACCCATATGTGCTCGACCTTCGACCCCTTGACCTTGCTGACCTAATCAGTTCATTGCCCCTTCATAGTGTATCACTGACAAACGTTTGGTCGATATCCTTCCGGGGTTTGGGACATATAGCGCCCACACCCTTATGACCTTGACCTTAGACTCCTTGACTTTTCTGACCTAATGAATTCATCGTGCCTTTATAATGTATCATTGGAAGAAGTTTGGTTGAAATCCGATGTCGGGTGCATGAGGCATTGTGCCCACTACCATATAACCTTGACCTTTGACCCCTTGACTTTTCTGGTCTATCCAGTTAAACTGCCTCGTCTTATTGTATCACTGACAAAAGTTTGGTCGAAGTCCGTCTATGGGCTGAGGAGATATCGCCGTCACAATAGTTAACAAAGTTGATTCCATATGACCTTGAGGTTTGACTCCTTGACCCAGCTCACCTAACCGTCATCTACTTATACTGCATTAGTGACAAGAGATTGGTGGGAATCTGTCAATGGGTTCAGGATACATTGCGCGCACAACAGTGTTATAGAAGCACGGACACACAGACGGACGGTCAGACCAAACATTTAATGCTTCCTCCAGTATAAGTAGGGGGAGGCATACTAAGTAAATGTATATACAGCATCTTACCGGGAGGAGGTTGGAGCGGGTCAGGGTGTAGAGTCCACAAGGCCTGATGGTCAGTGGCTGCTCACTCAGTCTTATCAGTCTCACCAACTGTAAACACAACCACCAGCTTCCTGAATGACACCTTGGCATGAGACTGTTTATATTCTTACCTCATATTCGCTGAAACAGCTTTCAAATATTTTATAATCATAGTGGATATTAGAGCGACATAATATCTCTAAATTCTGTGATTTGCGAAAGCAATTAACCTCTGTGAATGATTGTTTATTAAAACTGACCAGTATTTTAATCAATAATTGTGCTGCATTACACCGGTTATCTGAGCATGACACCCACACCCTTATCACAGCCAAGTATATCCCACACGAGGTACACAATGGAAATATGAGACTAAGCATAGATATACGTTACGAATAATATTCCAGTGTCAATAGCCGCTCTCCTGACATAGAACCATAAAACACACACACACACACACACACACACACACACACACACACACACACACACACACACACACAGTTCTTTTTTTTTCCATGGCAGCTGGAAACATTGTACAGTATATTCACATGAATGGAATAGAGACCATTCTTGTGAATGTAAAGTATTTGTACCAAAGGATTTTTTTCAAAGCAAAATGCACATCTTCTAAGGAGACCCTAACAGTAGTGAAGTCAATTAATCTATATATAGCCAGACGCCTCATCCCGTAAGGAGTTGCCACAAACAAATCGCCTACATGTCACTATGTCCCTTGTCATCTCACTGCCCTTCCCCCTGCTTCACCCTCTCCCCTCTCACATGACTCTCTACTCCATCCCTCCCTCCATCTTATTCTTGGTCTCCCCCTCCCACCCTCCCCCTCCACATCACTCACACTCTCCACGGTAGTCGCTTCTTCTCCATCCTCTCACCATGGCCAAACCACCTCAGCGTATTCCTTCTAACGCTTCCTACCACATCCACTTCAACAACACAACACTGCTTCACATCCTCAATTGTCAATATCTATCTCCATATGACTTCACATGGTCCTCTCAAATAACTCATTTCCACAGGTCGCACTCCTGACTTGTGTCCTTTCAACAAGGTCCAAGTTTCGCTTCCATACATTAGAGTGGGTGTCACAATACTATAACCGATGTTGGGTACAACATAGTTCACGGTCATCTGTACAGGTAGAGGCAGTGTTGCTCATTCAATTTTTTACTACCACATCTATCTAAAATTATATATAATACTGAACTGGGTGTTTGATATTGCACTGGACGGGGGGGCAGGGGAGGAGAGCGGGGATACAAACACGGTGATTTTTTTTTTTTTTTTTTTTGAGAGAGGGATAGAAAAGTAGGGTAAAGTTTAGGTGGCGTAGGAAAACAAAAATGGTGAAATTTTCCATAGAGTCACATGCACCTCACCTCAGCCTCCACCTGGCCATCAAACAGGACAGCGTCGTGAGGGGAGGCCGCTTCACCCAGGATCCTCAAGGGCGTGGCAGCCTGAAGGGGACAAATTATTCATTTTCTTGAGGATTTTGAAAGCTTAACCAATAGGCCTTTCGACGCTGTTCCACTTAAATGTTTCCATCTGACGATTCTACTAACCATGGGAGAGACTTTGAGCTTCAGTGATTAGATATAAGCTTATCAATTCCCCCCTTTACGAGAGGCCTTTTCTGTGCTTGAATGAAATCGTCTTGATGAAACAGAAATAGACCAAGAAGTACGTAACTCGTCTCTAAGAGACCAATGCAATTTAATGTGTGTGAAGGGTTGTAAATTATACAGACATATATGTTTTCTTCCTGGAAGTACTTCATTCCTTTCAGGGGATGTGAAAGTATGAATACAGAGAGGCCACCACCTTGACACAATATTATTACCATAAATAAAGGAAACCAAGAGTAACACCGAATCCCTCAGTGTTATCAGTTGTATAGGGAAGCCTGTGCTGACTCAAAATCATGTATTTTTAAAGAGTAACTCAAAACAGAATGAGACAAAACAACGAGGAATTTCATTTCAAAAACATAGCATAACTTACGACTTCAAGATTATTAATATCCAACGTCATTTTGGAAATATTAGTCAAGATATTTCAAAACAACTCGAAGGAATTGTCTTACAACGCACACACACACACACACACACACACACACACACACTAGAATCAACTGTGTACACATTTCCTTACCTCCAGCTGTAGATGGTCAGCCACACTCCCCAACACATACATGGTCCCGATGCTGGCGAAAATGACAGACAAAAAATGCCAGATATATGGCAAAGGGTATGCGGACACCAGCAAGAGAAATGATAGCGTCACAGACATAACCATCTTCTCCATCATGGCAGTGAAGATGGGGAAGGAGATGAGGGATTGCAGGTGGCTGTGTAGGCGGTGAAGAGTTATGTAACGATGGCGGAGGCCCCGCAAAGTCTTGGCTACAGACACTTGGGGTTGGTTGTTCTCTGGGTCTCTGGATGACAAGAGATCCTTCAGGGCTACGTTTGTGCCTCTTAGGCTGGCCAGGAGCACAAGGCCAGCGCTCACATTCATTAATATTCCAAAACTCGTAATCATTCGCAATGATATCTGAATATAATATAATTAGTCCCTCGAGACTGAAAGGATTATTCTTTATGAACATGTCTATGGTCCAGCTGAGTTGAGCAAACATAGCGAAAGCAATGTCAAGAAGAATGAAGACGATCCATATGGTGCACTGCAGGAGGCTGGTCTTGCTGCCCTCCAACTCCAGGGGGGTTTGAAGGTCAGCAAGTAGAGTGCTGAAGCTGTGTCTTTTTACCCAGAAGAACACCAGTACTGTCAGGGGAACCATGACATTGATGATGACGAACACTGTGTCAGTGACATGGAAAAGATCTGGGAACAGGGCAATCATGGCTGGTAGTATCACACCGACTGAAAAAGATAAATAATTCCTTTACAGTTTATCATACATCATTTAATTTATTTAAATTCAAGGTCAATGCATTTTCTTTTTCACATTACAAACTAATGAAATTCTATTCACATATTTCCATTTCTCGTTATGCAGTCATTGTTTACATACTCTGGACATCAGAGATTCCAGTTTTTTGATATACCTACACACGTATCTGATGACATAGATGCCAAGAAAAGTCAGTGTGCAGATGGAGGCGGCGAGGGCGATCATGGTTTTTCCCAGTGGCCAGTGACCCCCACGGCCACCATCAGGCAGCAGACCCAACACCACCGCCACCCACTCCACCACACACATCATCACCCACAGCACACGTCCTACCACTGCAGGTCTGGTCTTCACCTTGTCTACACTCAAACCTCGTCCATCCTCCATCTTGTTCACGCCTAATCCACTCGGAGCCTTTGTCATGTGTGTTATGAAATATCAAGGGGGAAAGGTAGGGGGATACAGTACTGAAATATTGGAATGACATGGGTAAAATTGGCTCATGAATATGGTACACAGCCCCTCGTATAAGTGTTTGATCACAGAAAGCATACACTCCTAGATACGCAAGAGCACGAAACCTACTAGTCTGCATTTTATCATTAGATCATATTTGGTCATATTATCAATATAGGAGTCTCTTTCTTTTGAAGACACTCCCTTGCATGCACAGACGGCATGTAGAAGAACAAAATATCAGTGGCTCCATTGGTGCACAGTTTGTACATATGCACTATATGTGTATGTATGTATGTAGCAAAATAGTAAACCCCGACCAATCTTCATTGCCACACTTTCCACACTCAGTAACTTGGGTCCAGTGTTTTTCGAGTTTGGTCCAGATTGGTGTCAGGGTGTTTGGGGTAATCAACAATTCCATTGCACGAACACCTTCACAGGAGAGAGCAGTCGTACATACACCCACGCACAAAAGTTTCTGTATCCCCTTGGTGGAAGGAAGTGGAAGTCGGGATTAGAGAGAGGGCAGGTGAACGTACAACCGTGAGTGGTAATTTGGTACTGAGGTACGGGGCGATTGGATTCGAAATGGATTCGCAACATTTCCACGCTATTCACCTGCAGAATACTATGCGTTCGCAACATCTATCTATCTATTGCCAGACGCCTCAATCCCGTTCGGGGTGGCCTCAAACAAATCGCCTCCACGTCGCCCTGTCCCCCCCCATTTCACTGCCATTTTCCCAACTCACACCCCCCTCTCTCATATACCTCTCCACCCCATCCCTCCATCTCATCCTCGGCCTCCCCCTCTCTCTCCCCCCCTCCACCTCACATACACTCTCTTCGTCTCTTTCGCCCTCCCTCCTCTTTCCATGGCCAAACCACCTCAGTGTATTCCTCCTAATGCTTCCTATCACATCCACATTTACACCACAATGCTCCTTTATATCCTCATTTGTCAGCCTGTCTCTCCATGTGACTCCATAGGCTCCTCTTTTATAACTCACTTCCACTGCTCTTACTCTTGACTTGTGTCCTTCCAGCAACGTCCAAGCTTCACTTCCATACGTTAGAGTTGGTACGACAATTCTGTCATGTAGTAACTTTTTCACTTCCGTGCTCACTTCCCTGTTTCTTATCACTGCTTTCAAGGAACCAGCAACCTTTCATCCTTGCTGTACCGTTTCAAGCACTTCACCCTCCAAACCTCCATCCTTACTCATCACATTACCCAAGTACTTAAGCGTACTCACATTTTCCAATTCCTCACCATCCAACCTCACTGTGCATTCACTGACCACCTCTCTCAAAGACCATCACTTTACTCTTCCCTACATTCATTTTTAGATTCCGTTTCTTACACACTCTGCCAAACTCATCCACCAAGCCTTGCAGCTCCCCTTCGTCTTCACTCAACAACACAGTATCATCTGCAAACAACAGTACAGGGAGTTTCCAAACACTACCCTCTCTCATTAGGGCCATCCCAACATCCACTGCCCTACATTGTACCTCTTTTATTACCCCATCCATGTACAGATTGAACAACCATGGAGACATGACACATCCCTGTTTCAACCCAACCTTCAAAGTGAGGACAATATTATCGGATTCATATTCAAATGCACTGCCTATGAATTCAAGTGCACTGCCTATGAATCCAATCATTTTATTGGCTTTTTTCACAGCTTCCGTACATTGTTTGCTCTCTTTCAAATCGTTTGTTATTATAACTCCTCAGTCTTTTTTACAGTTTACTCTATCAAGTTGAACATTTTTCATGCTATGACTAGCCCTCATATTCTTACTGACAATGTTTAGCGCTTTGCATTTATTAATATTGAAATTCATTTGCCAGACTTGGGCCCAGTTAAACAGTGGATCAAGAGCTCTCTGAATTGCCTGTATATGCAGTGTTGTATCTGCTCTGTTACCTATTTTAGTATCATCAGCAAATTTTGAAATCTTACAGCACAATCCCTCGCCAATATCATTTACATATATTAAAAAAAGAATAGGACCTAACACTGAACCCAGCGGTACTCCACTTGTGACGTTTATCCAGTCTGACTCTTTTATATTTATTACAACTCTTTGCTTTAGTCTGGTGAGCCAATCTTCTACCCACCCAAGAACAATGCAGCTGAAACCATGTGCCTTTAGCTTCTGAAGGAGTCTTTTGTATGGAACTTTGTCAAAAGCCTTTTGAAAATCGAGGTAGACCACATCAACAGATTTAGTCTCGTCGCACATGTTCAGTATATCATTGAAAAAGTCAAGCAGATTCGTGAGTCAAGAGCGATTATTATGAAAGCCATGTTGCGAATTTTTTGAGATTGTTTCTAAGTGTTTCACAAACTTGTCTCTGATAATAGTTTCAAGCAATTTGCAAACCACCGATGTTAAATTAATTGGGCGGTAGTTTTCTGATTGGGCTCTGTTGCCCGTTTTGAATACTGGGATTACGTTAGCAAGCTTCCATTCATATGGCACCTTACTGCTTTTAAGTGATAAGTTATGCAATACACGTGGAGATATTTTGTCCGGTCCTGGTGTTTTATTCTTTTAATTTGTTTATTCCAAGCAGTACGTCATGACCGCTAACAGTAATGTCAGTGATTATGTTGCCCTCTTCAATAGGAATGGGGGAAACAGTAGGAATCGTATGTATATTTTCTGTTGTAAATACTGACGCGAAGAAAGTATTAAGAATTTTCGCCACTATCTGTGATTAAGGGACCAGTTGATGGAATTATTACATTTTTGCTTCTTATGTAACTGAAAAATTCTTTGGGATTTGATTTACTGATACTTGTAATATGTGCCTCAAGGTTTTTCTTACTGCATTTGATAATTTTGGGGGTTTTTCGTCGAAAGGCATTGTATTTATTTTTGTCACTTTGACTCATTGTGGTATTATAATTTTTATATGCAAGATTTTTCTAAAGTTTTGTCAGTGGGATGCCAGTCACCTACGCCTACAATTGCCTTTAATTTCTTAAAATTTGCTCTCTTAAAGACAGGCACTTTCTCGCAACTGGCCCTGACACTGTCTTCATTGAATTTGATGTTAAATGTAACTATGCGATGATCACATGTATTACATTCTTCTCTTACAATATGGTACTCACTACGTTTTCTGATGTAGTTAAGACAAGATCTAGGATGTTAGATCCACATGTCAGATAATTCATAAATTGGCACAAAGAACTTTCCTGAAAGTTTGTATACAGGACTAACCCCGTGTGTGAGGATAGGGCTTCTCCGAATTTTGGAACTGGTAAATTAAAATCACCAAATATTACAGTGCTTTACATACAAGATAGTTCAGGAAATTGATTGTAGATTTCATTATCAATGTTGAGTGGCTGACCAGGTGGACGATAAATTAACCCGAGGGTGATTTTATGAGAAGATTCATTTCTAAGCTGAATATAAATAGTGTCAAAGTTTTCAATACATGGCTTGGTATTTTTGACTGGATGAAATCCTGATTTAATATATAGCAACACACCACCCCCTGCTTGATTCTTCCTTTCACTACTAAAAATGTGATAGCCTGGCAAATTAAACTCTGCTAGAAAATCTCTCTGGTCAGTATCTAGCCATGATTCTGTTATATCAATTACATCATAATCTTCAGTAAAGACTAGGGTCTCTAAATCAGAAAATTTATTACGTAGACTTCGTGCATTTACAAGAATAGCTTTAATGTGTTTTCTTTTCCAATGTTGGGAGTTTTCATTACTTATTGATTTAGCGGATTGTATGACATCTACGTTTGCCTCTCGTGATGTTTTTTTTCTCTCCAGAAAAAAATTACGGCATCACTAAGCAAACGACCGAGACGGGCAGAACCAACGACTTTCAAGTGCAGTCCATCATTTGCAAATATTGTTCACCGCTCTCGTACAATTGGTTCCAAGTGTCAATGAACTCAACTCCTACCTGTAAGCAAAGTGACGACTCTAAATGCTCTACAGAAGAAGGCATTCCCTGCGTTAATCCTTGGTAGTATGCCTGAAATTAAAATATGGTTAGTTTTCTCCTTGTAGCGTCGAATCATTTTCCTGTACTTCTCCAACAGCTCTTCTGATCGGGTTTGCATGACATCATTGGTACCTGTATGAATGATAACAGTGCTGTCATTTTCCACATTCTCACAATTGTTATCCACAGCCTCTGTTACGTCATCAACTCCTGCACCTGGTATACAAAACGCTTTCATTTAGAGGGTGCCCTGCAGCAGAGTTCCACCAACTGACCACGGATGATGGAGTTCCCCACAACCCGTGCCTAGTGGGCCTTTTCCACTACTGTGAGAATCTGTAATTTATTGTAAGTGGTTACTGGAATGATAATCCTTGTTCTCACATGCCTAGCACCATTCCACACTGGCTGTAACTCGTTCTGTACGGTGAGGGGAGAAGTAACTACAGTGTGAGGAGGATAGTCAGTCTGGACAGCGGTTGGGCAAGTAGTGGGGATATCATCCACAGTGCGTTCAACATTGTTCGCAATGAACTCCTCCAGCACATCAGCTTTATGGGTTAGGCTGTTAATTTTATTTGTGGCTTCGGTCAGCTTGTCTTCCAAGCTCTGACGTAGTTTGCACATCCGGCAAACAAAGGAGCGGTCTGTATAAAAGGATCCAGTGAAACTACCGGAGCAGGCTACACAAATGACATTCCGTGGCATTCTGAAATTCGAAGTTAGTTAAGTTTTATAAGAGAACCAGAATCAGATATTGCTGATTAGCACCTGGAACAATAATCAGCTACTTTTACAAAATCTGCTAGGAAAACAATCACAATTTATGCAATTGTTACAGGTGATAGTTTCGCTGGTGGGGGGGGTCTTGCTGTTTAAAACTGTACAGGAATGACTGCTTAACTGGTTGGCAATGTACCTGCAGAGTATTTATCAGGAATCTATTACAGAGAAAGGAAAGCTAACTGTTACCTGGAATGGAGAAATAAAATTATAGAACAATCTGAAATATAACAATAAAATCACAACACGGTCATACAATATACTACAATGCAATACACAAACAAGTTTGTTATCTCCTAAAAAGTCACAACGTATGAAAATACAATTATATCTTACCTGTAAAAAAAAAAAAAAAATAGAAGAGCTATTTCACTGTAAAAATTAGTGCAAGTAGAAAGGAAAAAAAAAATTGGGGCAACAACAGCAAGACTTGGTTTGGTGTCGAAAATGTAAACAAACGCTGATTTAATCCCTTGTTTTGTTGATTTATCGTTTGCAGAGATAAAATAATGGATCACTGTTATAGCTGAGAATCCTATCTTAGTCTATTAATACGAAATTGGTTCTGAGACCAAAAAATAAATAAATTCGCAAATTCCTATGGTTTTCCGAGGGCAACTCGTCTGGCCCTCTGGCGGGAGACGGCTGAAGTAACTGCGTATCAGGGACAAAGAGATGGCGCCATGGTAAAACAAAAATATTTATATGATATAAATTGCTTTTTCTTACCCTAGAGCGGTGCAGATCACCGACCCAAGCACTCTACACTCAGTCACAGAGATTCACACAAACTCTCTTATTCAGTACCCTCTATCAAACAAAGCAAATCAAACACTCATCCACCAACAACACTCACAGATGTTGAACAAACCGTATTTACGCTTCACAAACTACACTTAGCGAGCAGGCAATCGGCCAGATCACTCACCCAGACTCAGAACTATCACACTATTGTAATCACACACGCAAAACACTGAAACAGGGTACTTAGCTGTGGGTATTCTCAGAGCGGACCAGAAGGACATCTTGCTGGTACGGCTAGCAGAGAGATCACCAGTCTTGTTCTAAAGTTGTTTGTGTGGGAGTGATGATGTGACAATTAATGTAATACAGTAGGGGTTGTAGGACCGGATGACTAGATACCCCCTAAGGAATATGACGGCTCACAGCATGAGGATACGGGGGAGGAAGAATAATACAAAAGACCGAGACTGAAGGAAAATAATTCACGTATGAGGTGCAGTAACGGTTAATTCTTGGATAACGAGGCGGAGCAGGATACCACAGCTTCATCTTCGTTGTCTCATAATATTGTGTGTAATTGTCATGGGGTATTTATAATATCAGGGTAATTTTGAAATAAACGCTTAAATATTATTTAAATTGATAATAATGTTCAATAATATTGAAGAGCAGAGACAATGATTGTCTTGCTACATCAAGCAATGATTACTTTACGCTGCTTCTTCGCACGACTCTCTGAGAAAGAGAATTTATAAACCTTCTCAACAGTACACAGCAGAGACTAATTACTCAATTGCTGTTACTGTACTGTTAGCCTCTGGAGAAAGTTACTTCACCCCTGACAATAAATAACTAATACTAACATCAGGTTCTTGCTGGTGCTTAACCCCTAGGTGGCACAACGGATTTTAAGTTAATACAACAAGACTGGTCTAAGTACCAGTTATGAATAGTAAAACGTGTATGCAAGCTAGGAGCTATGTGGGAAATAAGCTTAATTTGGAGAAATGAAACAAGATTTTACTTTACATTAAGCTCGAGAAAAAGAACTGTTAAATTTATTGATTACAAAAATAAATTTAACGTTACATTTCAAATCAAATCAATGAGACGCACTCACTCACTCACACAAAAGCTAAATACTTACGCCTAGGAAAAACACCTTAACTAAGCTCTTAAGACTACAAAATACAAAAGGGAAATACTATAGTCGATGAATGCTTTGTATCACCGAGGTGGGAGTTTGAAGAAACCGTACTCTGTGGAGCTTGGATGCTAGCTGACTTCTCACACTTTTGGAGCACAGGACCTCTCTCAGTCAAGGCAAACACTAGACTGAATTCAAATAATGTATAGGCAGGACGCACAAGCCACCGGAAGAAGGCGTGGCTAACGGTTTAGGCAAGCAGAGGCGAACGATAAAGAAACAATTGTATCGCTCAGTAGAGCACTTAGTGACGTGCATTAAATCAGTCACTTTTGAAAGTGACGAATGTTTTGAAAAGTATACTCCGAAATGGAGAGAGAAACTGTTAACTGAGCGATACACAGTGAGTTTTCCACTAATAGTTCGTGGCTTCTCACAAAAGGGAAATGCCGCGAATTGATTCGTGACAGTAATTTACTTATGATTTCATCTGGTTATAGTTAATTATTTGTGAATGTTCGCTGTCCTTCACAATGTAGTTTATTCGTCCACATAAAATAATTTTAACATTTACAACCATTAGCACAGCTACTGAGGGAAAAAGCATTAAATCCACAACCATCCTATATTATAGCTATAGACAATCCAGGCATTAACAAAAATTATCACTGCAGTGATAATGACCAGTCGCAGCTTATATACATCTGGCTCGGTGCTTTATTTGTATGTTCAGGATTCGAAACAGATGGGTCGTGTCTGGACGAGTTATAAAAGACTTATGATAACATAGTAGTCTATATTATAATATATGTTATATATGTTACGAACGCATAGTGTTTTGCAGGTGAATGGCGTGGAAATGTTGCGAATGCATTTCGAGTCCAATCGCCTCGTAGCTCAGTACCAAATTACCACTTGCGGTTGTCCGTTGGCCTGCCCTCTCTCTAACCCTGACTTCCACTTCCTTCCACTGAGGGGGTACAGAAACTTTATTGCGTGGGTGTACACCCGGGGGGTTAAAATTAATATAGAGCAGATAGATTTATATTTGATTGAAGTGTTACTGTTGTTATTACTCCCTGATCTGTCTGGGTGAGCAGACCCGTCAACTACTGGTAGACATTAGACAACTTGTTTTTAGCGTCGTCGTACAGATACTGTACAGTATGTGTACAGTCTCCAGCAAAAATCGAGTGACCAGCTTAACGAGCAGGTTGGTATATGTGGCACCGCCGCACCGCCGCACCCCCAGTTCGTATGATAGTGAGGTCTTTAATCATACAATTTATCATTTTCACGGTTGTATCCAGTCAGCGTGTAACATTAAACAGTCGGAAGCTATAAGTAGATGTTTGTAGTCGTCGGTGGTGTGCCTCTTCCCTTACTCGTCGTAATCACTGTTACTTTACAAACTCTTATAGGTCATTACCATTAGTTACTACTAATACCCAATGTGTGATAATAGCAAAATGTTGCTGATAAGTAAAACCCATGATCAATATTATCTTGGTTATTGATGTCTTAATACATGAAGTCGGATAACGTTGCCCCTCAGGAACTTGATGATAGCTTGTCTGGTGGTTAAGCCGAGGCCATGACGTGGTTGCCGGCATTACCAAAGGTCATTCCATATTCAGAAGCCATTCATTGCTGCTGACAGTATTATAAGTATCAAGGTCAATTTCATACACAGGACAGCCAACAGTAAAGTGAGCTGCGTGGTGTGCTGACCCCGCACACACCATACAGCCAGGGTCGGATTACCAGTTATAGGCAAATTGGGCAACTGGCTGCCAGGTCATGGCCTGCCACAGGCCATCCAGACTTCTAGAGCGGAATAAATATACGCTTTGGGCGTCCAAATAAGTGCCATCACCCATCAGGCCATCCAAAAAGGCCATTATAGGTCATGCCAACATTTTACTGGAAATAACGGAAAAAAAAGATCTGTATGTTGCAGGCCAACCATCTGCACTGCCTACCAGGCAACAACAAAGGTTAATCCGGCGGTGCATACAACCAAGCCCCCCCCCCCCGATCCCTTGCCACTTATCGCCACTCACTCCAGCAAGAGACCCGCCACCACCTGATAACACTATCAGGAATATAACCTTGCCTCATATACTTATAACAGCAATACGGTGTAATTTGCGATTCACACGTTTATAACATGACGTATTTCGGAAAAGGTAACCAATAACTAAACTGGCCGAATGGATGATCTGCATAGTAACCAAACAAACTTGTCTCGATTGCAGCTTACGCAAATCAACATTATCGTGCCATACAACAGATAATTCAGTTTATTCGTTTTCAGTGAGAACGTTTGCAACAAAGGTGTGACGGGTTACAGTTCACACTGGTCTGTGTTACTCATAGCAACGTAACAGACGTAGCAGTCAGGTTAACCTTATGATTATTTCTCTTCAACTTGTGTTCCATGTCTGTTACTACTTTCCTTTATCTCTGTGTGGCCATGGTTTTTCCAGTTAACTATCATCAGCCGAAACGTCAATTACCACGGAGAGGGAAGGATGTTAAAATGGACAAACGGTTTTGGTTACGCAAATATTTAATAAGGAAGACTAACTGACTACCGGTATATTTAAGAACGCATTTAAAAACGATATGAAACAATGGGTCAGACATTGGATTTATATGACACTGGAATGTTGTGGGTAACTGGGGGAGTGACAAGGTAACCCTGTCAACACCGAGTACGACAACCCACCACCTTTGCTATCGCCCTGTTCCAGTTGCCCTACAATAACATGTGGTATAGTGACAATAGTGAATGTTTTATTAGAGATCTGGTGTTATTGCCTGACTTACCCTGCAGAGTTAAAGGCTACGTTCAAACTAATGTATTATAATCTGCTATTACACTGCATATTTCATTGAATAACATTTAGAAAATAAGGTCTTACTGTGTACCGATCATTAAATGCTTATTTGCCATATCGTTTAGCTATAAATATCACTATTATATGGCCCAGTGGACACTATTGTAATGCTTACTTCATGGTGATAATAAAGACGTGTTTATGAGGATTGGTGGAAAACACACACACACACACACACACACACACACACACACACACACACACACACGGACACACACACACACACACACACACACACACACACACACACACACACACACACACACACACACACACACACACACACACACACACACACACACACACACACACACACACACACACACACACACACACGGACACACACACACACACACACACACACACACACACACACACACACACACACACACACACACACACACACACACTGTTACATAGCCTATGATTTCATCATCCTTTGTGTAATTTTAACGCACAGTATGCTGCATGTTTGATCACGAGCGTGTTCTGCCTCAGTTCCCCCCTTCTACCGTTATAGTAGAGTAAGTCGTCATTTCTGGAGTTCAGAGCAGGATTTTCAGCTCTTTGTCCCCATGGCTTCATTTGCGCGTCCTTCTTACAAGTTGTATCAAGCTCTGCCGGCCCCTATATAATGAGCTCAGTCTCTGCATCATGGCCACTTAGATCTGCTCCTCATTTTGTTCATATCACTGTCCTCTCCTGTACAGATATTATTATTGTGAGTGCTCAAGAAATCTCCAAACATCTAGCAGCTGTGTGTAATTTGAGTATAACTGTTGTATTTTTTCTTGTACTGTGTAGCATAAGGTTAATTCTTAGGCCTAGTGAGGTTTTTTGATTAATGTTGGGTTTTATGTCAGTCATTTTTTATACTAGTTTGGATCTGTAATAATTCATCTTGCATTAACTGAGCATTACCCGGTGTATTTTCGTTTTATCAGGGCTGACAGGTAAATTTACTCCCACTAATTTCGTGTTAACAGAGGCTATTGCAGTTAACCATATATTTAACCTGTTTATTTGCCATTACATTATCCTTATGAGTCCTGAATGTTTTGTTGTTAGTTTGAGCATTAAACTTTAACTTGTAATTTTACCTAACTCTTTTGTTTTGAACCTGGAACGTTACGGGACAGTAGTGATTTTTAGTATTCTCACTTAAAGTGTACATTATCTTTCTCTGTTCCGTAACAACACACACACACAAGCACACACACACACACACACACACACACACACACACACACACACACACACACACACACACACACACACACACACACACACACACACACACACACACACACACACACACACACACACACACACACACACACACACACACACACACACACACACACACACACACACACACACACACACACACACACACACACACACACACACACACACACACACACACACACACACACCGGTCGCTGGCTCAGTGGTAATGTTCTCTCTTGCCATCTGGTAGACGGGAGTTCGCGCCTCGCTCAGGTTGCGAAAAGTTTCACTGACGAAGTGGTTGGTTACTGTCCCCCTTGAGCAAGGGGATGGGTGAGTGCATGTGTGAAGGTCACAGCCTTGCCCTTAGATCGGACTATATGAGCTCTCAGCTCCCTTCCGGGAGGGTAATGCTGACGATCACGAGCAGCTAGTAATCCTGACCGACCCAGTGAATTACACTATCCACACCGGCAGAGCCGTCGACCCCCGGCCCATCTCCACATGCCCCCACCACAACGTGTGACGGCCAACTATCCCCCCCACACACCACCGACCACTACAAACCTCTACTTATAGCTTCCGACTGTTTAATATTACACGCTGACTGGATACAACCGTTAAAATGATAAATTGTATGGTAAAAGACCTCACTATCATACGAGTATACTACAGTATATCACCCTATGTTCAGATCGTGGTGTATAAATAACTATACTATGGATGAAAGCACTGTGTAATGTGTTTTTATTCGTTATTATAAAAAAAAAAAAATTTCCCAAGACAAATGGATGATGGAAGAGTGGTTGAGACAATACGAGTCTTGCACTTGGATGTGGGGAGGGTGCAGGGTAGACGAATGAATGGGAACGAGGGAGGGGGGGGTGGAACTGGGGGTACGGCGGTGCCACATACACCAACCTGCTCGTCAAGCTGGTCGCTCGATTTTTGCCGGAGATTGTATCATGCAGGAAACCTGCACTCCATTGTTATAAGGAGCACCTCTCCCGGGTCAGTGCAGGGTCATGCGAGGTGCAGGGAAACATGAGAAGGTCTGGCTCCTGGGTGGAGGCCACAGTTGCTTTGCTCCATCCAGGCTGTACAGCATCACCACTTGAAGGCTCCTCTTCAGCTCCTGACTGAAGTATCAACACTGATAGGGGAGTGTACAACCAGCTTGCTTGGCAGAATGGTGATATTTAGACTCTGAGTTTGCTGAGAAGGTGTCCGTGGGGACCTGGTCACTTTATTGATGAAAAAAGATGTTTTGCTAATGGCTTCGGCTCCCATGCAGTACTAAGGATCCCTCTTTTTGATGTCGATAATGCATTGTGTACTATCTTAAAGAAAAATTTTGTTGCCCCATCTCTTCAACCAGACTGATATCAGTTAACATATTGCCAATACTTGACGGAAATCAATCCTTGGACTCGCAGATGAAAGCCAGGCATTTTTCACTGTACCATGACTAGGTGATAATTGTCTCACTTTGTTACATACTTGTGATCAAGGTACCGTTGTCCCCACTAAGGGCCTGAAAGGAAAGAGACAACCCCCTGGCACTCTGGCAAGAAGCTTTTAATCATACCCAGAGCACATCCGGGAAGTCAGTATGATGAAATAAACCTGTATTGTCACAGGAAAAACCTTACATAAAAAATAATATTGATATGCTTCTGGTATAATTAAAAGCCTCTACTTGCACGAATTCTAGGGTGCTCTCAGGGACACAGGAAGCGGTGAAGGTACCTTAGTTAGAGGTATATGACAAGGTGAATTTTTACCTGGTAGTGGTACAGTTGAAAGATCCCTGGCTCTCATCTGCGAATCTCCGGTTTGAATTCCGGCACAGTATTGGTAATATGTTAATTGATTCATCCTTTGTTATTACAGGTTTATTTCATCTGAGTGACATCAGAAACAGCTATAGTAAATATCTCGTAAGTGAAGCAGTACACTTTTTATGTTTGCCTACGATGGGATCTAACTGCATACCGTACTCGAGGCTCAGAAGGGCAGAGAACAGGAGCAAGGCAGGAGGTGAGAGCGGCAGAGCTCGGGAGCAGAGGTAGAGTGAGTGGGCGAGTGGCGTTTGGCTGATTGGTTGGCACACTTAATGACACATTCCCGTCACGTATTGTAATATTATTGTCTTGGCTATAACTCCATCATACTCACGGAATAATCTCACCACTGAGTGTACTGTTCCACTCCTGGCATTTACTGTTACATACTGTTCACTTTTATCATTAAATGTGAGATCTCTGGTAGATTCATTTTCTGATAATGGTTTGGACGAGTTTTGTTAGGGGACGATAGTAAATGAATGTCTTAGCAAAATTCTTCAATGATTTGAATATGAGCATCAGCTCAGTCAGGAAATAAAACAAGAAAACAGGCGTAACCTTACTGAAATTACTAAATGACGTCTTTTTCGCCAGTTGCAAGAAAATAAGAAAATGAATAAGAATAAAGATAATCTAGCATTATTACACACAAGACACCAATGTTACCGACAAAAATTGTAATACTGTAAACTAGAAAATATAAAAAAAAAAAAGAGGGGAGAAACAGGAGATTAACAGCAACGTAAATAATGGATAACAAAGGTGAAGAAAAAAGTGGAAAAGATGAATAAGAGAAACTAAGGATCTGAGACAGTTGGTTGAAGAGAGTAATTTCTATCTATCTATCTATCTATTGCCAGACGCCTCAATCCCGTTTGGGGTGGCCACAAACAAATCGCCTCCAAGTCGCCCTGTCCCCCGCCATTTCACTACCCTGCTCCCAACTCACACCCCCCTCTCTCATATACCTCTCCACCCCATCCCTCCATCTCATCCTCGGTCTCCCCCTCCCTCTTCCACCCTCCACCTCACTCACATACACTCTCTTCGCCAGTCTTTCACCCTCCATCCTCTCCACATGGCCAAACCACCTCAGTGTGTTCCTCACAACGCTTCCTATCACATCCACATCAACACCACAACGCTCCTTTATATCCTCATTTGTCAGCCTGTCTCTCCACGTGACTCCACAGGCTCCTCTTAAATAACTCATTTCCATTGCTCTCACTCTTGACTTGTGTCCTTCCAACAACGTCCAAGCTTCACTTCCGTACGTTAGAGTTGGTATCACAATACTGTCATGTAGTAACTTTTTTACTTCCATGCTCACTTCCCTGTTTCTTATCACTGCTTTCAAGGAACCAGCAACCTTTCTTCCCTGCTGTACCCTTTCAAGCACTTCACCCTCCAAACCTCCATCCTTACTCATCACACTACCCAAATACTTAAACGTACTCACATTTTCCAATTCCTCACCATCCAACCTCGCTATACATTCACTGACTTCACCTCTCTCAAAGACCATCACTTTACTCTTCCCTACATTCACCTTTAGGTTCCGTTTCTTACACACTCTCTCAAACTCATCCACCAAGCCTTGCAGCTCCCCTTCATCTTCACTCAACAACACAGTATCATCTGCAAACAACAGTACAGGGAGTTTCCAAACACTATCCTCTCTCACCAGGGCCACTCCAACATCCACTACCCTACCTTGTACCTCTTTTATTACCCCATCCATGTACAGATTGAACAACCATGGAGACATGACACATCCCTGTTTCAACCCAACTTTCAAAGAGAAAAATTCACTTAGTTCACCATCCACACGCACTGCAGCCTTCGCACCATCGTACATACTCTTCACAGCATTCAACAACTTCCCATCTACTCCATATATTCTTAACACTTTCCACAATCCTTGTCTATCCACCCTGTCATATGCTTTCTCCAAATCCATGAAAGCCGCATACAACTTCTTTCCCTTCTCTAGAAACTTTTCCACTAAAGATCTAAGAATGAATATCTGATCTACACAACCTCTTCCCTTCCTAAAGCCTCCATGTTCTTCTCCAACTAATTTCTCTGTTCTTTCTCTAACTCTGTCTATAAGTATCCTACCATACACTTTTCCTATTATACTAAGAAGACAAATGCCCCTATGATTACCACACACTTCTTTTTCCCCTTTTCCTTTGTACAAGGGAATAATTATACCTGACTTCCAATCCTCCGGGACTCTACCTTCCTCCCAGGCCAATCTGCACATCTTCCAAATCCATTCTACTACTATCTCTCCCCAATGCTTCAGCATCTCACCACACACTCCATCAATTCCTGGGGCTTTCCCCGATTTAACTTTCTTCATTGCTTCCACAACCTCTATCCTACTGATTTCTACCTGTCTTCTCACCTCCCTCCTTCTCTCAGCCATTCCCCAGCCACTTATACTCGCATTACTTCCATCCTCTACGTTCAACAATTCCTTAAAGTGTTCTCTCCATCTGCTCACTTTTTCTCCCTTCTCCACTAGTAATCTACCATGTTTATCTTTCACTCCCTGCTAACTTCACTTCCACCCTGTCTTACTCTTTTCACTTCTCTCCAGAACATTTTCTTACAGTCCCTCCACTTTACACTCAAATTCCTTCCAAATTCCTCATCCACTCTCTTCTTACTCTCTCTTACTAATCTTTTCACCTCTCTCTTCCTTTCCACATATAACTCTCTCTTCTGCCTCTCAACTTCTTCCACGCCCCTATTTCTCATCCATTCATTGTATGCTTTCTTCTTTTGTGCCACAGCCTGTTTCACCTCTTCAGTCCACCACGCTGTTCCTTGCACCCCCTTCCGTCTTCTCTTCCTTCCACACACCACATCACATGCTGCACATATTTCTTCTGTAAATATCTTACACACACCTTCCACGTCTCCCATCTGCTCCAATTCATATTTGCCCAATCGTTCCTCCACTTCTCTCTTATACTCTGCCTTTTTCTCATCCTCTTGTAACCTTTCCACTCTCCTTGCAACTACTCCTTCCTCTCGTCTCTCCCTTCTTCTATTCCTCCATCTTACTTGCATCCTAATTCTGGCCACCACCAAGTAGTGGTCAGAAAGTCCACTCCCCAACCTCTATACACTCTTGCATCCTTTACACATCTTCGCATCCTTTCATCCACACACACATAATCAATCATTGCCTTCCTTTCATTCAGTTCACCACCCACCCTTCTCATCACTCGCCATGTATACCTGTGGATCATTTTATGCCTGAAGAGGGTATTGGCTATTACCAACCCCCTCCCAGCACAAATGTCCACTAACGCACTCCCATTCTCATCTATCTCAGCAGGCACACCCCACTCACCAACTATTCCATCCACCTTCACATTACCAACTTTACCATTCATATCACCGATCAAAAACACTCTCTCATTCCTTCCAAACTTTTCCATGCACACTTCCACATTTGTCCAGAACTCTTCTCTCACTCTTCTAGCACGATCTTGCGTTGGCGCATACACACACACAATCGCCCACATTTGTATTCCAACTTTCAACTTTACCCACACAATCCTTGACCCAACTGATCCATACTGCCTTATGCTCTTCTTCCATCTTTTACTCACAACTATACACACTCCTTCCTTTGCCCTCTCATTCTCATCTACTCCTGCACATATACCCCATCCATACTCCCATTCTCTCACACTTTCTCCTCTCCATTTTGTTTCAGTTATTCCACATACATCCACTTTCGCATCCTCAAGCACCTGGACAATCTCTCTCTCTTTCACCTCATCATTCGCTCCTCTTACATTCCATGTACACATTACCAAGTCCTTTGTCCGGTCCTGGGTCGTCAACGTTTGGTCAGTCCTTGTCCGAGGCTTCTTGTTTGTTTTTTTAGTTAGTTGTTTTCCTGGGAGGGGCACTAACCCTCCGCCAACCCTTTTAGTCGCCTTTTACGACAAGCAGGGATACTGGGGGAGTATTCTTGAAAACCCCCCTACTTATACTTTTAGGTATAAGACTTGTTCATACAATACAGTAGTCACTTCATTCCCTGAGGTCCAGCAGTCTTCCTCCTACCTGCAACAGTTGGCATTACACTCCTTTACTGCACCTACCATTGTTTGGGAAATATACGGAACCAAATATGATGAGACATGTAAGGGCTGTTTCGTTCACGATTAATGTGATGATGTTAATGGGGACGATTTGATGAGATTTTCGTGGGTTTCACTGAAGCTAAAATAATATGCCTTCAACGATAGTGGGTTCTCAAGTTCTTCTTTCTCTCTTTTACGGGTATCGATCTCTATGTTTGTCCATCAGCAGTCCACTTTTCATTCCCTGTGATGATGACGCTGTGTTGACTCTAGATTAATTGTGTTAGCTTTTCTTACCACCTGGAATTACAATTCCGATCTCAAGGACTGATAAACAAATAGGTTATTATTTATGCCTGACACTACAGTGTTATTTTGGGGAAAATAATAGGCTTAATTCAATGAACATCTTTGTATATCAGAAAGAATTAAAACATTATATTTTAGACAATTTTTTTTTCTTAAATTATGTGATAATTATGATTTCCCCATTATGGTGGCCACTGTACTGTATTTGCTAGTCCTTCTTTCTCTCTCCTCCTGTTTTTTTTCTTTTTCTCTCTCTCCTCTTCCTGTTTCTTTTTCTCCTCCTCCTCCACTACCACGACCACCACCATCATTAGAACTGTTGCTTTATTTATTTATTTATTTTTTTCATAAGCGATTCATGGGTCAAATCATACAACCTTTGGGATCCTGTGTTCTTTTACGTTCATTAAACATCATGGCAGTTTGCAGAGAAGCATGTCAGTGTTCAGTGGCAATATGGAGACCATCCAGTATTCCATTGAAAATGTTGGCAACTTTTATCCATTACCAGTTATATCTTAACTGCTGTTATTATAATTATCATCAAAATTTTCACTACCGAAAATCTGTCTTTTGGAATCCAGTGACAGGTAATTCACAAAACAGGTAAAAAGGACAAGGTAGAACAGAAACCCGGTAAAACAGGTAAAACAAAACAGATAAAACACAAAACAGGCAAAACACAAAAGCAAGTAAAACAAAACGTAAAACACAGACCTGGCAAACCAGACTAGAGAAAACACAAACCAGGCAATAAACTAACTAGATAAAACACAGACCAGGAAAAGCATAAAACAGATAAATCAAAAGCAAGTAAAACGAAACAGGTAAAACACACACCTGCCAAACCACAGACTAGATAAAACAAACCACATAAAACACAAACCACGTAAAACAAAGCTGGTGAAAGACCAGAAAAATTAAAACTAGGCAAAACAAACCAGGTAAAACACAAAACAAGTTAAACACACAGCAGGTAAAACAGAAACCAGGTACAAATATTGGAGTATTAATTAAGGTTTTCTCCGGTAAAGGGATTCACTTTCATTCTCTCATTTTCGTGGTCATGGAAAAAAATCTCATGGTGGAAACATCTCTTCTATTGTTGCTAAAACCAAGCAGTTAAATATAGCAGAGAGAGAGAGTCACAGTAGCCTGACAGTGTAGATACTGGTGTAGTTATCTCTGATATGATAGGGAAAACTCTATACCAATCTACATCCACATCTCTATATTCAGCTGAGAGTGAGTCATGGGAGACTCAAGGTATTTGTTCTTGTACAAAAAGCTCTTCTTTGGTAGGCACATCTTTTTCATTCTATGCCAAATAACCATTTACCAGAGGATTTGTTGAGTTTATCATATTTTGATCTCCGCCTCTGTGTTCCATAAATCCCTCCACTTTCGCTATAGTCTAAGAACATACAAAAGGATATTAATTAGCCATATCGAAAAATGAATCGCTGAAGACGAGGTGTAAGGGAGCTCTCTTAACCAACTAACATAGAAGCTTGAGACGTGACCTGTGGTGTCTCAGTGATTTGCTGTAATTGTTTAATGTTTAGTGGGGCCTTTTCTGTGTATATTTAAGTGAAATACAATTTCATAGGCAATCGCTGTCAAACATAATTCTTAGCATTACTTTGAATATATCTGTTCATGACGCCCGTCATCCACTCACTAGAAGTGCTGCCATCGGGTTGTTCAACAAGTGATATGCCAAATGGTTTCTTGAAAGCTAGGAACCCGTTTAAGAGACTCCAGTGTTCCTTTTCCCAGTATCTATCACACAAGACTTTCCTCCGGCACTTCATATTGCATCACCGCATCAGGATTATGTTATACTCGTTTTACTCTAACTTGGTCTAGATTATCATCCATTTGCCGCTCATTTCACATAGCTCGGTACAGACAAAAAGACCAAACTACAGCTGCATCCTTTCCACAGCACTTGTTAATGACTAGCATCATACTATAATGTTAATTTATTGTTACAGTTCGTGACTTCGTGAATCAAGATGGAGAGATGGCAGCTTCACGCCAGGTTAGAGTAATAGCAGTATAGACTGCGTGCCATCTTTAACTGTGAAAATTAACCTCATCAAAGGGAAATGTCAAGGGTGATGCCTACTTATTTTTTAAAGTCAGTCTCTCACCCTGCTCCCTCGGATTCCCCATCCGCCGTGCATTACAGGTTGAAAACACCCGGCCTTGGGAACCTAGCCACCTTTGCTTGTGCTAAAGATATCGTAAAACATGTATGATATGTAGAAACCTTTGTGGAGGATATTTATAAATACATTTTATTACAGATAAAAGGGTAAAGATCGCTTCCTTGTGATTATTAAACTACATTTATTTACAAAGATAGGAATTTTGCAACATGTCCTTATAATAATAATAATAAAAATAATAATAATAATAAAAGAACGTCAATATCTGAACATATCGGGAATTTTTCATTAAAAAAAAAAATGTGGGAGCTGGAATACAGTAACAAATTCGTCTGTTGCTTGAACTGCAACACTGACAAGTATAAAAGTTTTACACCTTGTACTGTACATCTAATGGATTTCTCGTTCTAGGATAATATTCCTTGTTACGAGAATGTAACACCTGTATTTGTTCAGTGTCGGGCAATATAAAGGGTCCTCGCACATTAATTTTCACACACGCCACAAAGCCCGCCAGGAGACAGGACGTGTGTGCTAGGCAATCCCTAGGTCCTGTCCTCCCCACTTACTATTTTTTAATCAGCCCATACCCCACTGACCGGGCTAATGTATGGCCCGGCCTGCAATAAAGTTGCAGGAAATCTTTGAACGAACGAACGAAATTAATTTTCATCCCTTCCCGATATCTACATGACGAAGAAAGGAAAGAAAATTAATATTATGTCTTATTATTATTATTATTATTTGTAGATGCATAGCATATTTTCTTTCACTCAACACCTTAGCTGAGGGATGTTTTCTTAAAAGTGAAATCTTGATACTCAGAACGAAAATTTAACAATAAAAAATATTTCGGAAAGAAGAGCTGAGAGGTAGTCTTCTGTTCAGACTATGGGCGATATTTTCGTGCATGTAGAAAGCTTACTAACACCTCTTTTTTACCAGTTTATTTTTTATTCAGATCCGCTACGATATAGTTTTGTGTTACTCACATAGTATATGTCGACATTAAAAGGACAGAAGCAAATAAGAGGATATTGATGGGTAATCAGGAAAATAATAGCTAAGGAAGAGGTGTTAGGGAAGTTCCTTAGCTAACGGAAATATGGGACTATCACTGGTTTCACTGTTGCCACATGTACGGTAATTATCGTATTCTACGATAATATTGCCCCTGGTACGATGTACGATACCATTTTCTATTATCGTACGGTTTGTACAATAACTTTGGGTTGAAAGCTAGCATGGCAGTAAATTTGGAAGCACGCATGGCTAATCATTCACAGTTGTTCCACACTTGGACAGATGGGGATCTTAAGGGCTAATGTGATGGTCATCACTGAAAATATATATATTTTTAATGGTCTTACTGACTTATTACCTGCAAGAGTAAGCTCACCTCTATGAATTATCTAAGTTCTATGGACTGCATTCTGTTGCTAGTCAGAGTGATTTTCTAGATTGGCACTAAGGCTATTTCCTTTCCTTGAAGTATTATTCTTGTAATAAAAGATATCATAATATTATCATTATGAGATTTTCATGGTATGTTCTAATTCTAATACAAAACAAGGTGATAAATATACACCTGAGTATACAAAACGATTGTGTCCTTCCTGTGGCGGGGGGGTCACAATCTGGCCGCACTATGGGGTAGTACTACTACTCTGCGGACAGGTTGTGTTAGGAAGAATACTGTCACCGTATTCCCTGCGTGTCGTAAAAGGCGACTAAAAGGGGCAGCGTGAGGAGACTAGGGACCCCCTCCTCTGTTTTTTAGTTCCTAAAAAGAGACAGGCCAGAGAAAGGGATGGGGGATGGAGTTATCCCCGTACCCTGAAGATTGGGTCTATGAATGTGCGTGGATGTAGTACGATTGAGGCTAAAAGGGAGGAGACTGGGAGAATGTTTGTGAGAAGAAAATTGGATACGTTAGCTTTGAGTGAAACGAAGATGAAAGGGAAGGGTGAGTCTATGTTTGGAAGTGTGAATGGAAGATTGTCAGGTGTTGATAGAGGAAGGGCAAGAGAAGGTGTGGCCTTGTTAGTGAGTCCGGAAGTACAGCAGTGTGTGATTTAATGGAAGGAGGTGTCATCGAGACTGTTGTGGGTGAAAGCGAAACTTGAACGTGAGTTGTGGGTGTTTGTGAGTGCATATGGGCCTGGTAGAGAAAGGGATGAAGAAGAGAGGGAGTCTTTCTGGAATGATGTTGATGAGTGTCTGCAGAGTTCTAGAGCGAATGTGAATGTGGTAATGATGGGAGATCTGAATGCTAGAGTGGGAAATGTAGCAGATGAAGGTGTAGTTGGTATGCATGGTGTGCCTGGAAGAAATGAAAATGGGGAGCGAATGATAGCGATGTGTGTTGAGCGAGAGATGGTGATTGGAAATACGCTGTTTGAGAAGAAAGATATTTATAAGTATATATGGGTGAGACAGGAGGGTGGAAGGGTTGTTGATAGAGCTTTGATGGACTATGTGGTTGTGTCTAGGAATGTAACAGGAAGATTGTTGGATGTGAGAGTTCTGAGAGGGGAGGGTGGAGGTATGTCTGACCACTACCTGGTGGAGGGAAAATTAAGAGTAGGTAAGAGATGGGTGAGAGCTAGGAGGGTTAGGTGTGGCAGGGAGGTTTTGAAAGTGAGTGAGTTGGATAAAAGAGAGAAAAAGATAGAGTATCAGGAGAAATTGAAAGATGAGTGGAACGCAGTGAAAGATCGGGAAAATGGCAGTGTGGAGGAGGAATGTCAGTTATTTAAGAGTGCTGCGGTGGGGCATACAGAAGAGGTGTGTGGTGTGAGACGTGTGGGTGGTGGTGTAAGAAAAGGAAGTGAATGGTGGTGCGAGGAAGTAAGTATGGCTATGGCTGAGAAGAGACGTGCATATGAAGTGTGGCTGCAGAGAAAGGATGAGATGTCATTTGAGAGGTATAAGGAAAAGAGGAATAAGGCGAAAAGGGCTGTGCGCGATGCTAAAGTGGCAGCAGATGAGAGGTGGGGTAGGCGGCTGACAGAGAATTTTCAATAGAATAAGAAAATGTTTTGGAAGGAGGTGAAAAGGGTGTGAAAGGGAGAATCTGGGAAGGAAGAATAAGTAAAAGCAGAGGATGGAAGGATGTTAACTGGATGTAGTAAGGAAGAGATGGGCAGAGTATTTTGAAAGATTGTTAAATATAGAGGAGGAAAGGGTGGCTGAGCTTGTGGTGGATGGAAGGGTGCAAGGAATAAATGTGTTGGGAGAGTTGAATGATTCATTGATCACCAAGGAGGAAGTGGAGAAGGTAATAAAGGAGATGAAAACAGGGAAAGCTGCAGGTCTGGATGGGTGTGCTGTGGAATGCCTGAAGGGTGGTGGAGTGACTATTGTTGACTGGTTAGTAAGATTGTTGAATGTGTGCTTTGTGAAAGGTATGGTGCCAGTTGACTGGGCAAGTGCTTGTGTGGTCCCATTGTATAAAGGCAAGGGTGATAAGTATGAATGTACTAGCTTTAGGGGTATAACTTTGTTGAGTGTTGTAGGTAAGGTGTATGGCAGAGTGTTAATTATGAGAGTTAGAGAGGGTACAGAGGGAGTGACTGGTGATGAGTAGTGTGGCTTTAGGAGAGGGAGGGGATGCGTGGATCAGGTGTTTGCAGTGAGACAAGTGTGTGAAAAGTATTTAGCGAAAGGCAAGGATGTGTTTTGGGCATTTATGGATTTAGAGAAAGCGTATAATAGAATTGATAGGGAGGCTTTGTGAACTGTTTTAAGATTGTATGGACTTGATGGTAGGTTATTAAAAGGGGTGAAAAGTTTTTATGTAAATAGTAGAGCGTGTGTAAGAGTGGGAAATGCTGTGAGTGATTGGTTTCCTGTGAGAGTGGGGCTGCGACAGGGATGTGTGATGTCGCCTTTGTTGTTTAATATTTACATGGATGGTGTTGTAAGGGAGGTGATTGCAAGAGTTTTAGGTGGAGGTCTGAGTCTGGTGAATGTTGATGGTGGAGAGTGGAATCTGAAGCAGCTGCTGTTTGCAGATGATACCGCACTGGTGGCTGATTCAGAGGAGAGATTGAGACAGTTATTAGAGGAGTTTGGAAGGGTGTGTGAGAGGAGGAAATTGAAAGTAAATGAGAATAAGAGGAAAGTGATGAAGTGTACGAGGTTGGTAGATGGTAGGGGGATGAATATAGTTTTGAATGGCGAGTTGCTTGAGGAGGTAGAGTGTTTTAAATATCTCGGGTCACATGTTGCTGTGGATGGAAGAATAGATGCAGAAGTGAAGTTTAGAATAAATGAAGTAGGAAAGGTGCTGGGAGGAATGAAAAAAGTGTTTAGATGTCGTTCGCTTAGAATGGATGTAAAGAGATGGCTGTATGAGGGTGTTGTGGTACCGACTGCATTGTATGGGGCTGAAACATGGAATATGGGTGTAGCAGAGAGGAAAAGTTTGAATATAATGGAGATGAGGTGTCTGAGGAGTATGTGTGGAGTGACGCGTATGGATCGAGTGCAGAATGATGAAGTGCGAAGGAGAACTGGAGTTGTTCAGGAGATGGCTGGTAGAGTTGAGCAGAGGGTGTTGCGATGGTTTGGGCATATGGAGAGAATGGATAATGAGCGATTGGTGAAAAAGATAACTAGATCTGATGTGAGAGGTGTAAGGCTGAGAGGAAGACCACGAATAGGATGGATGGACAGTGTGAAGAGAGCGCTGGATGCGAGAGGGATGTCTGTTGAGCAAGGAAGAGTGACTGTGCGTGACAGAAATGGGTGGAGAGAAATTGTGAATGAATAAGTGATGACGCAGCCCTGAGGGGATATTCTCCCGCATTTGGTCTGATCAGCTATTTCAGGTCAGGTGCGGGTAAGGGGATGAGTCTGTTATGATGTGGCAAGGGTAAACTAGCTCTGCTGTCGGCCCCTGCTGCAGATGTCATTGGTTGCATTGCGCAGTTGACCCTTGTGCAGTGTGGTGCGGTGAGGATCTATCCGTTCTCCTTTTGGGGCTAAGATGCGAATGAATGTGTTTGAATGGATGAGTAAATGAGGAGTGTGTCGTCCTGTCTCGGCTACCTCTCTTTCCTTGGAGAAAGCAGCCTAGGTATATAGATAGATAGATAGAAGTTTTCAGTAAATAACCAAAGCATCTGCGACCATTTTAAAATAGACTACATCAGATTCTTAAACACTGTTTTTAACAAATAATGAAGTACGATAATTCCAACGAAAAATCGATAATTTTGAGGGGACGGTACGATAATTCCCATCTAAAAGTGTGGCAACACTGACTGGTTTCCTTAATTCGTTCCTAGCTGAAGCTGGACGATATTTACCTTCGCCAGACGTCTCAGAATCGAAGGGTTAACGTGTCATCCTTTAGTCCTGTTAAGCATCTTGTGATAATTGTAAATCTTGAGAGGCACCGAACATGAGTCTTGACCTTTGCACACAGGACACAATCAGCATTTGTGATCTTTGGTGCACATCAGAAAACATAACATGTGTTGGGTGGAATTTGCAAGTGGAAGGACCATGTTGTTTTTGGCTCGGAAGTAGAACTGGAGCAGCACCACGAAATGGATCGTGACGGCAATTGCCAGCTGTAAGGACATTAATAACATATATGTGTATAAATTATCGCAGACAAAGGTATTTTAGTTCTGTCGAACCAGAATCTATACAACCAAAGATCTGTAACTCAAGGAATATAATAAGGACATTTGATTGGGCTTATTAGAGTGTGAAAAATTACGAAACATTCAAACTAGATTTTTATCGCGTGCGAACTGGGAAGGTAATGTTTTGGGCAGTGTCTGCCAGTGTCTGTCGCTGTATCTGGCTGTCCAAATCTTTGGGCTTCAAATATCAACGCTTTGAGTACAATCCTAATTCCCCCCCCCCCTCTGCTTGTAGCTATTACCTGTACCGAGGTCAGGTGATATAGAAAGATCATGAGTCAAAGGTCATAATCATTGGAATGAAATCTACTGAAGCGGCAGTATAGGATTTTGGGTGATTTTGCTCTTAATATTTTGAATACAACATATATTTATTGCAATTAATTTACAGCCAAGTTAAAGAGTATGGGAACAAGAAACTGGAGTATTTCTCATTCTTTTTTTTTTTTTGTGGATATATTGTTTTGTTCAGTTCAATGTGATAAATAAATAACGAAATGCCGAGAACTCTGGACCAGAGTTGTCGATGCAAAGCGTCACTTGGAATCCCTCTACCAAGCCTTGCACACGGACTCGCCATACAAGTCTCCATGACGTACAAAGAAGTACAAATTACAAAGAAGTGCAAATGAAAGAAAACAATAACAGACATTATGGTCCTTTTGAGGCTATTTGTTACAGAGTAGACTGTGACTATGAGATCTAACTCTACATGCTGAAGGATAAGAAAGAAGGCTCCCCCCGCCCCCAAACCCTCCAGTTAAAACTGGCAAGAAAAAGTGAGAAAAACCACCATGTAGCATGGAAAAATTGACATGGAAATTTCATAGGAAAGACTGAAGAGGAAAAGCTACATTCTGTAATACATTATCTCTAAGTTACCAGTATTAATAACCTGGAAGAGAAAGTAGTAAATTAAAATGAATAATCGAATAAATAAAAAAAACAATGCATGAGACTATGTACGGGTAAGTTGAGTTAACGAGACGTCTGTGGACACAGCATGGAAATTGCACGGTGCACTGTGTGGATGTTCAGAGATGATGTGGCAGCCTTGCCTGGTGCTATTAAGGTAGGCAGCAGTCAATCAGGCCCCAGCTCCGTTCATTCCACTAAGACTAGGAACTTTCCCATGCGGGACAAGCACACAAGTCACCTTCTGAAGCAGTGACCCCTGGTACATTTAAAAAATCCCGATGGTGGTCACTTAACTAACAGGGACCCTCAGTGATTCACAGCCCATCACAGGTCGAAAGTATGAGTAGTGACCTTTAACTCAGGGTTATCTGTGCATATCCTAGTTTGTGCATATACTATATTTGCATTTAATAATTTGATCAGGCTCTAAAAAAATTAAGTATAATAAAATAAAAATTATACATACACGTGTTTTATTCAGGAATAAACATATTAAGCTGGGGGTTAGACGAGAAATACTTATCCAGGCGACCTTTGAAGGTTAGTACTGTATTACAATTTACTACATTGGAGGGCAGTTTATTCCATATATTTACAACTCTGTTGAAGAAATGCTTAGCTTCATGCAACTAAAATCGTTTGTGGATTATTTTATGCCCATTGCCTATAGTATAATTAGAGTGATCAACTGTGAAGTATTTATCGACAGCCATGTTATCATGTCCTTTGAATATTTTGAATACTTGAATTAAATCTCCTTGCATCCTCCGTTTAGTTTGGGTAAAGAGATTCAGAGCTTCTAAACGCCCCTCGTACGGTTTATTTCTCAATCTAGGTATCATCCTTGTCATCCTTTGTTGCACTGTTTCAAGCTTTTCCATATCCTTTTTATAATACAGTGACCAAAACTGAACGCAATACTCCAAGTGCAGGCGTACTAAGGAATTAAACAAAAGTGAGGACGATATTATCAGATTTATATTCAAATGCTCAGCCTATGAATCCATTCAATTTATTGCTTTTTTCACAGCTTCTGTACATTGTTTGCTTGGTTTCAAATCTTTTGTTATTATAACTAAGTCTTTTTCATGGTTTACCCTATGAAGTTGAACATTATTCATGCTATAAATAGCTCTTACATTTTCATTGCCAATGTTTAGCCTTTGCATTTACTAATATTGAAATCCATTTGCCAGACTTGGGCCCAGTTAAACAGTTGATCAAGACCTCTCTGAATTGCCTGCCTTTGCAGTGCTGTATCTGCTCTGTTACCTATTTTAGTATGATCAGCAAATTTTAAAATCTTACAATCCTTCATCAGTATCATTTACACTGAACCCTGCGGCACTCCACTTGTAATGTGTATCGCGGTCTGACTCTTCCATTTATTACAACTCTTTGCTTTCATCCGGTGAGCCAATCTTCTACTCACTCGAGAACATTGCCGCTGAAACCATGTGCCTTTAGATTGTGAAGGAGTCTTTTGTGTGGAACTTTGTCAAAAGCCTTTTGAAAATCGAGGTAGAACACATCAACAGATTTAGTCTTTCTGTCGAGGGGCATTGTATTAATTTTTCTCACTTTGACTCATTGTGGTATTATAATTTTTATGTGCAAGAGTTTTTGGTTCCAGACAATGTTTAATATCAGAGTTCCACCATCTGGGTTTAGAATTTTTGGCAGGCCTTCTGTTGCACAAAGGAATACATAACCCGATTGTACTGTTGAGAGTTTCTTAAAAAAAAAAAAAGTTCTATGCATCATTGATATCTAAAGTATCGACAATGGGATGTCAGTCACCTGTACCTACAATTGCCTTTAATTTGTTTATTGCAAGCAGTATGCCATGATCGCTAACTGTAATGTCAGTGATTATGTTGCCCCTCTTTATAGGAATGGGGGAAACAGTAGGAATTGTTATATATTTTCTGCTGGAAATACTGATGCAAAGGAAGGATTAAGAATTTTCGCCATCACAGTTTCAACAGTGCTCTCCGTTATCTGTAATTAAGGGACTGATTGTTGGTATTATTACCATTTTGCTTCAAATGTAAATGAAAAATTCTTTGGGATTTGATTTACTGATACTTCCAATATGTGCCTCAAGGTTTTTCTTGCTGCCTTTAATAAATTTTTTGGCTTTCTGTCGAGGGGCATTGTATTAATTTTTCTCACTTTGACTCATTGTGGTATTATAATTTTTATGTGCAAGAGTTTTTGGTTCCAGACAATGTTTAATATCAGAGTTCCACCATCTGGGTTTAGAATTTTTGGCAGGCCTTCTGTTGCACAAAGGAATACATAACCCGATTGTACTGTTGAGAGTTTCTTAAAAAAAAAAAAGTTCTATGCATCATTGATATCTAAAGTATCGACAATGGGATGTCAGTCACCTGTACCTACAATTGCCTTTAATTTCTTAAAATTTGCTCTCTTGAAGTCGGGCACTTTCTGACAACTAGGCCTGACGCTATCTTCACTGAATCTAATGTCTAACCCTGTGTGTGAGGATAGGGCTTCTCCCCATTTTGGAACTGGTAAATTAAAATAACCAAATATTATAGCGCTTTGCATACAGGATATTTTGGCAGTTTGATTGTAGATATCATTATCGATGTTGAGTGGCTGACCGGGTGGACGATAAATTAACCCAAGAGTGATTTTATGAGAAGATTCATTTCTAAGCTGAATATACAGTAACTAGTGTCGATGTTTTCAATACATGGCTTGGTACTTTTGACTGGATCAAATCCTTATTTAATAAATAACAACACACCACCCCCTGTTCGATTCTTCCTTTCACTACTGAAAATATGATAGCTGGTGAATTTAACTCTGCTAAAAAATTTCTCTGCTCAATATCCAGCCATGATTCTGTTATACCAATTACATAATAATCTTCGGTAAAAACAAGGCCCTCTAAATCAGAAAATTTATTACGTAGACTTCGTGCATTTACAAGAATAGCTTTAATGTGTTTTCTTTTCCGATATGGGGAGCTTCCTTTACTTATTGATTTTTTGGATTGTATGACATCTACGTCTGTCTCCTGTGATGCTTGTTTTTTTTCTCAACAAAAAAATTACAGCATCACTAAGCAAATGACCGAGACGGGCAGAACCAATGGCATTCAAGTGCAGTCCATCATTCTCAAATAGTTTTCGCTACTTGTAAAACTGGTTCCACGTGTCGATGAATCCAACTCCTTCCTGTAAGCAAAGTGACGACTCTGTTATTTATACTAAATGCTCTGCTGAAGAAGGCATTCCCCGCATGAATCCTTGGGAGTATACCTGAAATTAAAATATGGTTAGTTTTATCCTTGTAGCATCAGATCATCTTTTTGTACTTCACCATCAGCTCCTATGACCAGGTTCGCATTTCATCATTGGTACCTGTATGAATGATAACAAGGCTGTCATTTTCCACATTCTCAAAAATGTCATCAACAGCCTCTGTTACATCATCTACTCCTGCACATGGAATACAAAAACATTTTCATCTAGAGGGTGCCTTGCTGCAATATTCCACCAACTGCAAGGTGACCAGAGTGCCACTTTTAGGCGGGAGAGTCCCGCTTTTTGAACGTCTGTCCCACTTGTATAATTGTGACTAGAATCTCCCGCTTTTTGAGCAAATTATCTTAAACGTCCCTCTTTTAGAAAATTACTGTTGGATTAGACATAACAAGACCTCTTTTTATGAAATTAGGATGAATTGAAAAAATTATGCATAATCCTTACCAAATGAAACACCAAATTATTAATATCAAATCTGTAATTCTCACTAGCTGGTAACTTTGGTTGGCCCATTCACTGTAACGTACAGTATGTTTGGAGTTTGACTAGCAGCCTTAGGGTATGGTACAGCGCGGCAGCGGCCTCTGTCATTCACATGTCAGTATACATAAATATATATATATATATATATATATATATATATATATATATATATATATATATATATATATATATATATATATATATATATATATATATATATACACACACACACACACAAGCGCACGCGTGATAGTGTCTCGCTTTTAGCTTCAATAAATCTGGTCACCTTAACCAACTGACCATTGATGATGGAGTTCCCCACAACCCGTGCCTCATGGGACTCTTCCTCTACTTCTTTAAGAATCTGAAATTTATTGTATGTGGTTACTGGAATAATACTCCTTTTTCTCACAAACCTGGCACCATTCCACACTGGCTGGAACTCATTCTATATGGTGGAGGGAGACGTAACTACAGTGGGAGGTGTATGATCAACCTGGACAGCAGTTGGCCGAGCAGTGGGGTTATCATCCACAGTGTGTCCAACATTGTTCACAATGAACTCCTCCAGCACATCAACTTTATGGGTCACGTTAATTTTGTTTGTAGCTTCGGTCAGCTTGTCTTCCAAGCTCTGATGTAGTTTGCACATCCTGCAAAGGAACGGTCCATATAGAAAGATCCAGTGAAACTACAGGAGCAGGCTATGCAAATGATGTTCTGTGACATTCTGAAATTCAAAGTTGCTGTGAAGATTTATAAGAGAAACAAAATCAAACATTGCTGATTAGCACCTGGAAGAGATACTGGAATAATAATCAGCTACTTTTACAAAATCTGCTAGTAAAACAATCACAATTTATGTAACTATTACAGGTGAAGGTCTAGCTGATGGAGGTCTTGCTGTTTAAAACTGTACAGGAATGACTGCCTTACTAGTTAGCAATGTACCCACAGAATATTTATAAGCAATAGCAATCTGTTACAGAGAAAGGAAAGCTAACCGTTACCTGGAATGGAGAAATAAAATTATAATACAATATGAAATATAACAATAGTCACGACACGGTCATATAATTCACAAACAACTTTATTATCTCCTGAAAAGTCACAACATATGAAAATACAATTATATCTTGCCTATAACGAAATGGGAGAGATACTTCACTGTAAAATTTAGTACAAGTAGAAAAGAAAAAACTAATGGGTAATAACAACAAGACTTGCTTGGTGTTGAAAATGTGAACAAATGGAGACAACGTAATCCCCTGTTTTGCTAATTTATCGTTTACAGTAATAAAATAATGGATCACTGGTATAGTGGAGAATCCTATGTTAATCCATTAATACTTAAATTGGTTTTGAGAGCAAAAAAATAAATACACAAAGCACAAATTCCTATGGTTTCCGAGGGTAACTCGGCTGGCCCTCTGGCGGGAGATGGCTGAAGTAACTGTGTATCAGGGACAAAGAGATACTGGTGCCAAGGTATAACAAAATTATTTATATGATATAAATTTTGTTTTTACCTTAAAGCGGTGCAGATCGCCATCCAAAGCACTCTACACTCGGTCACAGAGATTCACAGAAACAAACTGAGTCTCTTATTTAGTACTATCGAACAAAGCTAATCAAACACTGATCCACAAACAACACTCAGAGACGTTGAACAAACCATAATAACACATCACAAACTACACTTAGTGACCAATCAGCCAAATCACTCACCCAAAGTCAGGACTATCACACTATTGTAATCACACATGCAAAACACTGAAACAGGGCAATTAGTTGTGGGTATTTGCAGAGCGGACCAGGACGTCTGACTAGTATGGCAGACAGAGAAGGAGTATGGGTTGAAATGAAAGTAAAGATAAACTAGGTCAGTCCCACATAACCTTCATCTTTGATTTCTTGGCCTTGCTGGCCTTGTCAGCTCATTGTCCATTCATACTGTATCCGTGAAAAAAGTTTTATCAAAATCGTCGAGGTGTTCAGGAGATATCGTTCCCACACCCATATGACATCGACCTTTGATCCCTTGACCTTGCTGACCTAACCAGTTTATCGTCCCTTCATACTAAATCTCTGACACAAGTTTAGTTAAAATCAGTCGATGGGGTTCAGGATATTGCGCCCAAAATGATAAAGTAAATCGACCCCATACGACCTTGACTTATCTGACGTAATCAGTTCATTAACCCTCACTCTGCATCACTGACAAAAGTTTGGTGGGTTGATGGGATTCAGGAGATATCGTGCCCACAAAAATGTTATAGATTCTAGGACCCACATGACTCCAAATCAACTTGACCTTTGACCCCTTTATCTTGCTGATCCAATCAGTTAACCCTCTTGCACATGGATAAGTTTTATAAGTTTTGCCGACACATGATATTATTCCACCCCCCTCCCCACCAGCCTCCCTGCATGCCACTGAAAACACTTCTCATCTTACTTTTGCCACCCAAACCTCTAAATATTGCCATGAAACCTACATCATCTTATTCGTTGATGTTTGTTCTAGATGATAAGCAAGAAAAAAATAAAAAAATAAAAGTACATTAGGCTGGTGTGAATTAACATTGTGGAATGTCAGTCTCACTTCCCAACATCATAAATCGAATGTTTTCCATTATACAGAAAAATGTTATTATAAGTTTTGATAGAGAATTTCATCAGTTTTCTAATGATCTTTGTCCGGTTGTGATACGATTTGTAGTTTTTGAGAAAATAGCAAAAAAACTGAAAGCCATTAAAAAAAAAAAAAAATTGTTTAGGGAGCTCTACCACAAAAGTTTTCTCGCACACCTTATGTTTTTATTTCATAATACTGTGTAGAATTTCATGAGCTTTCTCATACTGCCCGGAGATTTTTGATAGACCTCATAGTTTCCGAGTAAATAGCGAAAAACTGCTGGGTACCGACGGCCGTGCTGCACTTTCATGTGCGCACAATAACCGTTATATTCCTACTTATGTAACAACGACTTTTTATCAGCGATATTACTTTGTTATGTCCTGTACATACGTAGAATTCACTTATCTTTATCATGGTTGGAAATCGATATGTCCAATAGTTTTCAAGTAAATTGAGGACAAATGTACAAAAGTCCTCTGAGCACTCCTTGTTTTACCTCAAGCAAGAATAAACACACTCCCTTTCCCCGGTTTTACCTAAAAAATTTGCTCCTAAAGGCTTATATTTTGGTAATGAACATACGAATACTTCACTGATCTTTATCATGGTTCTTACAGAAAGTCGATACGTCCAGTAGTTTTCGAGTAATTTGATGACAAAGTTAGAATACTCCTCCAAGCGCTGCCATGTTTTACCGCAGGTGAGAAAAAAAAAAAAACTACCGCCTTTACCTAAAGAATATGCTCCCATATGCTTTTTTTCTTCATGTACAGATTGTTTTTATAGTGCTATTTGAAACTCGACATGACCACTAGTCTTTTTCTGTCATATGTGTAACGTGTAGAAAACAAAGCTTAGTTGTGTGAATAGTATAGGGGTATTGAAATAGGTCAGCATACAAATCAACAAAATTAGTAAGACTCACTTCCTCCAGGGGTGATGAGCTGCTGCCAGGACATTGTGGGGTTTGAAGATGAGAAGTTATGTAGTGTGGGAGTGTGTGTATGTGTATGTGTGTGCGTGTGTGCGTGTGTGTGTGTGCGTGTGTGTGTGTGTATGCTACACTAGGGAATACTTCACTTGGTATGGAACCATTTGAAGCAATCACCCACACAAAGTGCCACATCACAAACAGGACACATATGACTTGTCTCCCTCCTCATCTTCGTCAGGGCTCACACAGTGCACCTGAGCCTCCTCCGTTTGGGGATCCTCTCCCATCGATGGCCCAGTGTGCGATCCAACCACACTCTGTCGTTGATGACTCTCCAATGCTTGATTGGATGTCCTCCTGATTTTTCCTGGTCCTGTTTTCCTGGAGGTGCAGCTGCAGGGCCTGGCATGGCAGCGGCGGCAGGTTCTCTTGACGGACCAGGACTTCTGGAGATGGTCTGGGCTCCCGTGCTGGTTCTGCAGGCAATGGTGGTGTTGGCTCCTGTGTTGGTCCTGCTCCTGGAGATGGTGGTGCTGGTCCAGGAGATGGTGCTGGCCCAGGAGACAGTGGTCTTGGTACCTGTGCTGGTGCTGCTGTAGGTGCCACAAGTGCTGGAGGTTGTGCTGGCCATCGGGTTGGAAGGTCAAGGGCATGGTGCATGACATGCCCTGATGCGGGCCACTTTGCTTCATCAAAATGAAGGCGCTTGTCAACTATCTCCTCCACGAATTCCAGCAGACTGACTGACCAACGCAAGCATTTCTTATACAGGGCGAATGCATTGAAAATGGCGATGTGAATGAAGTAGAAGTTTATCTTCTTGGTCAACAACATGGTCCGCCACTGACTGGGGTAATACTGGACCATCTTGTCGAAGTGGTCCACCCCACCCATGTGCTGGTTATAGTCCTCCACCATGACGGTCTTGTCCACGGTCTTCTGGAGACAGGTTGTCCTCCCGTCAGGACCCCTGGTCTTCCCTCAAACCTGCTTTTGGACAGTGCTTGTGCTGCGGAAGGTGGAGACCATGTTTACAATACACTTGTCCTTCCACAGCAGCATCATCACATTGTCCTTGTGCCTTGCTGCCATGCCCCCACCTTGAAGTTCCAGGTGTACCCCAGGAAAGCCTCAGCCAGGATGTAGAATTTGATGTATTTCGAAGACTTCATGGGGTTGTATACATGGAAGCTAAGTTGCCGCTTCCATTTCAGCGAGCCCTTGTTGAGGCTGAGGTGCTCCTTAGGTTGGTAGGTGTCTTGGAACTGCTGAAGGAGGTACTCCATCACTGTGTGAACCCTGATGAGCCGATCTTGATTGTCCTGGAGTATGGCGAGTCAGTTGAAGGCATGGAAGCATTTCAGGATGGCCCTGATATGCCTCCCACTCATGATGTGCTGGAAAAGGGGGTAGTTGTGGAGACAGGAACTTTTCCAGTAATATCTGTCGGCCGACATATTTTCCCTACCCCCATAAAAAAGTACAACCCCAGAAACTTGGCCATCTCTTCATTACAGATGAACCATGGATCCAACACAGTCCCCAGGAATGATGCGTAGCTGTTGGTCTTGCAGGTGAAATATGTCACCAGCTTCCTGGTGAAGAAGAGCTGGAAGAACTGCAGGGGCATTGTTGGCAGTTCCACACTCATTCCTGGGGATCCTTTGAAGGGCCCAATACACGGTGTGAATGGGCCACTACTCCACCCTGGATCATCTGTGGCAACACCTCCCACAGTGGTGGCAGTGGGTCGGCCTACCGACACCCTTCGGCCTCCTTGGCCACCCCTTGGCTGCCCCCCATAGCCGGGCCATGGACCATGGTGGCCTCATTGAGGTGGTGATGGCTCCAACGAAGAGGACAATGAGGCTGGCTCCTACTGCTGCAACATGGGGGGGATGAATGTTGTCGGAGACAGCACCCTTGTCAACCAGCCAGGGGACGACGACACAGTTGCATCCTGCACCAACTGTATTGCCGACACTGTGGCAGGTGCAGGTGCCAATGTCGCATAACTAGGTCATGCAACTGATGACATGGGCTCGGCCAAGGGGGAACTGGAGGCTAGAGATGGAGAAACCGCAATGGCTGCTGGAACGAGAGGTCCAAGTGAAGGTGATGCCTGACATCTGAGTGAAGATGATGGCTGGGCTGATGGTCCCGATGCTGGTGATGGTGTCTGCTCCCATGGTGGTAGGTGTTGGGGCAAAGACTCCCAACGGGAATGGTGCAGGACGTCATCCCAGTCCTCCCCATTCAAGTCATAGCTCAGCAGCTCCTCCTCCTCGCTCTCAGTCTCCTCCTCAAAGACAACCTTCTGCCACTACTCAGAAGACAAACTCTTCCTCTCCATTGTGGCAAGCACTGACACAAAAAAGCTCAGTCTGAGCTATAGGTTCTTAGCTGAAAAACGAGATATTGTTCACTGTCATGCAACACCTTACACTGAGAGTAGTACTACACAAGTGATGTTATATCTTTCTGTATGACCAATTGCTTCATCATTTATGAACAGTTCACATGAACGATAACTTCTCAGTGTCTTTGCACGGTGTTATACCTGTCCACTGGCGTCCGAGGGTGTGTGCCATATATATGAGGAAGAGGCAGAGTATAAGAGAGAAGTGGAGGAACGATTGGGTAAATATGAATTGGAGCAGATGGGGGACGTTGAAGATGAGTGCAAGATATTCACAGAAGAAATATGTGCAGCATGTGATGTAGTATGTGGGGTGAAGGGAAGACGGAAAGGGGTGCAAGGAACAGCATGGTAGAATGAAGAGGTGAGACAGCCTGTGGCACAAAAGAAGAAAGCATACAATGAATGGATGAGAAACAGGGGAGTGGAGGATTTTGAGAGGCAGAAGAGAGAGTTATATGTAGAAAAGAAGAAGAGGTGAAAAGATTAGTAAGAGAGAGTAAGAAGAGAGTGAATGAGAAATTTGGAAGAAATTTGAGTGTAAAGTGGAGGGACTGTAAGAAAATGTTCTGGAAAGAGGTGAAGGGAGTAAGACAGGGTGGCAGTGAAGTTAGCAGGGGAGTGAAAGATAAAAATGGTAGATTACTAGTGGAGAAGCTAAAAAAAGTGAGAAGATGGAGAGAACACTTTAAGGAATTCTTGAACATAGAGAATGGAAGTAATGCGAGTATAAGTGGCTGGGGAATGGCTGGGAGAAGGAGGGAGGTGAGAAGACAGGAAGAAATCAGTAGGATAGAAGTTGTGGAAGCAATGAAGAAAGTCAAACAGGGGAAAGTCCCAGGAATTGATGGAGTGTGTGGTGAAATGCTGAAGAATGCGGGAGAGATAGTAGTAGACTGGATGTGGAAGATGTGCAGATTGACCTGGGAGGAAGGTAGAGTCCCAGAGGATTGGAAGTCAGGTATAATTATTCCCTTGTACAAAGGAAAAAGGGAAAAAGAAGTGTGTTGTAATCACAGGGGCATTTGTCTTCTTAGTGTAATAGGAAAGGTTTATGGCAGGATACTTATTGACAGAGTTAGGGAAATAACAGAGGAATTAGTTGCAGAAGAAAAGGGAGGCTTTAGGAGGGGAAGAGGCTGTGTAGATCAGATATTCATTCTTAGATCTTTAGTGGAAAAGTTTCTAGAGAAGGGAAAGAAGTTGTATGCGGCCTTCATGGATTTGGAGAAAACATATGACAGGGTGGATAGACAAGGATTGTGGAAAGTATTAAGAATATATGGAGTAGATGGGAAGTTGTTGAATGCTGTGAAGTGTATGTATGATGGTGCTAAGGCTGCAGTGCGTGTGGATGGTGAACTGAGTGAATATTTGTCTTTGAAGGTTGGTTGAAACAGGGATGTGTCATGTCTCCATGGTTGTCCAATCTATATATGGATGGGGTAATAAAGGAAGTACAAGGTAGGGCAGAGGATGTTGGAGTGGCCTTAGTGAGAGAGGGTAGTATTTGGAAACTCCCTGTACTGTTGTTTGCAGATGATACTGTGTTGTTAAGTGAAGACAAAGGGGAGCTGCAAGGCTTTGGATGAGTATGCGAGAGTGTGTAAGAAACGGAATCTAAAGCTGAATTTAGGGAAAAGTAAAGTGATGGTCTTTGAGAGAGATGAAGTCAATGAATGTACAGTGAGATTGGATGGTGAGGAAACGAAAAATGTGAGTACGTTTAAGTACTTGGAGAGTGCGATGAGTAAGGATGGAAGCTTGGAGGGTGAAGTGCTTGAAAGGGTACAACAAGGAAGAAAGGTTGCTGGTTTCTTGAAAGCAGGTATAAGAAACAGGGAAGTGAGCATGGAAGTGAAAAAGTTACTACATGACAGTATTGTGATAGAAGCTTGGACGTTGTTGAATGGACACACTTCAAGAGTGAGAGCAGTGGAAATGAGTTATTTAAGAGGAGTTTGTGGAGTCACATGGTGAGACAGGCTGACAAATGACAATATAAAGGAGTGTTGTGGTGTGGATGTGGATGTGATAGGAAACGTTAGGAGGAACACACTGAGGTGGTTTGGTCATATGGAGAGGATGGAGGGTGAGTGAGGTGCAGGGTGGGAACGGGAGGGAGGCCAAGGATGAGATGGAGGGATGGGGTGGAGAGTTATATGAGAGAGCGAGTTGTGAGTTGGGAGCAAGGCAGCGAAATGGAGGGGGACAGGGCGACGTGGAGACGATTTGTTTGTGGCCACACCGTACGGGATTAAGGCGCCTGGCAATAGATAGATAGATAGAATTTTCTTTTCTGCCCTGCTTCCCCTAAAGTTCCCCCCAAACATGATATACACGCTAACAATATCTCCACGAACACTCGTGTCACACATGACTAACATTCATATAAGTCATAAGTTATCAACCAATGTGTTAGCAAGGTACAGTATATACCTGTCCACAGACGTCCTTGGGTGTATGCCATATAAATATACTGTATATATATAAATAAATATATATAAATATATATAAATATATATATATATATATATATATATATATATATATATATATATATATATATATATATATATATATATATATATATATATATATATATATGAGCCTCTGTGGTACAGTGGTAGAGTGTGCGTTTCGTACACGGGTGGACCAGGGTTAGTGCCCCGCCAGGGTAATAAACTTTGGGAGTGTTCACCCGGCCACGTACTGCATTGGCAGACACAAGGGGTGCTGTGGTTGAACCAGTATCGCTTACTGTAAAGTATGCTCGCACCCAGTCGGCTTGCGCCGATTACACTTGGTTCACAGACTACACACACATCCAAAGCCACTCCAACACTACAATTACACTTACAAGCACTTCTCACCCTACATACAATCTCTACTAGACAGCCTAAGCCACTTGGTAGAGATACATTGGCTGTATAGTCCCGACTTTGGTCGGGATAGGCCGGTCCTGCAGTGGATACTCAAACGGCTGATGATGCTGATATATATATATATATATATATATATATATATATATATATATATATATATATATATATATATATATATATATATATATATATATACACACGCAGTGTGCCACCAAAAGTGAGTAGGTACTGTGCTGGAAAATTAGACTCTTGGATGTTAAAGAAAATGAGATCGATGAAGATCTATGCATACAATGTAAGAAGCCTCGCAGAAGATTACAAACTTGATAACCTGATGACTGAGCTGGAAAACATTAGTTGAGTGAGATCCGCAGAAAAGAAGAAAAAGTAATTCAGCTCGAAGACAGCAAACACCTATTTAACTACAGAGGAAAGGAAAATGAAAGAGTTAGTGGTGTAGGATTTCTAATTAACAGAAATCTTGCAGGCAACATTGTTAAATTCAGCAGTGTACCTGACAGAGCAGCATTTGTTGTCATTAGACTAATCAAAAAATATATCATGAAAGTCAAACAAGTATGTGTACCAATTTCTCAATGCCCAGATGAAGAAATAGAAACATTGTATGATGACATCTCCCAGATTATGGAAGAAGAAAAGACAACATATACTATGCTCACGGGAGACTTCAATGCAAAAGTTGGGAAGTCGAAAAATGAAGAAGCATGTATGGGAAAATTTGGAGTTGGAGAAAGGAATGAAAGAGGAGAAATGTTGGTAAATTTTGCTGAAATGTTTAACATGAGAATAATGAACACATTCTTCCACAAAAGAACAGGAAGAAAGTGGACCAGGAGAAGCCCAAATGGAGAAACAAAAAATGAAATCGATTTCATTGTAGCAGATAAGAATAACGCGATCTCAAATGTCACAGTTATAAACTAAGTAAATATAGGTAGTGATCATAGAATGGTAGGTTGCACAGCCAGATTCAATTTCAGAAATGAAAGAAAGAAAATGACTAAAGATAAAAAGATATGCCCAATAACAGTAAATGAAAACAAAGCAGCCTTTCAGGCTTTAAGTAACACTGATTGTGACATTGATAAGCTGACAGACTAACAAAAGTGCTAAGAGAATCAGCAGAGGTAGCAGGAAAACCTAATACAACCAAAGCCAAGAAGTATTCAGACAAGACACTCGAGCTTATGAAAAAAAGAAAAGGAATTGAAAGTAAAGACAAAGAAAGACGAAAGATAACGAGCAGAATTAAATAAGCTTATCAACAAAAGACAAAGAGAAGAAAAAAGAAAGATAAACATGGATCAGATCAAAGAAACCATCAAAAATGGAAAAAAGTCTGAAACAGGTCCGAAGTAAAATGGCACTACAGTAGGAAAGCAACAAATGACATCATTGAAAGAAAAAAACGGTGAAATCATTAAATGCAGAGATAAGAGGGTGAAGAGAATTGAAGAATTTTACAAAAAACTGTATGCATCAAAGACAGTAGTACCAATAGCTAACTTTTCAGTTGACACAAGTGAAATACCTGAGGTAACACCAGACGAAGTAAATACTTGTCTTACAAATATGAAAAGAGGGAAGGCTTCGGGAGAAGATGGAATAGTAACAGATTTACTGTTGGATGCCGGAGTAGAAGTACAAAATAGGCTTGATCACTTATTTACCCACTGTATCAAACAGAAGAAAATTCCCAAAACATGGTGTAATGCAATAGTTATTTTACTCTACAAATAAGGTGACTCAAAAGATCTTAGTAACTATCGACCCATTAGCTTATTATCAGTTATCTACAAACTCTCCACTAAAGTCCTTACGAGCAGAATACCAACAATTTTGGAGGAAAACCAACCTCGTGAACAGGCAGGATTCCGAAGCGGGTATTCGACCATTGATCATCTACATACAATGAACCAGCTAATTGAGAAAACTACAGAATATAATAAACCACTTTGCCTAGGTTTTGTTGATTACGAAAAGGCTTTCGACTCAGTGGAGCACATAGCAATTATAAATTCATTGCGAGAACAAGGAGTGAATGAGAATATTGTAAACCTGCTCAAAAACATATATAAAGAGGGAACTGCTACAGTTAAATTACATAAGGACTCAGAAAAAATTAAGATTGAGAAGGGCGTGCGTCAGGGAGATACAGTTTCACCAAACCTATTCACAGCATGCTTAGAAAGTATTTTCAGAAAGCTAGACTGGGAAAACAAAGGAGTGAACATTGATGGAAAAAGTTAAACCATTTAAGATTTGCAGATGACATTGTCCTAAGCTCAGAAACAGCGGAGGCATTACAAGAAATGTTAGATGACCTGAACAGAGAAAGTCTGAAAGTAGGACTGACGATGAACCGAAGTAAAACTAAAGTAATGTTTAATCCACAAACACCAAAGAACGTTATCAGAATAAGCGACGAAATTCTTGAAGAAGTTAAGGAGTACAACTACTTGGGACAAATATTAAAATTAACGAAAGATCATGATAGCGAAATAAAAAGACGCATTACAATTGGATGGAAAGCTTTCGGTAAACATAGAGACATTATGAAAAGTAACTTGCCAGTTTGTATGAAACGAAAAGTATATAACGAATGTATAATTCCAGCTATGACATATGGTTGTGAGACCTGAAAACTGATAAAATCAATGGAAAATAAATTAATCCGTTCTCAGAGAGCAATAGAAAGGTCAATGTTGGGAATATCTTTAAGAGACAGGAAAAGATCAACTTGGATGAGAGAGCAGCCTAAAGTCAAAGATATTATAGAAGTTATAAAAGAACAGAAGTGGAGGTGGGTAGGCCATGTAGCAAGAATAAAGGATAAGCGATGGAGTAAGAGGCTGACGAACTGGACACCAAGAGAATGTAATCGTAGCAGAAAAAAGGCCAGACAGGAGATGGAGAGATGAGATAGAGAAATTTGCAGGGAAAACTTGGCAAAGATTGGCTTAGACAAGGAATTCGTGGAAAAGGTTGGGGGAGGCCTTTGTTCAGCAGTGGACTAGTTATGGCTGATGATGATGATGATGATGATGATGATGATGATGATGATTATATATATATGTAATATATATATATATATATATATATATATATATATATATATTTATATATACATATATTTATATATACATATACAGTATATATATATATATATATATATATATATATATATATATATATGTATATATACATATATATATATATATATATATATATATATATATATATATATATATATATATATATATATCTCTCTCTCTCTCTCTCTCTCTCTCTCTATCCCCAACACGTGATACTATATCTCCACGAACACTCGTGGCACATACCACAAATATTTTATATAAATAATAGATTTCAACAATTGTCTTGGTAAGGTACAGTACCTGTCCACTGACGTCTGTGGTTGCCCGGCGTACTCTCGTCTCCTCCACACCTGCTGCTAAGGTATCGCTGACATAAGCTACACACCCACAATATCCCAGAATGAACACTCGTGACACATATCACTAACATTTTATATAAATCATAAATAATCAACAAATGTCTTAGCAAGGTACAGTACCTGTCCACTGACGTCTGTGGTTGCCCGGCGTACTCTCGTCTCCTCCACACCTGCTGCTAAGGTATCGCTGACATAAGCTACACACCCACAATATCCCAGAATGAACACTCGTGACACATATCACTAACATTTTATATAAATCATAAATAATCAACAAATGTCTTAGCAAGGTACAGTACCTGTCCACTGACGTCGGTGGTTGCCCTGCGTCCTTCTGTCCCCTCCACTCCTGCTGCTAAGGTATCGCTAACCTACGCTGCTCACCCACAATTTCCCTTCACGAACACTCGTGGCACATTTCACGTACATTCTACATAAAATATAAAATTTCACTAAATCTCTGAACAAGGTATAGTACCTGTTCAATGACGTCTGTGGTTCCTAGGAGTCCTTACAACCTCAGAACACCTGCCACTAAGGTATTGCTAACCTACACTATGCACCCTAAATCATCCCTTCACGAACACTCGCGGCACAATTCACACACACTTCACTCTAAATCAAACGCAAATACATGACTACCACAATTATTCTACCCCTACCTCCGCAATTATTCCATTCCTTACAATGGTACAATGTGATCATGATGCAGCAGCTTCACATCGAGAGTATGATTCAATGCTATATTGGCACACGCCACACTCCTTCATCAACACTCGCAGCATGTTTGACGTATATTTCACACAAATTCATACGCATATACGATATCACAATCAAAATATCCATCTCTAAACACCTCCAGTAATCCCTTCCTGACTAAGGTGTACAGGTAACGCCTGCCCCATTTCACACTATGGCTATGTTGTAGGTAACGCCTGCTAGTTCCAATAATTCACAATGCCAGCCACTATATCTTTCACACACTATACAGTTTAGGAATTGGCTTCACTATATATGTAAATGTACTCACAGCATAGGGCCTAGGGGAGGCAGAGTGGTGAAACCCCAATACAATGAACCTGTGTCTTGCCCCTAGGCCTAATGACTGATAATGGGCACCATTGCTTTTCATGATATATATCTATGTTCCATCGACAAAATCACATCAAAATATGCTCAGAAATAATATATTATCAAACTCAGTCCATAGGGGCTTCAGCTTGGGCAGGAGGGGGAAAATTAGTGGTGTTTAAAGGGCCAACACACGTGGCACAACTCTATAGCCTGGCTGCTTCTGAGGTACTGAGGTTTATCACTACGGACGGGGTCCAAGGAGGTGCTACAGTGTTACCAAGTGTTTACCTCGGAAGAGAGATGCACCCACTAGAACGCACCAAAATTTGACTCAAAGCCGATAACTTTATTTTTTGAGGGCCTTTTTTCTGTTTAGGAACGCCATTTGCGTTTATGTGAATTTATCTCCCAAATCCCATGGAACGCAATACTTGTCTACGTGCCCGAGGGGGTGAACTGTTCATTAATATTCTATCACTGACAAAAGTTTGGTCAAAATCCACCGAGGGGTTCAGGTGATTTCATGCCAACAAAGATATACTAAGTCAACCCCATATGACCTTGACCTTTGACCCCTTGATATAACTCACCTAATCATCATCTTCTCGTACTGCACCATTGACAAAAGATTGGTGGGAATCCGTCAATGAGTTAATAAGTCGCGCCCACAAGAACCTTACAAAAACATGAAGCCACGCAAACACGGATGGACAGACCAAGCACTTGGTGCCTCTTGCATCGTAGGTGGGGGGAGACAAACTAAGTAAATGTATTGACAGCAGCTTACCAGGAGGCGGTTCGAGCAGGTCAGGGTGTAGAGTCCACAAGGTAGTTTAGATTTATCAGTTTCATTACCTGTAAAAACCACCACCAGCTTCCTGAGTCACATATGGCATGAAACTGTTTATATTCCTACCTTGTGTCAGGGCCGGATTCAGGGGTGGGCCCACGGGGCCTGGGCCCAGGGCCTCCCACCAGAAGGGGCCCCCCACTAAACGTTGGGGAATTTGACATTTGGTGTTTTTCATTACCAGAACAGGGCCAATTTGTTAATGAAAAATCCGTCAGATAATGAATAAGAATGATTTGGTAGCCTATTGGATTTGGAGATGGTAATGAACATGATTGGATGAGGTACTCAGTTAATCTGTTGGCTTTTAGAACTTGCATATACAAAACATATGCCGTGAATTATCAAATGAATAATTTTTTCCCTTATTCATGTACTGTACCTATACTGGCAAAGGGTAAATACATGAATAATCTTTCTTTAAGAAATCTGGTGATGTTACATAGTGAAGATGATTCCTTGTGTCTTGACGAGCCAGGAGCCATTCACCAGTTACCTTTCTCCGATCGTTCTTTTGTGTATAGAGCCCCTAGATTATATAACAGATTGCCATTGTACATGAGACAACTCTTTTCTGCTGAATCTTTCAAGAGACATCTGAAAGCATTTCTTTCTTTAAAATGCTGTGACCTGAAGAGAGGTACTATGACGGATGATTATAGGGTTTAATTATTGCCACACATATATATATATATATATATATATATATATATATATATATATATATATATATATATATATATATATATATGTTACAGAACAGAGAAAACTCTCCCGCAAAGTTCCAGGTTCAAAACAAAAGAGTTAGGTAAAATTATAAGTTAAAGTTTAGTGCTCAAACTAACAACTAAACATTCAGGACTCATAGGATAATGTAATGGCAAAAAACAAGTTAAATATATGGTTATCTGCAATAGCGTCTATTAATACGAAATTAGCAAGAGTAAATTAATCTAAGTCAGCCCTGATAAAATGAGAAAACCAGATAATGCTCAGTTAATGCAAGATATATTATTACAGATACAAAATATTATCAAAAATGACTGACATAAAAACTCATGAATCACAAAAACCTCACTAGGCCCACGAATCAACACCTCATGCTATACAGTACAAGGAAAAAATGTAATAACACTTATACTCAAAATACACAGCAGCTAGATGGTCCTGAGCACTCACAATAACAATAACTGTACAGGGGAGGACAGAGATGTGAGCAAAATGAGAAGTAGATCTAAGTGGCCATTAATGCAGAGACTAAGCTCATTATATAGGGGCCGGCAGAGCTTGATACAACTTGTAAGAAGGACGCGCAAATGAAGCCATAGGGGACAAAGAGTTGACAATCCTGCTCTGAACAACAGAAAGAACGACTTACTCTACTATAAGGGAGAGAAGGGGGAGTGAGGCAGAACACGCTCGTGATCAAACATGCAGCATACTGTGCGTTAGAATTATACAAAGGATGATGAAATCATAGCCTATGTAACACCTCCCCACAAAGAAAAAAGAAATTTACAAAGGAAATTTCTTATTACTCTAAAACAATCTGTCTAAAGTCTAGATAAGCAATCTGCAATAACATTTTCTTTTCCCTTGAAATGTTGTATGTCTAATGAATACTCCTGAAGAAGTAGGCTCCATCTTGTCAATCTCTGTTTTTTATCTTTAAACTTACTAAGGAATTTCAGTGGGTTATGATCGGTATAAATGACTATGGGGTCAAAACCAGAACACAAAATGAAAAATGCTGTAAACCCAAAATCAAGGCCAAAAGCTCTTTCTCAATAGTTGAGTAGTTCTTTTGAGGTGGAGTGAACTTCTTACTGTAATAAGATACAGGGTGTTCAATACCCTGATCATCCTCTTGCAGCAAAACAGCCCCAGCTCCTGTATCACTTGCATCAACAGCCATCTTAAAAGGCTTAGCAAAATTTGGAGTAGCGAGCACTGGCTGACTTAATAGAAGAGCTTTAAACTTGCTGAAAGAGGATTCACAGTTATCGGTCCAGACAAATTTAACTCCTTTTTCAGTAGGTCTGTAAGTGGTGATACAAGAATTGAAAAGTTAAGAACAAATCTCCTATAATAACCTACCGTTCCCAAAAATCTTTGTAGCTCTTTCCTACTTTTAGGTCTGGGAAGATCACTTATAACCTGAAACTTAGCTCCTGGTGGTGCAACGTGTCCATCACCAATTACATACCCAAGGTACTGAACTTTAGCTTGACCAAACTCACACTTTGATAAATTAGCTACAAGATTAGCCTGAACCAAATGCTCAAGAAATTTACTGACATGGCATAGGTGATCTTTCCAGTTGTCACTGAAGATTAATACATCATCAATATAAACAACACACTCTGCCAAACCCTCTGTTACAACATTCATGAGCTTCTGAAATGTGGCTGGTGCATTCTTCATACCATATGGCATTACAGAACATGCAAAAGTCTTTCCTAGTGTTACAAAACATGAGATCTCCCGAGCACTTTCAGTCATAGGTACTTGCCAGTATCCCTTTAACAAATCAAACTTACTTATGTACCTAGCCTTTCCGATCTTGTCTATGAAATCTTCCACTTGAGGGAGAGGGTAAGTGTCCGTTTTGGTTATCTGATTACTACGTCTGTAGTCGATGCAAAGCCGCTGTGACCCACCTGGCTTAGGGATTAGAGTGACAGGAGAACTCCACTCGCTCTGACAGGGCTCAATCATCTTGTGGTCCAACAGGTAGCCAAGCTCCTTCTGGATGAGAGGAACTTTCACTGGGTTCACACGGTAAGGAGTCAGTTTAATTGGCTTTGCGTCTCCAACATCGACATCATGCATCAACACAGTGGTTTTTCCTGGAGTGGCACGAAACACTTGCGGGTACTCCTGCATTAATGCCGAAAACTCCTGCCTTTCCTCGGGAGCTAGATGAGAAAGCTTAGTCTGGAGATCATTCATGATATCAGGATTCTTCCCCAAACTATCACTCAGGCTCATGCTGCATGGGAGAACTTCACTTGCAGACTCGGGTGGAGCAGCTACAGTGCAGACTGGGTTATTTTCGTCCCGCCTGTGATATAACTATGTTGATGTGACAAAGTTGCTTGTTCTTTCTACGATCTGGTGTGGCGATGACATAGTTGACATCACTGAGTTTCTTCTCCACGAAATAAGGACCACTAAACTTGGCTTGAAGAGGTTGCCCATGCACCGGTAGCAGAATCAAAACCTGATCTCCTGGCTGAAAGTGGTGTAACCTGGACTTCTTATCATACCAAGTCTTCATCTTCTCCTGAGCAGCTCCTAAATTCTCTCTCGCCAGCTGTAAAGCAGTGGACAGCCGTTCTTTGAACTTCATCACATACTCCAGCAGGTTGACGTCATCTTCCTCCGACAGCCAGCATTCCTTGAGTAGCTTAAGGGGTCCTCTTACTTCATGGCCAAACAGTAGTTCAAAGGGTGAGAAGCCCAGTGATTCATTTGGAGATTCTCTTGCGGCAAATGCAACGAATGGAAGACCTGTATCCCAGTCTTTCTGATGTTCCAAACAGTATTTCCTGAGCATCGATTTGAGTGTTTGATGATATCTCTCCAACGCTCCTTGGGTCTGGGGATGGTAAGCTGAAGACGTGATCTGGGTGATGCCCAACTCTTTCAGAGACTGCTTGAAAACATTTGACATGAAATTACTTCCCCGGTCTGACTGTACCTCCTTGGTCAGACCAAACTTTGTGAAGAACCCTAGCATTTCCTTAACCACGTTCTTTGCTGAGATATTTCTAAGTGGAATGGTTTCAGAATAACGAGTAGCCATATCAATCAGGGTCAACAAATAAGAAAATCATGAAGAAGTCTAGGAAGAGGGCCCACAATATCCACCAACACACGGGTGAATGGCGCCTCAAAAGGAGGAATTGGACCTAGAGGTGCAACCTTTTCGGTCTGATTACACTTCCCCACAAATTGACAGGTGTGACAAGACTTACAATACCAGGAAACATCTCTGAAGATACATGGCCAGTAGAAGTGTTTCAAAATGCGTGCCACAGTCTTCCTCACTCCAAGGTGTCCTGCCAAACTGGAATCATGAGCCACTCTAATGATATCCTGCCTACAAACACGAGGGATGACAACTTGATGTACAACCTCCCATTCACAGTCGGCTGATGCTGTTGGGGGTCTCCACTTCCCTCGTAAGTACTCCTGACTTTATATAATAACAAGTAGAAGTACCAGCTGACTCTTCCTCACTGCAAGCAGACTTAGCTAGACCTTTCAACTCAGGGTCAGCAACCTGCAACTCAACCAACTCTTGACGAGACAAATTATCAACACTACGGGGTACTGCCTCATCTGGTGAGTGGTCCAAATTAGCAAGAAAAGTGTCAGCTAGGATAACATCATCATCATCATTATCCTCTAAGTCACCAGTAACTTTAGACTTAGCCCTAGTGACAGCACATGCAGAGAACACATCAGGGACATCATAATTCTGGGCCGCAGCCACTGGCTCACTAGACAACTGAGGAGCTAGACACACTTGACTTCCACCAATATCATTTCCAAGTAAGAAAGTTACACCTGACATTGGGAGTGTCTCAACCAACCCAACCATAACGGAACCATTAACAAAACCAGACTCTAAATTCACTCTACACAGAGGGACAGAGAAGTAATTATTCCCTACATCTTGTAAGATTACAGTTTCATCAGAGGAATTAACATTAGAGCCTAGAACACTGGTCAGCATAAGGGATTGGCAAGCACCTGTATCACGATATATTTTAACTGATTTCCGGTCATTACTGTCCAGAGGACTGACAAAACCATCAGACAGGAAATTAGCACATGAACTCTTGAGAGTGTCACCCACGTTACTGCTCAAAAGAGGAGCTCCATCATGAGAATTTAAGTTACCCCTCAAAGCAGGTTCAGTTAACTCGGTTAAAGAATTCTGGGAACTCTCAAGGGTGGACACTAGACCATTTGACTGAATATTTAAAGACTCCTTTTTGTTCACATCACGCTGTCTCCTGAAACATTTCTCCGTAGTATGACCAAGCTTACTACAATAAGTACATTTACTTTTCTGAAATCTAGAGGTGAAGCTGGTATTTACTTCCTGAGAAACATCATCTTTATTCTCTTTCCTGTTACCTGTACTCTGAGTAGAGGCAACGTACTTACTCTCAGCTTTTCTCTTTTCTTTAGAATATCTCTTGTGAGTGAGAACATATTCATCAGCTAAAACTGCAGCATCAGACAAATTATCTATTCTTCTCTCATCAAGATATAGGCTTACATCTTTATTAATACACCTTTTGAAGTCCTCCAGCAAAATCATCTGCTTAAATTTGTCAAAATCAGAATCCACATTCTTAGAATTTAACCACTGCTCTAACAGATCTTCTTTGATTTTTGCATACTCAACATGGGATTGCTTATCTTGCTTGTAAGTTGTCCTAAATTTTACTCTATAGGCTTCAGGAACAAGCTCATAGGCCTTAAGAATCAAGCTCTTAACTACATCATAATTATCAGATTGATCCTGAGGCAAAGATGCATAATTTACTTCAGCTTTACCGGTGAGAACAGTTTGAAGGAGTACTGGCCAATACTCTTTGGGCCAATTAAAACCTGTAGCTACCCTCTCAAACAACTGAAAATACTTTGTTAAATCAGATTCATTAAAAGGAGGGACAAGTTTAACATTTTTAGCCACATCAAAATCATCAGAGCTAGATGATCCGGTTCCACCTTGTTTCATGCGATACTCATGGTCTGCCTGAATCCTAGCAAGTTCAATTTGTGCCTCCTGAAAACGTGCCTGAAACTCAGCCTCCTTAGCACGAGCCTCCTGCAGGGCTAGCTGTAACTTAGCTAATTCAATCTGCGTTTGCTCATTTGGAGGAGTTACATTAAACAAGCTTTCATTAATCATGTCGACAATTTGATCTTTAGAATGATGAGAGCGAACAACAATTCCCAATTGTTGAGCAACAAGCTTAGGTTCATTCTTTGTTCTGTTTTCTACATCACACACTGTTTGCACGTTTGACAAAAAACCTTTGGCTTCATCAAGCGTAGTAATAGTAGACATCATGAATAAATCACAGTCACAAAATATCAAGCAATATCCTTATGATAATATCCTGAATATCCTGATAAGATTTCACCAAATTTATGTTACGGAACAGAGAAAACTGTCCCGCAAAGTTCCAGGTTGAAAACAAAAGAGTTAGGTAAAATTATAAGTTAAAGTTTAATGCTCAAACTAACAACTAAACATTCAGGACTCATAGGATAATGTAATGGCAAATAAACAGGTTAAATATATGGTTAACTGCAATAGCCTCTATTAACACGAAATTAGCAAGAGTAAATTTATCTAAGTCAGCCCTGATAAAATGAGAAAACCAGATAATGCTCAGTTAATGCAAGATATATTATTACAGATACAAAATATTATCAAAAATGACTGACATAAAAACACATGAATCACAAAAACCTCACTAGGCCCACGAATCAACACCTCATGCTATACAGTACAAGGAAAAAGTGTAATAACACTTATACTCAAAATACACAGCAGCTAGATGGTCGGAGACTTCCTGAGCACTCACAATAACAATAACTGTACAGGGGAGGACAGAGATGTGAGCAAAATGAGAAGTAGATCTAAGTGGCCATTAATGCAGAGACTGAGCTCATTATATAGGGGCCGGCAGATCTTGATACAACTTGTAAGAAGGACGCGCAAATGAAGCCATAGGGGACAAAGAGTTGACAATCCTGCTCTGAACAACAGAAAGAACGACTTACTCTACTATAAGGGAGAGAAGGGGGAGTGAGGCAGAACACGCTCGTGATCAAACATGCAGCATACTGTACGTTAGAATTATACAAAGGATGATGAAATCACAGGCTATGTAACATATATATATATATATATATATATATATATATATATTACTGGTGAAGTATGTATTGTATATGAGAGATGTCACAATTCTTGTAATTGTAAAAATAATTTATATGTCTGTCGAGCGCTTGTAAATTCCCTGTGGAAGAACTGGGGCTTTTGAGAAACAAAAACAAATATCATTATTATTGTTATTATTATTATTATTATTATTAATGAAAAATTGAAACTGGGAATGAAAATTGAAGAATTTGGTTATATACTCATGTTCAAATCTGGTAGCCCTGGAGCTGATGCCAGCCACCAACAAGTGTTCATATTTGATCACTTGTTGTCACTGTCAGAGGATTTCATTCCTGTCATCGGTCAGTTCATAGCTTCTCTTAACCAATGGCTGCATGAGTATGAACTGATGTCAGGTCGCTTTGGCTGCTTCGGACGACTGACAAAGCTATCCTCTGAAAAGCTGTCTAGAGCAGCTGAGAAATTACTGGATGTCTATCCCAATGATCTGGAGACTTCATTTCCTGAAGAGCTCATCCAGTTTGCTGCTTTTGAGAATATTATGCTGACGAAGGGCCAAATGACGTTAGCACTGAGCTATTTCTCTTCAATCTTATCCACGATAAGCATGTGCTAGATATTTTCCCCAATGTGGGGGTAGCCCTGAGAATGTACCTGGTTTTAATGGTGAGCAATTGCAGTGCTGTGCGTATTTTTTTTTCCAAGCTGAAATTGATTGAGAATCGCCTACGAACAAGTAGGACACAGGAGTGACTTGTGAATTTGAGTCATGAGTACTGAGTCAGACATCCTACGCTCATTGGATTTTGATGATTTAATAAGAGAATTTTCCATTAGAAAATTGTGGAAAGCACATGGACTAGACAGATTTTTTTTTTTTCTCGATTCATGATTATTCTGTTTTGTGTGATATGCTAGGAACTGTTCAGTGCATTTCAAGGCTGCTCTGTTTTTTTCATCCAGGGCTAATTAATGTGGAGATTTTTCAGAGAGTATCGTTTTTACCTGATCTTCAATGACATAAATTTCTGAATACAGTATCGTAGGTCGTCGGGAGCGAGTTGTATAGTGCAAGCGAGCATATCGTTGCAACAGTGCGAGAGTTAAAAATGTATTTTCATTTAGCACCATGCTAATTTGATACTTGGGATGGGACCCCCAACACAACGGGTCCCAGGTCCCCCACATCCCAAATCCGACACTGCCTTATATTCACTTATACAGCTCACAAATTCTTTATAATCATTGTGAATATTAGAGCAAAATAATATCTTCAAATTCTCGGGCTTGCAAAAACAATTAGCTTCCTTGAATGATTGTTTATTGAAACGGAAGAAGATGTTTTTATCAATAATTGCCCTGCAGGACACCAATTATCTACAATAAACATAACACCCATGTCCGCATCACAGCCAGGTATATCCCAGACAATGAACACACACACACACACACACACACATACACACACACACACACACACACACACACACAGCTCATTATTTTCCATGACAGCAGGTAACATTCCACATTTACGTAACAGCAATAATGATCAAAAGATTCTTTCAAATCATGATGAATATCTTAAAATGAAACCCCCAAAGAAGTAAAATCAATCTGTCTATGGTCAGACGCCATAATCCCGTAAAAGATGACCACAAACAAATCGCTTCCATGTCACCCTGTCCCTTACAATTTGACTGCCCCTCCCTCAGCTTACCCCTCCCTCTCATATATCTCTCCACTCCATCCCTCAATCTTATCCTCTGTCTCTCCCTTACATTACCCCACCTCCACCTCACTCACACTTTCCTCGGGAGTTTCTTGCTCTCCATCCTGTCAACACGGCCAAACCACCTCAGCGTATTTCTCCTGATGCTTCCTATCACAACCACTTCCACACCACAACGCTCCTTCACTTTCTGAATTATCAGTCTGATTCTTCATGTAACTCCACATGCTTCTCTAAAATAACTATTATGCACTGCTATCAATCTTGACTTGTGTCCTTCCAACAAGGTCCAAGCTTCGTTTCCATTACGTTAGAGTCAGTATTCCAATACTACAGCCGATTTTGTTACAGCATAGTTCATGGCCATCTGTACAGGTAGAGGCCGAGTTGTCCATAAAATTATTTACTACAACATCTCCCTATAATCATAAATAATATTATAAGGGGTTTTTGATACTGTGCTGGACAGAGGATGGGCAGAGAGGGGTGGGGGAACAAATACAAACACGGTGAAATTTTGTTGGGAGAGAGAAAACAGTTTTGGTGACGTAGGAAGACAAAAATGGTAAAATTTTCCATAAAGTCACATGCACCTCACCTCAGCCTCCACCTGGCCATCAAACAGGCCAGCATCGTGGGGCGAGGCAACTTCACCCACAATCCTCAAGGGTGTCGCAGCCTGAAGGGGACAAGTTATTCATTTAGCTGAGGATTTTGAAAGACCACCAGACGCTTTTCGATTTTTATTTTTCCATCAGATGATTTTATTCTGCTTAGGAGATATTTTGGACTTTGGGGTATAGGTATAACCTTAATTAATCCTCCAATTACGAGAGGCCTTTCCTGGGCTTGAATTAAATCGTCTGGTTACAAGAAGAATAAACAAAGAAGTACGTCACCCGGCTTTAAGGGATTAATGTTGTTTGATGTGTGTGAAGGATTGTAAATTATACAGATGTTTAAGTTTTCTACCTGGAAGTACTCTGTTGTGATAAGGGGATGTGAAAGTATGAATACAGAGATCACCAGCTTGTATTATTACAATAAATAAAGGTACATGAAAATAATAATGAATACACCAGTCTTAGTTTTTTAGGGCCGCCTGTGCTGTGTAAAAATTATGCTATTTTTAAAATACGAACTCAAAAGCAAATGAGACAAAACAATGAGAAATATTCGTTATCAAGACTTATCAAAGCTTACATAATCAATTTCAATAACACAGACCGTGGTTTTGGTAGAATTAGTCAAGGAATTTCAAAACAACTCAAAGGAATTGTCTTGTAACACACACACACACACACACACACACACACACACACACACACACACACACACACACACACACACACACACACACACACACACACACACACACACCAGAAATAGCTATACCATACACATTTCCTTACCTCCTGCTGTAGATGGTCAGCCACATTCCCCAGCACATACATGATCCCGATGCTGCCGAGAATAACAAGTAAATAATGCTAAAAAAAAATGCCAATGGAGATCCGGACGACAGCAAGAAAAATGACAGCATCACAAACACAACCACCTTCTCCACCGTGGCAGTGAAGATGGGGAAGGAGATGATGGATTGCAGGTGGTTGTGTAGGCGGTGGAGGGTTAGGTAGCGATGGCGGAGGCTGCACAAGGCCTTGGCTACAGACACTTGGGGTTGGCTGTTCTTTGTGTCCCTGGATGACAAGAGATCCATCAGGGTTACATTTGTGCCCCTTAGGCTGGCCAGGAGCACAAGGCCAGCACTCACGCTCAGTAACATTCCAAAATTCGTAATCATTCGCAATGATGCGACTGAATATAATATAATTAGTGCCTCGAGACTGAACGGATTATTTCTTGTGAAAAAGTTCATCGTCCAGTCAATTTCAGTCGACATAGTGAAAGCAGTGTCAAGAAGTACGACAACACTCCATGTGATACACTACAGGAGGCTGGTCTTGCTGCCCTGCAACACCAGGGGGGTTTGAAGGTCAGCAAGTAAAGTGCTAAAGCTGCGTCTTTTCACCCAGAAGAACACCAGTACTGTCAGGGGAACGGTGGCAGTGATGATGACGGAAACAATATCAGTGAGGTAGAAGAGATCTGGTAAGTGGTCCATCATCCATGGTAACTGCAAACCGGCTGAAAAAGATAAATAATTCCCTTAGATTTTTTTTTTTTTTTTATGTAGTAAATCCATTACTAATGCTTTTTTTTTTTTTAATGCGATAAACAAATGAAATATTTTGTGCATAATTTTAGTTCTGGGTATGTAATCGTCTTTTATAAACTCTGATTACCAGAGATGCCGATTTCTTGCTATACTTACACACGTATCTGACGACGTGGAAGCCAGTGAAGGTCGGTGTGATGGAGGCGGCGAGGGCGATCATGTTTTTTTCCAGCGACCAACGACGCTCACGGCCACCATCAGGCAGCAGACCCAACACCACCGCCACCCACTCCACCACACACATCATAACCTGCAGCCCACGTCCTCCCACTGCAGGTCGTCTCCACCTCGTTTACACTCAAACCTCGTCCATCCTCCATCTTGTTCACGCGCAGTCCACTCATAGCTTCTGTCATGTGTGTTCTGAAATTTCTGGGAGAAGGGGGAGCTGGATGTATTACGGAAATGTTGAATGACCCGGCTTGTTTTGGCTCATGAATATGCTACACAATCCCGAGTATAAGTGAGTTTGATAAGAAAAAGCGTACACTCGTAGATACGCAGTAAGGGCACCACACCTACAAGTCTGCATTTTACCATTAGATCAAATTCAGTCATTTTGTCCATGTAGAAGGCTGTTACTTTTGGAGACAGTTTTTGCATGCACAGAGGGCACGTAGAACAAAATATCAATGGTTCTGTTGACACCAAATCTGTATGTATGTATATTGTATGTATGTATGTATGTATATGTGTATGTTTGTATGTATGTAAACTACGTATCAAAATCTCAAATCCTGAGAAACATATATTGCCAAACTTTCCACACGCAATAATTGGGGTTCAGTGGTTTTCGAGTTTGGTTCAGATCGGTGTCCTTTGAGGGGGTGTTTAGACCACTCGGTGACGCCATTGCACGAACACCCTAGGTGGACACAGCAGTCTTATAAACCTCCAGTGGTTAATTATAGAGCAGGCAGATTTTATATCTGACTGAAGTGTTACTGTTGTTGCTTATCCCCGGTCTGTCTGGCCGAACACACCCGACGGCCAAGCAGGTAAACTACTGCTTCTAGGTGGGGCCGTCCTACAGATACTGTACAGTATGATGCACCGTGCAGGAAACCCACACCCCTTTGTGATAAGCAGCCCGGTCACCTGGGTCAGTGCAGGGTCCCTTCCCCACGGCGAGATGCAGGGAAACATGAGGATGTCTGGACTCAGTGGGTGGATCGCCACAGTTGCTTCACTCCCATTTAGGGTCACAGTGTCATCACTTGGCAGGCTCCTCGTCAGTGCCTGGACTGAAGTGTCAACACGAAAAAGGGAGTGTACAGCCAAGCTGTTTGGCAGAATGGTGATCGATTGACCCCTGGAGTCCGCTGAGAAGGCGGGACATGTGTGGGTTTTACCACTCTCTACCTCCGATGAGTAAAGATGAGTTTATTCTTGAATACCTTCAGGCTCCCGTGCAATACTAAGGATCCATGTGCTTGCTGTCGATAATGCATTGTGTATAATATTAAAAAAACATTTGTTGCAGCAGCTCTTCAGTCAGACTGATATTAATCAACATATTACCAATACTTTGCCTGGAAACTATCCCGGGACCTCGCAGATACAGCCAGGTAGTCCTGTATCAGACAGCCCTGGCATGTATTCAGTATGGACGGGTGGGTATTAGCGTGCCGAAGTGGTGATATGTAGAGAGGTGAAGGACTACTGGACCTTGAGAGCAGGCTGTGAAGCCTATGCCCAGAGTTGGTCACATAAGAAAAAAAAAAAAAAACTTTCGACTCAATCGGATGGCCAGATGTAGTCATGCAGGAGTGGTCGATTTGACTAGTAACCAAGGAGACTCATTCCTCCCTCATACTTAAGGCTCATCTAAATCCACACAACCACACTTGAAGATGTAAAAATAGACCAGTTCCGTCAGATAACAACAAATTAACCTTATTGCCTTACCAGAGAGCGTGCAGTACTAAAGCAAAATTCTTATTGGGATGAAGGAGACGCACTT
>NC_137001.1:19006552-19080442 GCF_032717465.1 Coenobita brevimanus
AAAATATGCCTCACGCATATCAGGAGTCACATAGTAATTATGACCTGCAGGCCTGCTTGACTAATTCTTCCAGTCTGGGCAGTGGATAGATATCCGTGGCTAGATGTTGATTCACACGTGGCGATAATCTAAACACATGCCCTTGCTGCCGTCCGGCTTGTTTAACTAATACAATAGGAGATAACCAGGCAGCTGTTGATCTTTCAATAATTTTCTCTCTCTTCCATTTCTTGCAACAATTTCCAGCGATTCAACTTGTTTAGCTTGTCTCAGGGTATCGATAGATCGGTCCACGGCTGGGCTGTGGATATGCTACTTTATATGTGAACGGAGGGAATCCGCTGATGGTTCCTAGTTCTCCATTATCCAAAATGAAGAGGGGATCGTGTTGCAAAATTACGTTAGCTAATTCTTCTTGTTGAGCTGAATCTAAGTGAGGCCATGTCTGTTCGTCAATTAGCTTTCGGAGTCGTTGAACACGAGTTCCGCTATCATCAGTTCGATCACTGGTAGGGATCAGGTCATTATGAATTTTGGTAACTGAGTTGACTGTACTTACAGGAGGGTCGTCAATTATTTCATATGAGCCTAGAATGGTACCTATCCGAAACAGTTTATCTTGTTTGGCTCTATTATTGAGGGGTAAATAGACTAGGCCCTCTGAATTCACTTGTAATATGTAAAGGTGACTATTATGACTGAAACGCGCTTGTGGGTAAAACAGTAAAGTGGTTTTAGGCTCCTCACTCGCTGGCGCGGCAATGAATTTGGTTTGATATGGGTTGAGTCTCTCTACTGTTACGAGATTAATTTGCTTCAACTGTTGAGGGTTCCTGACGGCTCTGATAGGTGTAGCCTGGACTCGCTCAACTTTTCCTTTCCGCCGCGGAACATAGTTTACGACATACGGGGCTCCTCCCCACATCAGTGCTCGTTGCGCACCATTCCAGATCAACGTAGATTGTCCGAGGACATCACATCCCAACAACATTTCATTAGTCAAGTAGGCGTTCTGGACGACTGGATACCACTGTTGATGAACTTTCTCATCTCCCACTCTGATATCTACTTTGACCATACCCAGGATACGGAGTGGCGCTCATGTGACTCCGTGTAATCTCGGTGGATTTCTCCTCGTGTTTATTTCTGTTCCTAACCGCTTTGCGGTGGCCTCATTAAGTAAGGTATATCCACTCACTGTATCAACTACAGTTTCCACTATCTTGTTATTCACGTTGACACTTATTGTGGGTGATGTTATACCTGCGGTTAGTCAAATAGACTGATGGGGGAACTTTGTTGGAGTGGCGGTCTGCCTCGTATTTGGACTGGGTGGGTGAAATTTGTTATTGGTCCGCGTCGCTGCGCTGTGGTTTATGCGACCTGGGCAATCATTACTGCCTCTACGACATCCCAACCTACGGCAATCAAAACAGTGGCCTGGTGGTGGTTTGGCCCAACATTCTTGCAATGTATGTGGACTCTTCAGACAATGACTACAGCATTTTCGCCTCGGTGTTACAGGAGTAGATTGTTTTAGACTGAGTTGTTCTAAATTTGTTTTCAAATAATTCAGTCACTTCCTTGTCTGACTCGGGTTGACAGTTATCATGGGATGGTCTTGGTGGAGTATCAACTACATTGGTATCTGAGGGATCTTCACTTTTATTGTCTCTATCCGGCATTGCATTAACTCTGGTGGTGTACCTCTCTTCGAGAAGCTGCCTTTCATTTTCGATCCTGTCAATGAATTTACGGAGTGGATATCCGTCATCAAGGTAAGCTTCCAATTTTTCCCTAGACTCGAGCGGAAGACCATACCACAGTTTCTTCTTGATCTGTTTATCTCGCGAGGGAAACTTTTCTTTTGGGAACTTTGTTTCGAGAGCCGCATGCTTACACATGAACCTATGTACAAACGCCTGGGGTGATTCTTCCCAGTCATAGGTCATGCTCTCTAGCTCTTGCCAAGCTCGATCAACACTCAGCTCGATGGCAAACTCTGCACTCAAGAATTTATTTAGCTTGGGCCATGACTGTGCAAAATGCTTCTTTTGATAATTATGAATAAAAGTGGCCAATTCGGAACCCATTCGACTTTTGGCAACCTGGATTCTGGTTGCGTTGCTGGTGTGAGTTTGTTCCACTGCCTCACAAAACATTTCGAGGCGAGATGTAGCTATCCCTTGAAGCTGATTTAATTCCAAAATTGGGATATCACGCGGTTTTGTGAGAAAGTGATGTGAATTCATGATGTGTGAACAAGAGGTCGAGTGTGAAAGCAGCGTTCTGTTAGTAGTACCGAACTGTTCCTCAGCCTCATCCAATTGAATGGTTACATGATCTCTCCCCACTTGTGACGGACGATCAGCTTCCGGCTGTGACTGAGCAAACAACTGTCCATACAGAGACATGGTGACCCTAATTTTCTATTCTTACTCACAAAAAAACGAAATTAGATTTTAAAATGTTCTCTCTTTATAACATTCTCACTCTCTTTGCTATTCACTTCCCTTCACTTTCTCACCAACGCCACTAATTTGGGAACGATGAATATCCCACCGCTATTGCCACCAGTGTAATGCCGGGAATTTTTTATCCCCACCGGTTGACACCAGTGTAATGCTAGAGATTTATAATCTTACCGGTTGTTGGTACTGGTCAACTTACCCATTGATAATACAGGTGGTACTCGACTTAGTCTCCCATCCTTGGTTAATAAAAAAAAAAGAAATTCACTTCAATAAAACAAAAGGGGGTAGGGGGTGGTATTTTGACTTAGTATGGTAGATGATAATTGTTTAAGAAAATTTTGGTAACGTTTGTAGTTTTTGGCCGAGCCTAAATTTAGTCAGTACCACAGGTGGTCGTCGTTCCCTCAGCGAAGAAATCTTGAATTGGAAAGGGGAGTGAATTAGGCATGAGGACTTAATTCCCTTGATTAGGTACACCAAGAAAGAAAGATGATATATACTTTACTCTACTTTAATAACTTTATGTTGGTTTTCAAAAAAGACCTTTTTAATTATATGACCCTTTGTCATATGAAAGAAGATTGTACATTAAAACCATGGTTTGGATGATCATTCCTCCAACATTGTCACCAGGCGAAAACAATTTGATACATACAAGCGATTTATGAGGTCATTGTACCTTACTTTCTTTTTGTCAGTTATTCTTGAGCTCGACAATAGCCTCAAGACAGGGACCTTTGCGAGCCTGGGTTGTCTTTTCGGGCTGGGATAGCCTCGAACCAATAAAAAAAATAATTACTCGTGTTCTATTTCGTCCGAATAGTATACTCTCATCATGTAATTCTCGATAATCCACAAACACTTTCAATCCATAATTATTAATAGTTCATAATCATCATTACTACATAATCACCAAAAAATGCATAATCACTCGGGCTTGTGTAGCCTCGAGGTACAATTCAAAAATTGCATAATCACCAAGAATACATAATCACTTGGGCTTGTGTAGCCTCGAGGTACAATTCAAACTTACATTATTGCTCACAACCACTAAGTTCCCTTCCACGCTCCTAATTTCCTAACATTAATTTAAGAGAAAGAAAACGGTTAATGGATTTAAATTTTGCCTTTCCGTTACCAGATCACATCACTTTTAAATTTCTATTTCTTATTTACAAAAAAAAGTTCACTTGATAGATCAATGATACTATTTCAGTTACATTTGGTTTATAAAATAATTCATGGGTAGTGTGTGTATGCAGACTATTCTATGGATAATACCACGGGAAGGCCTCGTGCTCACACTGACGTCGCCGGTGTCTGGGGACTGAACCAACGTCCATTATACACGACGTCTGGGTAGCAAGTCTACGTTAAGCTTTCAACAATATTACTTCATATCGTCCATGCCAAGTAAGGATTAAACAAATAAAAAAGGGGGGGGGAAAAGGAGAAATGTGGACAGCTCACCTGAACCAACGTCCATTATACATGACGACTGGGCAGCGAGTGGGCCTCCCGGCATGCAAGAAACGCCACTGCTAGATCAAATGAGGTGGTGTTTTTGAAATATGGTGGGTTTCAATTCTCTTCACAATTTATTTAGTGGTGTACCCATGATGCCAGGACTTTTGATTGGATTGGGGAAAATTTGGGATTTAATGCTTACTTAATTTAGATACTGATTTTACCACTATCCCGCCTTGAATTTTGGGGCAGCTTATGCCATTTAGTGACGGCTGAGGTAAGCGGGAGTATTAAATCCTCACAAATGACATTATTTAAGCCTTTTTGACTGTTAATCTTACATATTTGGGTTCTAGCAGCTTCATTAGTAAACATTTCACAACTAGGATACGAAAAGAATTGTATACTCATCATTATTTTGTTTAAGGTTTAAACTCGGCGCCCAATAACGACGCACAAAGGAGGGGAAAAGCTGCGCACATCTGTTATTCATTACTCGACCAGACGGAGGAATTCCCATAGCTCAACATCCACAATTACATCACCCAATGCATAGATACAGAGATGCATACATATAAAAATAAAGTTAACCCTACATTAATCATTAACATATGAATTACTACTTAGGACAGGAATTTATAGACTAGTATTCAGGTTACACCCCCTGTAACTTAAAAATTACAGTACCTCTAAACACATAGCCTACATGAATATTAAATTTGTGGCACTACACGGCTCCCACGTTCAGAAAACAAATTTTACCCAAGTCAATCCTCTATGACATGTGCATGGATGGAATGTTGTTACTCTGATAACTGTTATGAACACTTTGAATTGGAATACTTTTCCCCACAATCGGTGGCACCTGTCGGTCCACATTAAACACCTGATGTGTACCTCGGAAGGTCGCTTATTCACTTCATTAAGAGGTATGATCACTCCTTACACGGGATGTTATGAGGGAATTTATGCCCCAGTCAGCCTCAGATTTTGGAGGATAGCTTGTCGCTCACCTGAGCTCGACAGGGTCTCTCGAGAGTGAGATCACTACGGGAGGTGCTTCCTTCCACTCTTCCATTCGCAATCACATTCACTCTGTCCTTTTGTTTCCAGCTTTCCGCCCGCAAGAGGTGAGCGCTCATTCCGTCCTGAAGACTCCACTACCTCACAAACCGTGCTAACTGTAAGGTGAGGGGATTAATTACTCCCCTCGAAGTAAGGCACTTCCTGGTTCCAACAGGAACTCTTCTCTGTTTTTCTTCTTACACCCTCTCCTCGGGGAAGAGTCCACCCGGAACATAACTTTAAGCAGTTATGTTTCACAACATTCGTCTCATGCACTTATCTACTTTTCTAACTAACACTCCTCTATGAACCTCCGAGGGGCATTCCTCACTCGCGGTGGTAATTGCTCATCTTCGAGCTCTGGGCGAGCTACTGTTGCATCGGTTCTAAGAGCCTTTCCCCAGTTCCGTAATAGTTTTTTACATTTAATGTATCCCTTTGTATATTTTTTCTTCTAAATAAATTTTCAATGATATAAACACTTCCATCTAGCAGCACTTCAGTCACTTGATACGGGCTGTCCCATTTGGCATTCTGTTTTCTACAGGTACCTGGCTGTATGGTCTCTTTTTTCGCCCACACCAAGCTATTCATTCCGACCTTCTGTGCTCTCCTCCGCCTGTTGGCCACCTCCCGGTATCGCCTAGTCATTTTTTGGTTGGTACCTTTGATGAGCCTGTGTGCTATCGCCAGGTTGTCCTCCTCTGCATCCACGGAAGGCAATAAGGTACCAATGAGGCGAGGGGATGGCGTGAGAAGAAGGCATAATAGGGCTGTTGTCCCGTGCTCAAGTGCACCGTGTGATTTATGACGGTTTGGCACGATTGGAGCAGCTGAGGCCAACGCAAGGGGTGTCCGTTGCAGAGAGATGCTAGGATGCTTTTCATAGTCCTATGCATCCTTTCAGTGGTGGAATTTCCCTGGGGATGATAAGGGGTGACGTAGAACAAGTCCACCTGGTTCCTCCGGCAGAACTTCTTGAACTCTCCACTCGTGAACTCTCCGCCATTGTCCAGCACGATACCTCGTGGCGTCCCAAAGTCGGTGAAGTATTGCCCAAGACAGTGTATGATGTGTTGTGTATGTTTATCTCTGAGAGGGTAATATTTCACAAACCTACTGTAATGATCTATCACAGTAAGGACATGGCGGTAGCCCTGAGCTCCAGCAACCATATCAGTCAAGTCGATCCCGATACGTTCCAATGGTTTACTTACAGGCGGGAAACCTTTCCAAGATTGCTGCAGCCCAGTTTCACTTTTGAATTTCTGACAAGTGGGACACTGTTTCACGTACTCTCAAACATCTACCTTTAGATTTGGCCAATTGAATAGTTCTTAATGGATTTTTTCTGACCTAGATGCCCTGAGATTTCATGAGCGTGTTTTATAGCTTCTGTAGTGATTGACTTAGGAATCACCAAACAATATTGGATGCTACCATCATTTGTTTCATGAGCAAAATATAATAGTTCGTCAATCAATGCGAACTGGCTCAACATAGCTTTCAGTAGTCTTTAGCAGGGAGCTTCTCACTACACAAGTACTTAGCTAACTCATCCCACATGGGTTCTTCTCGTTGCTCATCTCTCATCTCGTCTTGACTAAATCCAAGCCAGTTGGTTTCTGACTGGTGGAATATCACTCTGACAGGTCTAGAAAGTTGATCAGCGACTGCATTACATTTACCCTTGACATATTGCACGTTGTAGTCGTACTCACGCATCTTGAGAATCCATCTGTTCATACGTGGGGATTTGGTCTTTCGCTTAAAAATGCTGGTAAGCGGTTGATGGTCTGTCAAGATAGTAAAGTGGGAACCCCACAAGTAATGGTGAAAGTTGCGGCATGTGAGAACGACTGCCAATGCTTCTTTGTCAGTTGAGGAATATTTTCTCTCGCAAGGATTGAGCTTTTTGGAAAAGTACCAATAGGCAAGTTGGAGTTGTCTGGTTGGATCTGACTCAATACGCCACCAATATGGGTGTTGCTCGCGTCGGTGGTTACAATGAATGGTTGAGTCACGTTGGCTCTTACTAATACTGGCGCATTCACTAAGCTTGTCTTCAGTTGATCAAACGCGGATTGACACTCGTCAGATCATTCGAACGCTACTCTGGATATGGTTAAGTTAGTAATGGGAGCTGCTATTTTTGCGAACGAAGGTACGTGTTTTCGGTAGAACCCGCACATTCCAAGGAATCTCCGGACTTCTTCTACTTTTATGGGTCTTTTCATTTTGTTGATAACCTCTATGTTTTTTGGGTCCGGCGTACTCCTAGCCGCTGAGTTTTATGGCCAAGAAAGGTTCCTTCTTTTAACCCAAAAGTACATTTGCTGAAATTTAACTTGGCCCCATTCTGTGTGAGTAAAGTGAATAGTTGCTGTAAGTGACTCAACAACATGGGGAAGTCATCAGCCCAAATTATCAAATCGTTCAAATAATTTTTTACCCAGCCTTGCTTCAACAATGGAGTAAGAATGTCCTGCATTCGTCGGGAAAATATGGCTGGTGAATATTTTAGTCCGAATGGTAAGCGCCGAAATCTGTAAAGTGTGACTCCATCACTGAATGTGGTTAAATCACAACTTTCTTCGTCCAGCATGATTTGAAAATATGCCTCACGCATATCAGGAGTCACATAGTAATTATGACCTGCGGCCTGCTTGACTAATTCTTCCAGTCTGGGCAGTGGATAGATATCCGTGGCTAGATGTTGATTCACGTGGCGATAATCTAAACACATGCCCTTGCTGCCGTCCGGCTTGTTAACTAATACAATAGGAGATAACCAGGCAGCTGTTGATCTTTCAATAATTTCTCTCTTCCATTTCTTGCAACATTTCAGCGATCACTTGTTTAGCTTGTTCAGGGTATCGATAGATCGGTCCACGGCTGGGCTGTGGATATGCTACTTTAATGTGAACGGGGGGACCGCTGATGGTTCCTAGTTCTCCATTTTCCAAAATGAAGAGGGGATCGTGTTGCAAAATTACGTTAGCTAATTCTTCTTGTTGAGCTGAATCTAAGTGAGGCCATGTCTGTTCGTCAATTAGCTTTCGGAGTCGTTGAACACGAGTTCCGCTATCATCAGTTCGATCACTGGTAGGGATCAGGTCATTATGAATTTTGGTAACTGAGTTGACTGTACTTACAGGAGGGTCGTCAATTATTTCATATGAGCCTAGAATGGTACCTATCCGAAACAGTTTATCTTGTTTGGCTCTATTATTGAGGGGTAAATAGACTAGGCCCTCTGAATTCACTTGTAATATGTAAAGGTGACTATTATGACTGAAACGCGCTTGTGGGTAAAACAGTAAAGTGGTTTTAGGCTCCTCACTCGCTGGCACGGCAATGAATTTGGTTTGATATGGGGTGAGTCTCTCTACTGTTACGAGATTAATTTGCTTCAACTGTTGAGGGTTCCTGACGGCTCTGATAGGTGTAGCCTGGACTCGCTCAACTTTTCCTTTCCGCCGCGGAACATAGTTTACGACATACGGGGCTCCTCCCCACATCAGTGCTCGTTGCGCACCATTCCAGATCAACGGAGATTGTCCTAGGACATCACATCCCAACAACATTTCAGTAGTCAAGTAGGCGTTCGGGACGACTGGATACCACTGTTGATGAACTTTCTCATCCCCCACTCTGATATCTACTTTGACCATACCCAGGATACGGAGTGGTGCTCATGTGACTCCCTGTAATCTCGGTGGATTTCTCCTCGTGTTTATTTCTGTTCCTAACCGCTTTCCGGTGCCCTCATTAAGTAAGGTATATCCACTCACTGTATCAACTACAGTTTCCACTATCTTGTTATTCACGTTGACACTTATTGTGGGTGATGTTATACCTGCGGTTAGTCAAATAGACTGATGGGGGAACTTTGTTGGAGTGGCGGTCTGCCTCGTATTTGGACTGGGTGGGTGAAATTTGTTATTGCTCCGCGTCGCTGCGCTGTGGTTTATGCGACCTGGGCAATCATTACTGCCTCTACGACATCCCAACCTACGGCAATCAAAACAGTGGCCTGGTGGTGGTTTGGCCCAACATTCTTGCAATGTATGTGAACTCTTCAGACAATGACTACAGCATTTTCGCCTCGGTGTTACAGGAGTAGATTGTTTTAGACTGAGTTGTTCTAAATTTGTTTGAGCTCAAATAATTCAGTCACTTCCTTGTCTGACTCGGGTTGACGGTTATCATGGGATGGTCTTGGTGGAGTATCAACTACATTTGTATCTGAGGGATCTTCACTTTTATTGTCTCTATCCGGCATTGCATTAACTCTGGTGGTGTACCTCTCTTCGAGAAGCTGCCTTTCATTTTCGATCCTGTCAATGAATTTATGGAGTGGATATCCGTCATCAAGGTAACCTTCCAATTTTTCCCTAGACTCGAGCGGAAGACCATACCACTGGTTTCTTCTTGATCTGTTTATCTCGCGAGGGAAACTTTTCTTTTGGGAACTTTGTTTCGAGAGCCGCATGCTTACACATGAACCTATGTACAAACGCCTGGGGTGATTCTTCCCAGTCATAGGTCATGCTCTCTAGCTCTTGCCAAGCTCGATCAACACTCAGCTCGATGGCAAACTCTGCACTCAAGAATTTTTTAGCTTGGGCCATGACTGTGCAAAATGCTTCTTTTTGATAATTATGAATAAAAGTGGCCAATTCGGAACCCATTCGACTTTTGGCAACCTGGATTCTGGTTGCGTTGCTGGTGTGAGTTTGTTCCACTGCCTCACAAAACATTTCGAGGCGAGATGTAGCTTCTATCCCTTGAAGCTGATTTAATTCCAAAATTGGGATATCACGCGGTTTTGTGAGAAAGTGATGTGAATTCATGATGTGTGAACAAGAGGTCGAGTGTGAAAGCAACGTTCTGTTAGTAGTACCGAACTGTTCCTCAGCCTAATCCTATTGAATGGTTACTTGATCTCTCCCCCCTTGTGACGGACGCTCAGCTTCCGGCTGTGACTGAGCAAAGTACTGTCCATACAGATACATGGTGACCCCTAATTTTCTATTCTTACTCACAAAAAAACGAAATTAAATTTTAAAATGTTGTCTCTCTTTTTAACATTCTCACTCTCTTGGCTATTCACTTCCTCTTCACTTTCTCACCAACGCCACTAATTGAGGAACGATGAATATCCCACCGCTATTGCCACCAGTGTAATGCCGGGAATTTTTTATCCCCACCGGTTGACACCAGTGTAATGCTAGAGATTTATAATCTTACCGGTTGTTGGTACTGGATCAACTTACCCATTGATAATACAGATGGTACTCGACTTAGTCTCCCATCCTTGGTTAATAAAAAATTCACTTCAATAAAACAAAAGGGGGAAGGGGTGGTATTTTGACTTAGTATGGTAGATGATAATTGTTTAAGAAAATTTTGGTAACGTTTGTAGTTTTTGGCCGAGCCTAAATTTAGTCAGTACCACAGGTGGTCGTCGTTCCCTCAGCGAAGAAATCTTGAATTGGAAACGGGAGTGAATTAGGCATGAAGGACTTAATTCCCTTGATTAGGTACACCAAGAAAGAAAGATGATATATACTTTACTCTACTTTAATAATTCTATGTTGGTTTTCAACAGACCTTTTTAATTATATGACCTTTTGTCATATGAAAGAAGATTGTACATTAAAACCATGGTTTGGGTGATCATTCCTCCAACAATGTCACCAGGCGAAAACAATTTGATACATACAAGCGATTTCTGAGGTCATTGTACCTTACTTTCTTTTTGTCAGTTATTCTTGAGCTCGACAATAGCCTCAAGACTGGGACCTTTATGAGCTTGGGTTGTCTTTTTCGGGCTGGCATAGCCTCGAACCAATAAAAATAATTACTCATGTTCTATTTCGTCCGAATAGTATACTCTCATAATGTAATTCTCGATAATTCCCAATCACTTTCAATCCATAATTATTAATAGTTCATAATCATCATTACTACATAATCACCAAAAAAATGCATAATCACTCGGGCTTGTGTAGCTCCTCGAGGTACAATTCAAAAATTGCATAATCACCAAGAATACATAATCACTTGGGCTTGTGTAGCCTCGAGGTACACTCAAAATCACATTATTGCTCACAACCACTAAGTTCCCTTCCACGCCTCCTAATTTCCTAACATGTTAATTTAAGAGAAAGAAAACGGTTAATGGATTTAAATTTTGCCTTTCCGTTACAAGATCACATCACTTTTTAAATTTCTATTTCTTATTTACAAAAAGTTCACTTGATAGATCAATGATACTATTTCAACTACATTTGGTTTATAAAATAATTCATGGGTAGTGTACGTGTGTATGTTAGACTATTCTATGGATAATACCATGGGAAGGCCTCGTGCTCACACTGACGTCACCGGGTGTCTGGGGGACTGAACCAACGTCCATTATACACGATGTCTGGGTAGCAAATCTACGTTAAGCTTTCAACAATATTACTTCATATCGTCCATGCCAAGTAAGGATTAAACAAATAAAAAAGGGGGGAAAAGGAGAAATGTGGACAGCTCACCTGAACCAACGTCCATTATACATGACGACTGAGCAGCGAATGGGCCTCCTGGGCACGCCAGAGACGCCACTAGTAGATCAAAATGAGGTGGTGTTTTTGAAATATGGTGGGTTTCAATTCTCTTCACAATTTATTTAGCAGTGTACCCATGACGCTAGGACTTTTGATTGAATTGGGGAAAATTTGGGATTCAATCCTTACTTAATTTAAATACTGAATTTACCACTATCCCGCCTTGAATTTTGGGGCAGCTTATGCCATCTAGTGACGGCTGAGGTAAGCGGGACTATTAAATCCTCACAAATGACATTATTTAAGCCTTTTAGACTGTTAATCTTACATATTTGGGTTCTAGCAGCTTCATTAGTAAACATTTCACAACTAGGATACTGGAGAGAATTGTATTGTATACCCATCATTACTCTGTTTAAGGTTTAAACTTGGCGCCCAACAACGATGCACAAACAAGAAGAAAGACTGCTCGCATATGTTATTCATTACTCGACCAGACGGAGGAATTCCCATAGCTCAACACTCACAATTACATCACCCAATGCATAGATACAGAGATGTATACATATAAAAATAAAGTTAACCCTACATCAATCATTAACATATGAATTACTACTTAGGACAGGAATTTATAGACTAGTATTCAGATTACACCCTATCTAACTTAGAAATTACAGTACCTCTAAACACATACATAAATACTAAATTTGTGGCATTACACGGCTCCCACGTTCAGAAGACAAATTTTACCCAAGTCAATCATCTATGACATGTGCATGGATGGAATGTTGTTACTCTTATAACTGCTATGAACACTTTGAATTGGAATACCTTTCCCCACAATCGGTGGCACCTGTCGGTCCACATTAAACACCTGATGCTACCTCGGAAGGTCGCTTACTCACTTCATTAGGAGGTATGATCACTCCTTAAACATGATGTTATGAGGGAATTTATGCCCCAGTCAGCCTCAGGTTTTGGAGGATAGCTTCTCGCTCACCTGAGCTCGACAGGGTCTCTCGAGAGTGAGATCACCACGGGAGGCGCTTCCTTCCACTCTTCCATTCGCATTCGCATTCACTTTGTTCTTTTGTTTCCAGCTTTCCGCCCACAAGAAAGTGAGCGCTCATTCTGTCCTGAAGACTCCACTACCTCACAAACCGTGCTAACTGTAAGGTGAGGGGATTAAATACTCCCCTCGAAGTAAGGCACTTCCCGGTTCCAACAGGAACTCTTCTCTGTTTTTCTTATTACACCCCCTCCTCGGGGATGAGTCCACCCGGAACATAACTTTAAGCAGTTATGTTTCACAACATTCGTCTCATGCACTTATCTCTACTTTTCTAACTAACACTCCTCTATGAGCCTCCGAGGGGCATTCCTCACTCGCGGTGGTAATTGCTCATCTTCGGGCTCCGGGGCGAGCTCCTGTTGCAACGGTTCTAAGAGCCATTCCTCGGTACCGTAATATGGTTTTACCTTTTCAGCAGCCCTTTGTATTATTTTCCCACTAAATACATTATCAGTGATATAAACACTTCCATCTAGAAGCACTTCGATCACTTTATACAGGCCGTCCCATTTGGCATTCAGTTTCCTACAGGTACCCGGCTGTATGGTCTCTTTTTTCGCCCACACCAAGCTATTGACTCCAACCTTCTGTGCTCTCCTCTGCCTGTTGGCCACCTCCCGGTATCGCCTGGTCATTTTCTGGTGGGTACCTTTGATGAGCGTGTGTGCTATCGCCAGGTCGTCCTCCTCTGCATCCACGGAAGGCAATAAGGTACCAATGAGGCGAGGGGGATGGCGTGAGAAGAAGGCATAATAGGGCTGTTGTCCCGTGCTCGAGTGCACCGCTTGATTTATGACGGTTTGGCACGACTGGAGCAGCTGAGGCCAACGCAAGGGGTGTCCGTTGCAGAGAGATGGTAGGTTACTTTTCATAGTCCTATGCATCCTTTCAGTGGTGGAATTTCCCTGGGGATGATAAGGGGTGACGTAGAACAAGTCCACCTGGTTCCTCCGGCAGAATTTCTTGAACTCTCCACTCGTGAACTCTCCGCCGTTGTCCAGTACGATTCCTCGTGGCGTCCCAAAGTCGGTGAAGTATTGCCCAAGACACTGTATGATGTGTTGTGTATGTTTGTCTCTGAGTGGATAATATTTCACAAACCTACTGTAGTGATCTATCACAGTAAGGACATATCGGTAGCCCTGAGCTCCAGCAACCATATCAGTCAAGTCGATCCCGATACATTCCAATGGTTTACTTACAAGCGGGAAACCTTTCCAAGGGTGCTGCAAACCAGTTTCACCTTTGAATCTTTGACAAGTGGGACACTGTTTCACATACTCGCATACATCTACTTTTAGATTTGGCCAATAGAATAGTTCTTCGGCTTTCTTAATGGATTTTTTCTGACCTAGATGCCCTGAGATTTCATGAGCATGTCTTAGAGCTTCTTTGGTTATTGACTTTGGAATCAGCAAACAATATTGGATACTACCATCACTTGTTTCACGAGCAAAATATAATAGTTCGTCAATCAATGGAAACTGGCTCAACATAGCTTTCGGTAGTCTTTTAGCAGGGAGCTTCTCACTATGCAAGTACTTAGCTAACTCATCCCACATGGGTTCTTCTCGCTGTTTATCTTTCATTTCGTCTCGACTAAATCCAAGCCAGTTGGTTTCTGACTGTTGGAATATCACTCTGACAGGTCTAGAAAGCTGATCAGCGACTACATTATATTTACCCTTGACATATTGCATGTTGTAGTCGTACTCACGCATCTCGAGAATCCATCGGTTCATACATGGGGATTTGGTTTTTCGCTTAAAAACGCTGGTAAGCGGTTGATGGTCTGTCAAGATAGTAAAGTGGGAACCCCACAAGTAATGGTGGAAGTTGCGGCATGTGAGAACGACTGGCAATGCTTCTTTGTCAGTTGCAGAATATTTTCTCTTGCAAGGATTGAGCTTTTTGGAAAAGTAACCAATAGGCAAGTTGGAGTTGTCTGGTTGTATCTGGCTCAATAGGCCACCAATATGGGTGTTGCTCGCGTCGGTGGTTACAATGAATTGTCGAGTCACGTTGGCTCTTACCAATACTGGCGCATTCACTAAGCTCGACTTCAATTGATCAAACACGGATTGGCACTCATCTGACCATTCGAATGCTACTCCGGATCTTGTTAAGTTAGTAAGGGGAGCTGCTATTTTTGCGAACGATGGTACGTGTTTTCGGTAGAACCCGCACATCCCAAGGAATCTCCGGACTTCTTTTACTTTTGTGGGTCTTTTCATTTTGTTGATAGCCTCTATGTTTTTTGGATCCGGCGTACTCCCAGCCACTGAGATTTTATGGCCAAGAAAGGTTACTTCTTTTCACCCAAAAGTACATTTGCTTAAATTTAGCTTGGCCCCATTCTCTGTGAGTAACGTGAATAGTTGCTCTAAGCGACTCAACAACATGGGGAAGTTATCAGCCCAAATTATCAAATCGTCCAAATAATTCTTTACCCAGCCTTGTTTCAACAATGGAGTGAGAATGTCTTGCATTCGTAGGGAAAATATGGCTGGCAAACATTTTAGTCCGAATGGTAAGCGCCTAAATCTGTAAAGTGTGACTCCATCACTGAATGTGGTTAAACCACGACTTTCCTCGTCCAGCATGATTAGAAAATATGCCTCACGCATATCAAGAGTCACATAGTAATTATGACCTGCAGCCTGCTCGACTAATTCTTCTAGTCTAGGCAGTGGATAGATATCCGTGGCTAGATGTTGATTCACGTGGCGATAATCTAAACACATGCACTTGCTGCCGTCCGGCTTGTTAACTAATACAATAGGAGATAACCAGGCAGCTGTTGATCTTTCAATAATTTCTCTCTCTTCCATGTCTTGCAACATTTCAGCGATCACCTGTTTAGCTTGTTCAGGATATCGATAGATCGATCCATGGCTGGGCTGTGGATCTGCTACTTTAATGTGAACACGGGGACCGCTGATGGTTCCTAGTTCTCCTTTTTCCAAAATGAAGAGGGGATCGTGTTGTAGAATTACGTTAGCTAATTCTTCTTGTTGAGCTGAAGCTAAGTGAGGCCATGTCTGTTCGTCAATTAGCTTTCGGAGTCGTTGAACACGAGTTCCGCTTTCATCAGTTCGATCACTGGTAGGGATCAGGTCATTACGAATTTTGGTAACTGAGTTGACTGTACTTACAGGAGGGTCGTCAATAATTTCATAGGAGCCTAGAATGGTACCTATCCGAAACAGTTTATCTTGTTTGGCTCTATTATTGAGGGGTAAATGGACTAAACCCTCTGAATTTACTTGTAATATGTAAGGGTGACTATTATGACTGAAACGCGCTTGTGGGTAGAACAGTAAAGTGGTTTTAGGCTCCTCACTCACTGGCACGGCAATGAATTTGGTTTGATATGGGGTGAGTCTCTCCTCTGTTACGAGATTAATTTACTTCAACTGTTGAGGGTTCCTGACGGCTCTGATAGGTGTGGCCTGGACTCGCTCAACTTTTCCTTTCCGCCGCGGAACATAGTTTACGACATACGGGGCTCCTCCCCACATCAGCGCTCGTTGCGCACCATTCCAGATCAACGGAGATTGTCCGAGGACATCACATCCCAACAACATTTCAGTAGTCAAGTAGGCGTTTGGAACGACTGGACACCACTGTTGATGAACTTTCTCATCTCCCACTCTGATATATACTTTGACCATACTCAGGATACGGAGTGACGCTCCTGTGACTCTGTAATCTCGGTGGATTTCTCCTCGTGTTTATTTCTGTTCCTAACCGCTTTGCGGTGGCCTCTTTAAGTAAGGTATATCCACTCCCTGTATCAACTACAGTTTCCACTATCTTGTTATTCACGCTGATGCTTAGTGTGGGCGATGGTATACCTGCGGTTAGTAAAATAGACTGATGGGGGAACTTTGTTTGGGTGGCGGTCTGCCTCGCATTTGGACTGGGTGGGTGAAATCTGTTATTGCTCCGCGTCGCTGCGCTGTGGTTTATGTGACCTGGGCAATCATTACTGCCTCTACGGCATCCCAACCTACGGCAATCAAAACAGTGGCCTGGTGGTGGTTTGGCCCAACATTCTTGCAACGTGTGTGAACTCTTCAGGCAATGACTACAGTATTTTCGCCTCGGTGTTACAGGAGGAGTAGATTGTTTTTGACTGAGTTGTTCTAAATTTGTTTTCAAATCCCTTAACTGAGCTCTCAATTCAGTCACTTCCTTGTCTGACTCGGGTTCACGGTTATCATGGGATGGTCTTGGTGGAGTATCAACTATATTTGTATCTGAGGGATCATCACTTTTATTGTCCCTATCCGGCATTGGATTAACTCTGGTGGTGTGCCTCTCTTCGAGAAGCTGCCTTTCATTTTCGATCCTGTCAATGAATTTACGGAGTGGATATCTGTCATCAAGGCAACCTTCCAATTTTTCCCCAGACTCGAGCGGAAGAAAATACTACAGTTTCTTCTTAATCCGTTTATCTCGCGAGGGAAACTTTTCTTTTGGAAACTTTGTTTCGAGAGCCACATGCTTACACATGAACCTACGTACAAACGCCTGGGGTGATTCTTCCCAGTCATAGGTCATGTTCTCTAGCTCTTGCCAAGCTCGATCTAAACTCAGATCGATGGTAAACTCCGCACTCAAGAATTTTTTAGCTCGGGCCATGACAGGGCAAAATGCTTCTTTTGATAATTATGAATAAAAGTGGCCAATTCGGAACCCATTCGACTTTTAGCAACCTGGATTCTGGTTGCGTTACTGGTATGAGTTTGTTCCACCGCCTCACAAAACATTTCGAGGCGAGATGTAGCTTCTATTCCTTGAAGCTGATTTAATTCCAAAATTGGGATATCACGCGGTTTTGTGAGAAAGTGATGTGAATTCATAATGTGTGAACAATGGGTCGAGTGTGAAAGCAACGTTCTGTTAGTAGTACCGAATTGTTCCTCTGCCTCATCCAATTGAATGATTACATGATCTCTCCCCACTTATGACGGACGATCAGCTTCCGGCTGTGAGTGAGCAAACAACTGTCCATACAGAGACATGGTGACCCTAATTTTCTATTCTTACTCAAAAAAGTAAATTAAATTTCGAAATGTTGTCTCTCTTTACCTCACTCTCGTGGCTATTCACTTCCCTTCACTTTCTCACCAACGCCACTAATTGAGGAATGATGAATATCCCACCGCTATTGCCACCAGTGTAACGGTACGAAATTTCCAATCCCACCGATTGTTGGTACTTGATCAACTTACCCTTTGATAATCCAGATGGTACTCGACTTAGTCTCCCCCCCACCCTTGGTTAATAGAAAATTCACTTCAGTAAAACAAAAGGGGGAGGGGTTGGTGTTTTTACTTGGTATGGTAAAGGATAATTGTTTAAGATAGTTTTGGTAGCGTTGTAGTTTTTGGCCGAGTCGAGATTAAGTCAGTACCACGTGTTGTCGTCGTTCCCAAAGCAGAGGAATCTTGAATTGGAACGGGAGTGAGTTAGAGAGGAAGGACATAATTCCCTTGATTGGGTATAACAAAATAAAAAGACATATACTTTACTCTACTTTAATATTCCTATACAGGTTTTCAATAGACATTTTTAATTACATGACATTTACTCATATGAAAAAGGGTTGTACATCAAAACCATGGTTTGGGTGATCATTCCTACAACATTGTCACCAGGCGAAACAATTTGGAACATTCAAGAAATTACTGAGGTCATCGTACCTCATTTTTTTTTTTTTTTTTGTCAGTTATTCTTGGGCTGGACCATAGCCTCAAGACTGGGACATTTATGAGCTTGGGTTATCTTTTCGGGCTGGCATAGCCTCGAACCAATAGAAATAATCACTCGTGCTCTATTTCGTCCGTATAGTACTCTCTCATAATGCAATTCACTATAATTCCCAATCACTATCAATTCATAATTATTAACAATTGATAATCATCATTAATGCATAATCACTAAAAAAAACATAATCACTCGGGCTTGTGTAGCCTCGAGGAACAACTCAAAATCGCATAATCACCAAGAATACATAATCACTCGGGCTTGTTTAGCCTCGAGGAACACTCAAAATCACATTATTGCTCACAACCACTAAGTTCCCTTCCACGCTCCAAATTTTCTAACATATTAATATAAGAGAAAGAAAACGGTTAATGAATTTGAATTTCAACTTTCCGTTACAAGATCACATCACTTTTTAAATTTCTATTCCTTATCTGCAAAAAAAGTTCACTTGATAGATCAATAATACCATTTCAACTACATTCGGTTTATAAAATAATTCATGGGTAGTGTACGTGTGTATGTTAGAGTCTATGGGCAATACCATGAGAAGGCCTCGTGCACACTCTGACGTCGCCGGTGTCTGTGGACTGAACCAACGTCCATTACACACGATGTCTGAGCAGCGAATCTACGTTAAGCTTTTAACAATATTACTTCATATGGTTCATGCCAAGTTAAGATTAAACAAGGAAAAAGGGGGGGAAAAGGAGAAATGTGGACAGCTCACCTGAACCAACGTCCATTACACACGATGTCTGAGCAGCGAATGGGCCTCCCTGGGCACGCCAGAGACGCCACTAGTAGATCAAATGAGTTGGTGTTTTTGGAATATGGTGGGTTTCAATTCTCTTCACAATTTATTTAGCAGTGTACACATGACGCTAGGACTTTTGATTGAATTGGGGAAAATTTGGGATTCAATCTTTACTTAATTTAAATACTGAATTTACCACTATCCCGCCTTGAATTTGGGGCAGCTTACGTCATCTAGTGACGGCTAAGGCAAGCGGGACTATTAAATCCTCACAAATGACTTTATTTTGGCCTTTTAGACTGTTAATCTTACATATTTGGGTTCTAGCAGCTTCATTAGTAAGCATTTCACAACTAGGATACGGAAAGAATTGTATTGTATACCCATCATTACTCTGTTTAAGGTTTAAACTTGGCGCCCAACAACGATGCACAAACAAGAAGAAAGACTGCTCGCATATGTTATTCATTACTCGACCAGACGGAGGAATTCCCATAGCTCAACACTCACAATTACATCACCCAATGCATAGATACAGAGATGTATACATATAAAAATAAAGTTAACCCTACATCAATCATTAACATATGAATTACTACTTAGGACAGGAATTTATAGACTAGTATTCAGATTACACCCTATCTAACTTAGAAATTACAGTACCTCTAAACACATACATAAATACTAAATTTGTGGCATTACACGGCTCCCACGTTCGGCAGACAAATTTTACACAAGTCAATCATCTATGACATGTGCATGGATGGAATGTTGTTACTCTTATAACTGCTATGAACACTTTGAATTGGAATACCTTTCCCCACAATCGGTGGCACCTGTCAGTCCACATTAAACACCTGATGCTACCTCGGAAGGTCGCTTACTCACTTCATTAGGAGGTATGTTCACTCCTTATACTTGATGTTATGAGGGAATTTATGCCCCAGTCAGCCTCAGGTTTTGGAGAATAGCTTGTCGCTCACCTGAGCTCGACAGGGTCTCTCGAGAGTGAGATCACCACGGGAGGCGCTTCCTTCCACTCTTCCATTCGCATTCGCATTCACTTTGTTCTTTTGTTTCCAGCTTTCCGCCCACAAGAAAGTGAGCGCTCATTCTGTCCTGAAGACTCTACTACCTCACAAATCATGCTAACTGTAAGGTGAGGGGATTAATTACTCCCCTCGAAGTAAGGCACTTCCCGGTTCCAACAGGAACTCTTCTCTGTTTTTCTTTTTACACCCTCTCCTCGGGGATGAGTCCACCCGGAACATAACTTTAAGCAGTTATGTTTCACAACATTCGTCTCATGCACTTATCTATACTTTTCTAACCAATACTCCTCTATGAGCCTCCGAGGGGCGTTCCTCACTCGCGGTGGTAATCGCTCATCTTTGGGCTCCGGGGCGAGCTCCTGTTGCAACGGTTCTAAGAGCCATTCCTCGGTACCGTAATATGGTTTTACCTTTTCACCAGCCCTTTGTACTCTTTTGCCACTAAATACATTTTCAGTGATATAAACACTTCCATCTAGCAGCACTTCGATCACTTTATACGGGCCGTCCCATTTGGCATTCAGTTTCCTACAAGTACCCGGCTGTATGGTCTCTTTTTTCGCCCACACCAAGCTATTGACTCCAAAGTTCTGTGCTCTCCTCCGCCTGTTGGCCACCTCCCGGTATCGCCTGGTCATTTTCTGGTGGGTACCTTTGAAGAGCGTGTGTGCTATCGCCAGATCGTCCTCCTCTGCATCCACGGAAGGCAATAAGGTACCAATGAGGCGAGGGGATGGCGTGAGAAGAAGGCATAATAGGGCTGTTGTCCCGTGCTCGAGTGCACCACTTGATTTATGACGGTTTGGCACGACTGGAGCAGCTGAGGCCAATGCAAGGGGTGTCCGTTGCAGAGAGATGGTAGGTTACTTTTCATAGTCCTATGCATCCTTTCAGTGGTGGAATTTCCCTGGGGATGATAAGGGGTGACGTAGAACAAGTCCACCTGGTTCCTCCGGCAGAATTTCTTGAACTCTCCACTTGTGAACTCTCCGCCATTGTCCAGTACGATTCCTCGTGGCGTCCCAAAGTCGGTGAAGTATTGCCCAAGACACTGTTTGATGTGTTGTGTATGTTTGTCTCTGAGTGGATAATATTTCACAAACCTACTGTAGTGATCTATCACAGTAAGGACATATCGGTAGCCCTTAGCTCCAGCAACCATATCAGTCAAGTCGATCCCGATATGTTCCAATGGTTTACTTACAGACGGGAAACCTTTCCAAGGGTGCCGCAACCCAGTTTCACCTTTGAATCTTTGACAAGTGGGACACTGTTTCACATACTCGCATACATCTACTTTTAGATTTGGCCAATAGAATAGTTCTTCGGCTTTCTTAATGGATTTTTTCTGACCTAGATGCCCTGAGATTTCATGAGCGTGTCTTATAGCTTCTTTGGTTATTAACTTTGGAATCACCAAACAATATCATTTCTTTCACGAGCAAAATATAATAGTTCGTCAATCAATGCAAACTGCCTCAACATAGCTTTCGGTAGTCTTTTAGCAGGGAGCTTCTCACTATGCAAGTACTTAGCTAACTCATCCCACATGGGTTCTTCTCGCTGTTTATCTTTCATTTCGTCTCGACTAAATCCAAGCCAGTTGGTTTCTGACTAGTGGAATATCACACTGACAAGTCTAGAAAGCTGATCAGCGACTACATTATATTTACCCTTGACATATTGCATGTTGTAGTCGTATTCACGCATCTCGAGAATCCATCGGTTCATACGTGGGGATTTGGTTTTTCGCTTAAAAATGCTGGTAAGCGGTTGATGATCTGTCAAGATAGTAAAGTGGGAACCCCACAAGTAATGGTGGAAGTTGCGGCATGTGAGAATGACTGCCAATGCTTCTTTGTCAGGTGCGGAATATTTTCTCTTGCAAGGATTGAGCTTTTTGGAAAAGTAACCAATAGGCAAGTTGGAGTTGTCTGGTTGTATCTGGCTCAATACGCCACCAATATGGGTGTTGCTCGCGTCGGTGGTTACAATGAATTGTCGAGTCACGTTGGCTCTTACCAATACTGGCGCATTCACTAAGCTCTACTTCAATTGATCAAACGCGGATTGGCACTCATCTGACCATTCGAACGCTACTCCGGATCTTGTTAAGTTAGTAAGGGGAGCTGCTATTTTTGCGAACGAAGGTACTTGTTTTCGTTAGAACCCGCACATCCCAAGGAATCTCCGGACTTCTTTTACTTTTGTGGGTCTTTTCATTTTGTTGATAGCCTCTATGTTTTTAGGTCCGGCGTACTCCCAGCCACTGAGATTTTATGGCCAAGAAAGGTTACTTCTTTTAACCCAAAAGTACATTTGCTTAAATTTAGCTTGGCCCCATTCTGTGTGAGTAACGTGAATAGTTGCTCTAAACGACTCAACAACATGGGGAAGTCATCAGCCCAAATTATCAAATCGTCCAAATAATTCTTTACCCAGCCTTGTTTCAACAATGGAGTAAGAATGTCTTGCATTCGTAGGGAAAATATGGCTGGCAAACATTTTAGTCCGAATGGTAAGCGCCTAAATCTGTAAAGTGTGACTCCATCACTGAATGTGGTTAAACCACGACTTTCCTCGTCCAGCATGATTAGAAAATATGCCTCACGCATATCAAGAGTCACATAGTAATTATGACCTGCAGCCTTCTCGACTAATTCTTCTAGTCTAGGCAGTGGATAGATATCCGTGGCTAGATGTTGATTCACGTGGCGATAATCTAAACACATGCACTTGCTGCCGTCCGGCTTGTTAACTAATACAATAGGAGATAACCAGGCAGCTGTTGATCTTTCAATAATTTCTCTCTCTACCATGTCTTGCAACATTTCAGCGATCATCTGTTTAGCTTGTTCAGGATATCAATAGATCGATCCATGGCTGGGCTGTGGATCTGCTACTTTAATGTGAACACGGGGACCGCTGATGGTTCCTAGTTCTCCTTTTTCCAAAATGAAGAGGGGATCGTGTTGTAGAATTACGTTAGCTAATTCTTCTTGTTGAGCTGAAGCTAAGTGAGGCCATGTCTGTTCGTCAATTAGCTTTCAGAGTCGTTGAACACGAGTTCCGCTTTCATCAGTTCGATCACTGGTATGGATCAGGTCATTACGAATTTTGGTAACTGAGCTGACTGTACCTACAGGAGGGTCATCAATAATTTCACAGAAGCCTAGAGTGGTACCTATCCGAAACAGTTTAGCTTGTTTGGCTCTATTATTGAGGGGTAAATAGACTAAACCCTCTGAATTTACTTGTAATATGTAAGGGTGACTATTATGACTGAAAAGCGCTTGTGGGTAGAACAGTAAAGTGGTTTTAGGCTCCTCACTCACTGGCACGGCAATGAATTTGGTTTGATATGGGGTGAGTCTCTCCACTGTTACGAGATTAATTTGCTTCAACTGTTGAGGGTTCCTGACGGCTCTGATAGGTGTGGCCTGGACTCGCCCAATTTTTCCTTCCCGCCGCGGAACATAGTTTACGACATACGGGGCTCCTCCCCACATCAGCGCTCATTGCGCACCATTCCAGATCAACGGAGATTGTCCGAGGACATCACATCCCAACAACATTTCAGTAGTCAAGTAGGCGTTTGGAACGACTGGACACCACTGTTGATGAACTTTCTCATCTCCCACTCTGATATCTACTTTGACCATACCCAGGATACGGAGTGGCGCTCCTGTGACTCCCTGTAATCTCGGTGGATTTCTCCTCGTGTTTATTTCTGTTCCTAACCGCTTTGCGCGGTAGCCTCTTTAAGTAAGGTATATCCACTCCCTGTATCAACTACAGTTTCCACTATCTTGTTATTCATGCTGACGCTTATTGTGGGCGATGGTATACCTGCGGTTAGTCAAATCGACTGATGGGGGAACTTTGTTTGGGTGGCGGTCTGCCTCGCATTTGGACTGGGTGGGTGAAATCTGTTATTGCTCCGCGTCACTGCGCTGTGGTTTATGCGACCTGGGCAATCATTACTGCCTCTACGGGATCCCAACCTACGGCAATCAAAACAGTGGCCTGGTTGTGGTTTAGCCCAACATTCTTGCAACGTGTGTGAACTCTTACAGGAGAAGTAGATTGTTTTTGATTGAGTTGTTCTAAATTTGTTTTCAAATCCCTTAATTGAGCTCTCAATTCAGTCACTTCCTTGTCTGACTCGGGTTGACGGTTATCATGGGATGGTCTTGGTGGAGTATCAACTACATTTGTATCTGAGGGATCTTCACTTTTACTGTCCCTATCCGGCATTGCATTAACTCTGGTGGTGTACCTCTCTTCGAGAAGCTGCCTTTCATTTTCGATCCTGTCAATGAATTTATGGAGTGGATATCCGTCATCAAGGCAACCTTCCAATTTTTCCCTAGACTCGAGCGGAAGACCATACTACAGTTTCATCTTAATCCGTTTATCTCGCGGGGAAACTTTTCTTTTGGAAACTTTGTTTCGAGAGCCGCATGCTTACACACGAACCTATGTACAAACGCCTGGGGTGATTCTTCCCAGTCATAGGTCATGTTCTCTAGCTCTTGCCAAGCTCGATCTAAACTCAGCTCGATGGTAAACTCCGCACTCAAGAATTTTTTAGCTCGGGCCATGACAGGGCAAAATGCTTCTTTTGATAAGTATGAATAAAATTGGCCAATTTGGAACCCATTCGACTTTTGGCAACCTGGATTCTGGTTGCGTTACTGGTATGAGTTTGTTCCACTGCCTCACAAAACATTTCGAGGCGAGATGTAGCTTCTATCCCTTGAAGCTGATTTAATTCCAAAATTGGGATATCGCGCGGTTTTGTGAGAAAGTGATGTGAATTCATAATGTGTGAACAATGGGTCGAGTGTGAAAGCAACGTTCTGTTAGTAGTACCGAATTGTTCCTCCGCCTCATCCAATTGAATGATTACATGATCTCTCCCCACTTGTGACGGACGATCAGCTTCCGTCTGTGACTGAGCAAACAACTGTCCATACAGAGACATGGTGACCCTAATTTTTTATTCTTACTCAAAAAAAAGGAAATTAAATTTTGAAATGTTGTCTCTCTTTACCTTTGACATTCTCACTCTCGTGGCTATTCACTTCCCTTCACTTTCTCACCAACGCCACTAATTGAGGAATGATGAATATCCCACCGCTATTGCCACCAGTGTAACGGTACGAAATTTCCAATCCCACCGTTATTGTTCAATCCCACCGATTGTTGGTACTTGATCAACTTACCCTTTGATAATCCAGATGGTACTCGACTTAGTCTCCCCCCCACCCTTGGTTAATAGAAAATTCACTTCAGTAAAACAAAAGGGGGAGGGGTTGGTGTTTTTACTTGGTATGGTAAAGGATAATTGTTTAAGATAGTTTTGGTAGCGTTGTAGTTTTTGGCCGAGTCGAGATTAAGTCAGTACCACGTGTTGTCGTCGTTCCCAAAGCAGAGGAATCTTGAATTGGAACGGGAGTGAGTTAGAGAGGAAGGACATAATTCCCTTGATTGGATAAAACAAAACAAAAATGACATATACTTTACTCTACTTTAATAATTCTATACTGGTTTTCAACAGACATTTTTAATTACATGACCTTTAGTCATATGAAAAAGGGTTGTACATTAAAACCATGGTTTGGGTGATCATTCCTACAACAATGTCACCAGGCGAAACAATTTGGAACATTCAAGCAATTTCTGAGGTCATCGTACCTCATTTTTTTTTTTTTTTTTTGTCAGTTATTCTTGGGCTGGACCATAGCCTCAAGACTGGGACATTTATGAGCTTGGGTTATCTTTTCGGGCTGGCATAGCCTCGAACCAATAGAAATAATCACTCGTGCTCTATTTCGTCCGTATAGTACTCTCTCATAATGCAATTCACTATAATTCCCAATCACTATCAATTCATAATTATTAACAATTGATAATCATCATTAATGCATAATCACTAAAAAAAACATAATCACTCGGGCTTGTGTAGCCTCGAGGAACAACTCAAAATCGCATAATCACCAAGAATACATAATCACTCGGGCTTGTTTAGCCTCGAGGAACACTCAAAATCACATTATTGCTCACAACCACTAAGTTCCCTTCCACGCTCCAAATTTTCTAACATGTTAATATAAGGGAAAGAAAACGGTTAATGAATTTGAATTTCACCTTTCCGTTACAAGATCACATCACTTTTTAAATTTCTATTCCTTATCTGCAAAAAAAGTTCACTTGATAGATCAATAATACCATTTCAACTACATTCATTTTATAAAATAATTCATGGGTAGTGTACGTGTGTATGTTAGAGTCTATGGGCAATACCATGAGAAGGCCTCGTGCACACTCTGACGTCGCCGGTGTCTGTGGACTGAACCAACGTCCATTACACACGATGTCTGAGCAGCGAATCTACGTTAAGCTTTTAACAATATTACTTCATATGGTCCACGCCAAGTAAGGATTAAAAAAGAAAAAGGGGGGGGAAGGAGAAATGTGGACAGCTCACCTGAACCAACGTCCATTACACACGATGTCTGAGCAGCGAATGGGCCTCCCTGGGCACGCCAGAGACGCCACTAGTAGATCAAATGAGTTGGTGTTTTTGGAATATGGTGGGTTTCAATTCTCTTCACAATTTATTTAGCAGTGTACACATGACGCTAGGACTTTTGATTGAATTGGGGAAAATTTGGGATTCAATCTTTACTTAATTTAAATACTGAATTTACCACTATCCCGCCTTGAATTTGGGGCAGCTTACGTCATCTAGTGACGGCTAAGGCAAGCGGGACTATTAAATCCTCACAAATGACTTTATTTTGGCCTTTTAGACTGTTAATCTTACATATTTGGGTTCTAGCAGCTTCATTAGTAAGCATTTCACAACTAGGATACGGAAAGAATTGTATTGTATACCCATCATTACTCTGTTTAAGGTTTAAACTTGGCGCCCAACAACGATGCACAAACAAGAAGAAAGACTGCTCGCATATGTTATTCATTACTCGACCAGACGGAGGAATTCCCATAGCTCAACACTCACAATTACATCACCCAATGCATAGATACAGAGATGTATACATATAAAAATAAAGTTAACCCTACATCAATCATTAACATATGAATTACTACTTAGGACAGGAATTTATAGACTAGTATTCAGATTACACCCTATCTAACTTAGAAATTACAGTACCTCTAAACACATACATAAATACTAAATTTGTGGCATTACACGGCTCCCACGTTCGGAAGACAAATTTTACCCAAGTCAATCATCTATGACATGTGCATGGATGGAATGTTGTTACTCTTATAACTGCTATGAACACTTTGAATTGGAATACCTTTCCCCACAATCGGTGGCACCTGTCGGTCCACATTAAACACCTGATCCGTACCTCGGAAGGTCGCTTACTCACTTCATTAGGAGGTATGTTCACTCCTTATACGTGATGTTATGAGGGAATTTATGCCCCAGTCAGCCTCAGGTTTTGGAGAAGAGCTTGTCGCTCACCTGAGCTCGACAGGGTCTCTCGAGAGTGAGATCACCACAGGAGGCGCTTCCTTCCACTCTTCCATTCACATTCGCATTCACTTTGTTCTTTTGTTTCCAGCTTTCCACCCACAAGAAAGTGAGCGCTCATTCTGTCCTGAAGACTCCACTACCTCACAAACCATGCTAACTGTAAGGTGAGGGGATTAATTACTCCCCTCGAAGTAAGGCACTTCCCGGTTCCAACAGGAACTCTTCTCTGTTTTTCTTATTACACCCTCTCCTCGGGGATGAGTCCACCCGGAACATAACTTTAAGCAGTTATGTTTCACAACATTCGTCTCATGCACTTATCTCTACTTTTCTAACTAATACTCCTCTATGAGCCTCCGAGGGGCGTTCCTCACTCGCGGTGGTAATCGCTCATCTTTGGGCTCCGGGGCGAGCTCCTGTTGCAACGGTTCTAAGAGCCATTCCTCGGTACCGTAATATGGTTTTACCTTTTCACCAGCCCTTTGTACTCTTTTGCCACTAAATACATTTTCAGTGATATAAACACTTCCATCTAGCAGCACTTCGATCACTTTATACGGGCCGTCCCATTTGGCATTCAGTTTCCTACAAGTACCCGGCTGTATGGTCTCTTTTTTCGCCCACACCAAGCTATTGACTCCAAAGTTCTGTGCTCTCCTCCGCCTGTTGGCCACCTCCCGGTATCGCCTGGTCATTTTCTGGTGGGTACCTTTGAAGAGCGTGTGTGCTATCGCCAGATCGTCCTCCTCTGCATCCACGGAAGGCAATAAGGTACCAATGAGGCGAGGGGGATGGCGTGAGAAGAAGGCATAATAGGGCTGTTGTCCCGTGCTCGAGTGCACCACTTGATTTATGACGGTTTGGCACGACTGGAGCAGCTGAGGCCAATGCAAGGGGTGTCCGTTGCAGAGAGATGGTAGGTTACTTTTCATAGTCCTATGCATCCTTTCAGTGGTGGAATTTCCCTGGGGATGATAAGGGGTGACGTAGAACAAGTCCACCTGGTTCCTCCGGCAGAATTTCTTGAACTCTCCACTTGTGAACTCTCCGCCATTGTCCAGTACGATTCCTCGTGGCGTCCCAAAGTCGGTGAAGTATTGCCCAAGACACTGTTTGATGTGTTGTGTATGTTTGTCTCTGAGTGGATAATATTTCACAAACCTACTGTAGTGATCTATCACAGTAAGGACATATCGGTAGCCCTTAGCTCCAGCAACCATATCAGTCAAGTCGATCCCGATATGTTCCAATGGTTTACTTACAGACGGGAAACCTTTCCAAGGGTGCCGCAACCCAGTTTCACCTTTGAATCTTTGACAAGTGGGACACTGTTTCACATACTCGCATACATCTACTTTTAGATTTGGCCAATAGAATAGTTCTTCGGCTTTCTTAATGGATTTTTTCTGACCTAGATGCCCTGAGATTTCATGAGCGTGTCTTATAGCTTCTTTGGTTATTAACTTTGGAATCACCAAACAATATCATTTCTTTCACGAGCAAAATATAATAGTTCGTCAATCAATGCAAACTGCCTCAACATAGCTTTCGGTAGTCTTTTAGCAGGGAGCTTCTCACTATGCAAGTACTTAGCTAACTCATCCCACATGGGTTCTTCTCGCTGTTTATCTTTCATTTCGTCTCGACTAAATCCAACCCAGTTGGTTTCTGACTAGTGGAATATCACACTGACAAGTCTAGAAAGCTGATCAGCGACTACATTATATTTACCCTTGACATATTGCATGTTGTAGTCGTATTCACGCATCTCGAGAATCCATCGGTTCATACGTGGGGATTTGGTTTTTCGCTTAAAAATGCTGGTAAGCGGTTGATGATCTGTCAAGATAGTAAAGTGGGAAGCCCACAAGTAATGGTGGAAGTTGCGGCATGTGAGAATGACTGCCAATGCTTCTTTGTCAGGTGCGGAATATTTTCTCTTGCAAGGATTGAGCTTTTTGGAAAAGTAACCAATAGGCAAGTTGGAGTTGTCTGGTTGTATCTGGCTCAATACGCCACCAATATGGGTGTTGCTCGCGTCGGTGGTTACAATGAATTGTCGAGTCACGTTGGCTCTTACCAATACTGGCGCATTCACTAAGCTCTACTTCAATTGATCAAACGCGGATTGGCACTCATCTGACCATTCGAACGCTACTCCGGATCTTGTTAAGTTAGTAAGGGGAGCTGCTATTTTTGCGAACGAAGGTACTTGTTTTCGTTAGAACCCGCACATCCCAAGGAATCTCCGGACTTCTTTTACTTTTGTGGGTCTTTTCATTTTGTTGATAGCCTCTATGTTTTTTAGGTCCGGCGTACTCCCAGCCACTGAGATTTTATGGCCAAGAAAGGTTACTTCTTTTAACCCAAAAGTACATTTGCTTAAATTTAGCTTGGCCCCATTCTGTGTGAGTAACGTGAATAGTTGCTCTAAACGACTCAACAACATGGGGAAGTCATCAGCCCAAATTATCAAATCGTCCAAATAATTCTTTACCCAGCCTTGTTTCAACAATGGAGTAAGAATGTCTTGCATTCGTAGGGAAAATATGGCTGGCAAACATTTTAGTCCGAATGGTAAGCGCCTAAATCTGTAAAGTGTGACTCCATCACTGAATGTGGTTAAACCACGACTTTCCTCGTCCAGCATGATTAGAAAATATGCCTCACGCATATCAAGAGTCACATAGTAATTATGACCTGCAGCCTTCTCGACTAATTCTTCTAGTCTAGGCAGTGGATAGATATCCGTGGCTAGATGTTGATTCACGTGGCGATAATCTAAACACATGCACTTGCTGCCGTCCGGCTTGTTAACTAATACAATAGGAGATAACCAGGCAGCTGTTGATCTTTCAATAATTTCTCTCTCTACCATGTCTTGCAACATTTCAGCGATCATCTGTTTAGCTTGTTCAGGATATCAATAGATCGATCCATGGCTGGGCTGTGGATCTGCTACTTTAATGTGAACACGGGGACCGCTGATGGTTCCTAGTTCTCCTTTTTCCAAAATGAAGAGGGGATCGTGTTGTAGAATTACGTTAGCTAATTCTTCTTGTTGAGCTGAAGCTAAGTGAGGCCATGTCTGTTCGTCAATTAGCTTTCAGAGTCGTTGAACACGAGTTCCGCTTTCATCAGTTCGATCACTGGTATGGATCAGGTCATTACGAATTTTGGTAACTGAGCTGACTGTACCTACAGGAGGGTCATCAATAATTTCACAGAAGCCTAGAGTGGTACCTATCCGAAACAGTTTAGCTTGTTTGGCTCTATTATTGAGGGGTAAATAGACTAAACCCTCTGAATTTACTTGTAATATGTAAGGGTGACTATTATGACTGAAAAGCGCTTGTGGGTAGAACAGTAAAGTGGTTTTAGGCTCCTCACTCACTGGCACGGCAATGAATTTGGTTTGATATGGGGTGAGTCTCTCCACTGTTACGAGATTAATTTGCTTCAACTGTTGAGGGTTCCTGACGGCTCTGATAGGTGTGGCCTGGACTCGCCCAATTTTTCCTTCCCGCCGCGGAACATAGTTTACGACATACGGGGCTCCTCCCCACATCAGCGCTCATTGCGCACCATTCCAGATCAACGGAGATTGTCCGAGGACATCACATCCCAACAACATTTCAGTAGTCAAGTAGGCGTTTGGAACGACTGGACACCACTGTTGATGAACTTTCTCATCTCCCACTCTGATATCTACTTTGACCATACCCAGGATACGGAGTGGCGCTCCTGTGACTCCCTGTAATCTCGGTGGATTTCTCCTCGTGTTTATTTCTGTTCCTAACCGCTTTGCGCGGTAGCCTCTTTAAGTAAGGTATATCCACTCCCTGTATCAACTACAGTTTCCACTATCTTGTTATTCATGCTGACGCTTATTGTGGGCGATGGTATACCTGCGGTTAGTCAAATCGACTGATGGGGGAACTTTGTTTGGGTGGCGGTCTGCCTCGCATTTGGACTGGGTGGGTGAAATCTGTTATTGCTCCGCGTCACTGCGCTGTGGTTTATGCGACCTGGGCAATCATTACTGCCTCTACGGGATCCCAACCTACGGCAATCAAAACAGTGGCCTGGTTGTGGTTTAGCCCAACATTCTTGCAACGTGTGTGAACTCTTACAGGAGAAGTAGATTGTTTTTGATTGAGTTGTTCTAAATTTGTTTTCAAATCCCTTAATTGAGCTCTCAATTCAGTCACTTCCTTGTCTGACTCGGGTTGACGGTTATCATGGGATGGTCTTGGTGGAGTATCAACTACATTTGTATCTGAGGGATCTTCACTTTTACTGTCCCTATCCGGCATTGCATTAACTCTGGTGGTGTACCTCTCTTCGAGAAGCTGCCTTTCATTTTCGATCCTGTCAATGAATTTATGGAGTGGATATCCGTCATCAAGGCAACCTTCCAATTTTTCCCTAGACTCGAGCGGAAGACCATACTACAGTTTCATCTTAATCCGTTTATCTCGCGGGGGAAACTTTTCTTTTGGAAACTTTGTTTCGAGAGCCGCATGCTTACACACGAACCTATGTACAAACGCCTGGGGTGATTCTTCCCAGTCATAGGTCATGTTCTCTAGCTCTTGCCAAGCTCGATCTAAACTCAGCTCGATGGTAAACTCCGCACTCAAGAATTTTTTAGCTCGGGCCATGACAGGGCAAAATGCTTCTTTTGATAAGTATGAATAAAATTGGCCAATTTGGAACCCATTCGACTTTTGGCAACCTGGATTCTGGTTGCGTTACTGGTATGAGTTTGTTCCACTGCCTCACAAAACATTTCGAGGCGAGATGTAGCTTCTATCCCTTGAAGCTGATTTAATTCCAAAATTGGGATATCGCGCGGTTTTGTGAGAAAGTGATGTGAATTCATAATGTGTGAACAATGGGTCGAGTGTGAAAGCAACGTTCTGTTAGTAGTACCGAATTGTTCCTCCGCCTCATCCAATTGAATGATTACATGATCTCTCCCCACTTGTGACGGACGATCAGCTTCCGTCTGTGACTGAGCAAACAACTGTCCATACAGAGACATGGTGACCCTAATTTTTTATTCTTACTCAAAAAAAAGGAAATTAAATTTTGAAATGTTGTCTCTCTTTACCTTTGACATTCTCACTCTCGTGGCTATTCACTTCCCTTCACTTTCTCACCAACGCCACTAATTGAGGAATGATGAATATCCCACCGCTATTGCCACCAGTGTAACGGTACGAAATTTCCAATCCCACCGTTATTGTTCAATCCCACCGATTGTTGGTACTTGATCAACTTACCCTTTGATAATCCAGATGGTACTCGACTTAGTCTCCCCCCCACCCTTGGTTAATAGAAAATTCACTTCAGTAAAACAAAAGGGGGAGGGGTTGGTGTTTTTACTTGGTATGGTAAAGGATAATTGTTTAAGATAGTTTTGGTAGCGTTGTAGTTTTTGGCCGAGTCGAGATTAAGTCAGTACCACGTGTTGTCGTCGTTCCCAAAGCAGAGGAATCTTGAATTGGAACGGGAGTGAGTTAGAGAGGAAGGACATAATTCCCTTGATTGGATAAAACAAAACAAAAATGACATATACTTTACTCTACTTTAATAATTCTATACTGGTTTTCAACAGACATTTTTAATTACATGACCTTTAGTCATATGAAAAAGGGTTGTACATTAAAACCATGGTTTGGGTGATCATTCCTACAACAATGTCACCAGGCGAAACAATTTGGAACATTCAAGCAATTTCTGAGGTCATCGTACCTCATTTTTTTTTTTTTTTTGTCAGTTATTCTTGGGCTGGACCATAGCCTCAAGACTGGGACATTTATGAGCTTGGGTTATCTTTTCGGGCTGGCATAGCCTCGAACCAATAGAAATAATCACTCATGCTCTATTTCGTCCGTATAGTACTCTCTCATAATGCAATTCACTATAATTCCCAATCACTATCAATTCATAATTATTAACAATTGATAATCATCATTAATGCATAATCATTAAAAAAAAAACATAATCACTCGGGCTTGTGTAGCCTCGAGGAACAACTCAAAATCGCATAATCACCAAGAATACATAATCACTCGGGCTTGTTTAGCCTCGAGGAACACTCAAAATCACATTATTGCTCACAACCACTAAGTTCCCTTCCACGCTCCAAATTTTCTAACATGTTAATATAAGGGAAAGAAAACGGTTAATGAATTTGAATTTCACCTTTCCGTTTCAAGATCACATCACTTTTTAAATTTCTATTCCTTATCTGCAAAAAAAGTTCACTTGATAGATCAATAATACCATTTCAACTACATTCATTTTATAAAATAATTCATGGGTAGTGTACGTGTGTATGTTAGAGTCTATGGGCAATACCATGAGAAGGCCTCGTGCACACTCTGACGTCGCCGGTGTCTGTGGACTGAACCAACGTCCATTACACACGATGTCTGAGCAGCGAATCTACGTTAAGCTTTTAACAATATTACTTCATATGGTCCACGCCAAGTAAGGATTAAAAAAGAAAAAGGGGGGGGGGAAGGAGAAATGTGGACAGCTCACCTGAACCAACGTCCATTACACACGATGTCTGAGCAGCGAATGGGCCTCCCTGGGCACGCCAGAGACGCCACTAGTAGATCAAATGAGTTGGTGTTTTTGGAATATGGTGGGTTTCAATTCTCTTCACAATTTATTTAGCAGTGTACACATGACGCTAGGACTTTTGATTGAATTGGGGAAAATTTGGGATTCAATCTTTACTTAATTTAAATACTGAATTTACCACTATCCCGCCTTGAATTTGGGGCAGCTTACGTCATCTAGTGACGGCTAAGGCAAGCGGGACTATTAAATCCTCACAAATGACTTTATTTTGGCCTTTTAGACTGTTAATCTTACATATTTGGGTTCTAGCAGCTTCATTAGTAAGCATTTCACAACTAGGATACGGAAAGAATTGTATTGTATACCCATCATTACTCTGTTTAAGGTTTAAACTTGGCGCCCAACAACGATGCACAAACAAGAAGAAAGACTGCTCGCATATGTTATTCATTACTCGACCAGACGGAGGAATTCCCATAGCTCAACACTCACAATTACATCACCCAATGCATAGATACAGAGATGTATACATATAAAAATAAAGTTAACCCTACATCAATCATTAACATATGAATTACTACTTAGGACAGGAATTTATAGACTAGTATTCAGATTACACCCTATCTAACTTAGAAATTACAGTACCTCTAAACACATACATAAATACTAAATTTGTGGCATTACACGGCTCCCACGTTCGGAAGACAAATTTTACCCAAGTCAATCATCTATGACATGTGCATGGATGGAATGTTGTTACTCTTATAACTGCTATGAACACTTTGAATTGGAATACCTTTCCCCACAATCGGTGGCACCTGTCGGTCCACATTAAACACCTGATCCGTACCTCGGAAGGTCGCTTACTCACTTCATTAGGAGGTATGTTCACTCCTTATACGTGATGTTATGAGGGAATTTATGCCCCAGTCAGCCTCAGGTTTTGGAGAAGAGCTTGTCGCTCACCTGAGCTCGACAGGGTCTCTCGAGAGTGAGATCACCACAGGAGGCGCTTCCTTCCACTCTTCCATTCACATTCGCATTCACTTTGTTCTTTTGTTTCCAGCTTTCCACCCACAAGAAAGTGAGCGCTCATTCTGTCCTGAAGACTCCACTACCTCACAAACCATGCTAACTGTAAGGTGAGGGGATTAATTACTCCCCTCGAAGTAAGGCACTTCCCGGTTCCAACAGGAACTCTTCTCTGTTTTTCTTATTACACCCTCTCCTCGGGGATGAGTCCACCCGGAACATAACTTTAAGCAGTTATGTTTCACAACATTCGTCTCATGCACTTATCTCTACTTTTCTAACTAATACTCCTCTATGAGCCTCCGAGGGGCGTTCCTCACTCGCGGTGGTAATCGCTCATCTTTGGGCTCCGGGCGAGCTCCTGTTGCAACGGTTCTAAGAGCCATTCCTCGGTACCGTAATATGGTTTTACCTTTTCACCAGCCCTTTGTACTCTTTTGCCACTAAATACATTTTCAGTGATATAAACACTTCCATCTAGCAGCACTTCGATCACTTTATACGGGCCGTCCCATTTGGCATTCAGTTTCCTACAAGTACCCGGCTGTATGGTCTCTTTTTTCGCCCACACCAAGCTATTGACTCCAAAGTTCTGTGCTCTCCTCCGCCTGTTGGCCACCTCCCGGTATCGCCTGGTCATTTTCTGGTGGGTACCTTTGAAGAGCGTGTGTGCTATCGCCAGATCGTCCTCCTCTGCATCCACGGAAGGCAATAAGGTACCAATGAGGCGAGGGGGATGGCGTGAGAAGAAGGCATAATAGGGCTGTTGTCCCGTGCTCGAGTGCACCACTTGATTTATGACGGTTTGGCACGACTGGAGCAGCTGAGGCCAATGCAAGGGGTGTCCGTTGCAGAGAGATGGTAGGTTACTTTTCATAGTCCTATGCATCCTTTCAGTGGTGGAATTTCCCTGGGGATGATAAGGGGTGACGTAGAACAAGTCCACCTGGTTCCTCCGGCAGAATTTCTTGAACTCTCCACTTGTGAACTCTCCGCCATTGTCCAGTACGATTCCTCGTGGCGTCCCAAAGTCGGTGAAGTATTGCCCAAGACACTGTTTGATGTGTTGTGTATGTTTGTCTCTGAGTGGATAATATTTCACAAACCTACTGTAGTGATCTATCACAGTAAGGACATATCGGTAGCCCTTAGCTCCAGCAACCATATCAGTCAAGTCGATCCCGATATGTTCCAATGGTTTACTTACAGACGGGAAACCTTTCCAAGGGTGCCGCAACCCAGTTTCACCTTTGAATCTTTGACAAGTGGGACACTGTTTCACATACTCGCATACATCTACTTTTAGATTTGGCCAATAGAATAGTTCTTCGGCTTTCTTAATGGATTTTTCTGACCTAGATGCCCTGAGATTTCATGAGCGTGTCTTATAGCTTCTTTGGTTATTAACTTTGGAATCACCAAACAATATCATTTCTTTCACGAGCAAAATATAATAGTTCGTCAATCAATGCAAACTGCCTCAACATAGCTTTCGGTAGTCTTTTAGCAGGGAGCTTCTCACTATGCAAGTACTTAGCTAACTCATCCCACATGGGTTCTTCTCGCTGTTTATCTTTCATTTCGTCTCGACTAAATCCAACCCAGTTGGTTTCTGACTAGTGGAATATCACACTGACAAGTCTAGAAAGCTGATCAGCGACTACATTATATTTACCCTTGACATATTGCATGTTGTAGTCGTATTCACGCATCTCGAGAATCCATCGGTTCATACGTGGGGATTTGGTTTTTCGCTTAAAAATGCTGGTAAGCGGTTGATGATCTGTCAAGATAGTAAAGTGGGAACCCCACAAGTAATGGTGGAAGTTGCGGCATGTGAGAATGACTGCCAATGCTTCTTTGTCAGGTGCGGAATATTTTCTCTTGCAAGGATTGAGCTTTTTGGAAAAGTAACCAATAGGCAAGTTGGAGTTGTCTGGTTGTATCTGGCTCAATACGCCACCAATATGGGTGTTGCTCGCGTCGGTGGTTACAATGAATTGTCGAGTCACGTTGGCTCTTACCAATACTGGCGCATTCACTAAGCTCTACTTCAATTGATCAAACGCGGATTGGCACTCATCTGACCATTCGAACGCTACTCCGGATCTTGTTAAGTTAGTAAGGGGAGCTGCTATTTTTGCGAACGAAGGTACTTGTTTTCGTTAGAACCCGCACATCCCAAGGAATCTCCGGACTTCTTTTACTTTTGTGGGTCTTTTCATTTTGTTGATAGCCTCTATGTTTTTTAGGTCCGGCGTACTCCCAGCCACTGAGATTTTATGGCCAAGAAAGGTTACTTCTTTTAACCCAAAAGTACATTTGCTTAAATTTAGCTTGGCCCCATTCTGTGTGAGTAACGTGAATAGTTGCTCTAAACGACTCAACAACATGGGGAAGTCATCAGCCCAAATTATCAAATCGTCCAAATAATTCTTTACCCAGCCTTGTTTCAACAATGGAGTAAGAATGTCTTGCATTCGTAGGGAAAATATGGCTGGCAAACATTTTAGTCCGAATGGTAAGCGCCTAAATCTGTAAAGTGTGACTCCATCACTGAATGTGGTTAAACCACGACTTTCCTCGTCCAGCATGATTAGAAAATATGCCTCACGCATATCAAGAGTCACATAGTAATTATGACCTGCAGCCTTCTCGACTAATTCTTCTAGTCTAGGCAGTGGATAGATATCCGTGGCTAGATGTTGATTCACGTGGCGATAATCTAAACACATGCACTTGCTGCCGTCCGGCTTGTTAACTAATACAATAGGAGATAACCAGGCAGCTGTTGATCTTTCAATAATTTCTCTCTCTACCATGTCTTGCAACATTTCAGCGATCATCTGTTTAGCTTGTTCAGGATATCAATAGATCGATCCATGGCTGGGCTGTGGATCTGCTACTTTAATGTGAACACGGGGACCGCTGATGGTTCCTAGTTCTCCTTTTTCCAAAATGAAGAGGGGATCGTGTTGTAGAATTACGTTAGCTAATTCTTCTTGTTGAGCTGAAGCTAAGTGAGGCCATGTCTGTTCGTCAATTAGCTTTCAGAGTCGTTGAACACGAGTTCCGCTTTCATCAGTTCGATCACTGGTATGGATCAGGTCATTACGAATTTTGGTAACTGAGCTGACTGTACCTACAGGAGGGTCATCAATAATTTCACAGAAGCCTAGAGTGGTACCTATCCGAAACAGTTTAGCTTGTTTGGCTCTATTATTGAGGGGTAAATAGACTAAACCCTCTGAATTTACTTGTAATATGTAAGGGTGACTATTATGACTGAAAAGCGCTTGTGGGTAGAACAGTAAAGTGGTTTTAGGCTCCTCACTCACTGGCACGGCAATGAATTTGGTTTGATATGGGGTGAGTCTCTCCACTGTTACGAGATTAATTTGCTTCAACTGTTGAGGGTTCCTGACGGCTCTGATAGGTGTGGCCTGGACTCGCCCAATTTTTCCTTCCCGCCGCGGAACATAGTTTACGACATACGGGGCTCCTCCCCACATCAGCGCTCATTGCGCACCATTCCAGATCAACGGAGATTGTCCGAGGACATCACATCCCAACAACATTTCAGTAGTCAAGTAGGCGTTTGGAACGACTGGACACCACTGTTGATGAACTTTCTCATCTCCCACTCTGATATCTACTTTGACCATACCCAGGATACGGAGTGGCGCTCCTGTGACTCCCTGTAATCTCGGTGGATTTCTCCTCGTGTTTATTTCTGTTCCTAACCGCTTTGCGCGGTAGCCTCTTTAAGTAAGGTATATCCACTCCCTGTATCAACTACAGTTTCCACTATCTTGTTATTCATGCTGACGCTTATTGTGGGCGATGGTATACCTGCGGTTAGTCAAATCGACTGATGGGGGAACTTTGTTTGGGTGGCGGTCTGCCTCGCATTTGGACTGGGTGGGTGAAATCTGTTATTGCTCCGCGTCACTGCGCTGTGGTTTATGCGACCTGGGCAATCATTACTGCCTCTACGGGATCCCAACCTACGGCAATCAAAACAGTGGCCTGGTTGTGGTTTAGCCCAACATTCTTGCAACGTGTGTGAACTCTTACAGGAGAAGTAGATTGTTTTTGATTGAGTTGTTCTAAATTTGTTTTCAAATCCCTTAATTGAGCTCTCAATTCAGTCACTTCCTTGTCTGACTCGGGTTGACGGTTATCATGGGATGGTCTTGGTGGAGTATCAACTACATTTGTATCTGAGGGATCTTCACTTTTACTGTCCCTATCCGGCATTGCATTAACTCTGGTGGTGTACCTCTCTTCGAGAAGCTGCCTTTCATTTTCGATCCTGTCAATGAATTTATGGAGTGGATATCCGTCATCAAGGCAACCTTCCAATTTTTCCCTAGACTCGAGCGGAAGACCATACTACAGTTTCATCTTAATCCGTTTATCTCGCGGGGAAACTTTTCTTTTGGAAACTTTGTTTCGAGAGCCGCATGCTTACACACGAACCTATGTACAAACGCCTGGGGTGATTCTTCCCAGTCATAGGTCATGTTCTCTAGCTCTTGCCAAGCTCGATCTAAACTCAGCTCGATGGTAAACTCCGCACTCAAGAATTTTTTAGCTCGGGCCATGACAGGGCAAAATGCTTCTTTTGATAAGTATGAATAAAATTGGCCAATTTGGAACCCATTCGACTTTTGGCAACCTGGATTCTGGTTGCGTTACTGGTATGAGTTTGTTCCACTGCCTCACAAAACATTTCGAGGCGAGATGTAGCTTCTATCCCTTGAAGCTGATTTAATTCCAAAATTGGGATATCGCGCGGTTTTGTGAGAAAGTGATGTGAATTCATAATGTGTGAACAATGGGTCGAGTGTGAAAGCAACGTTCTGTTAGTAGTACCGAATTGTTCCTCCGCCTCATCCAATTGAATGATTACATGATCTCTCCCCACTTGTGACGGACGATCAGCTTCCGTCTGTGACTGAGCAAACAACTGTCCATACAGAGACATGGTGACCCTAATTTTTTATTCTTACTCAAAAAAAGGAAATTAAATTTTGAAATGTTGTCTCTCTTTACCTTTGACATTCTCACTCTCGTGGCTATTCACTTCCCTTCACTTTCTCACCAACGCCACTAATTGAGGAATGATGAATATCCCACCGCTATTGCCACCAGTGTAACGGTACGAAATTTCCAATCCCACCGTTATTGTTCAATCCCACCGATTGTTGGTACTTGATCAACTTACCCTTTGATAATCCAGATGGTACTCGACTTAGTCTCCCCCCCACCCTTGGTTAATAGAAAATTCACTTCAGTAAAACAAAAGGGGGAGGGGTTGGTGTTTTTACTTGGTATGGTAAAGGATAATTGTTTAAGATAGTTTTGGTAGCGTTGTAGTTTTTGGCCGAGTCGAGATTAAGTCAGTACCACGTGTTGTCGTCGTTCCCAAAGCAGAGGAATCTTGAATTGGAACGGGAGTGAGTTAGAGAGGAAGGACATAATTCCCTTGATTGGATAAAACAAAACAAAAATGACATATACTTTACTCTACTTTAATAATTCTATACTGGTTTTCAACAGACATTTTTAATTACATGACCTTTAGTCATATGAAAAAGGGTTGTACATTAAAACCATGGTTTGGGTGATCATTCCTACAACAATGTCACCAGGCGAAACAATTTGGAACATTCAAGCAATTTCTGAGGTCATCGTACCTCATTTTTTTTTTTTTTTTTTTGTCAGTTATTCTTGGGCTGGACCATAGCCTCAAGACTGGGACATTTATGAGCTTGGGTTATCTTTTCGGGCTGGCATAGCCTCGAACCAATAGAAATAATCACTCATGCTCTATTTCGTCCGTATAGTACTCTCTCATAATGCAATTCACTATAATTCCCAATCACTATCAATTCATAATTATTAACAATTGATAATCATCATTAATGCATAATCATTAAAAAAAAAACATAATCACTCGGGCTTGTGTAGCCTCGAGGAACAACTCAAAATCGCATAATCACCAAGAATACATAATCACTCGGGCTTGTTTAGCCTCGAGGAACACTCAAAATCACATTATTGCTCACAACCACTAAGTTCCCTTCCACGCTCCAAATTTTCTAACATGTTAATATAAGGGAAAGAAAACGGTTAATGAATTTGAATTTCACCTTTCCGTTACAAGATCACATCACTTTTTAAATTTCTATTCCTTATCTACAAAAAAAGAAGTTCACTTGATAGATCAATAATACCATTTCAACTACATTCATTTTATAAAATAATTCATGGGTAGTGTACGTGTGTATGTTAGAGTCTATGGGCAATACCATGAGAAGGCCTCGTGCACACTCTGACGTCGCCGGTGTCTGTGGACTGAACCAACGTCCATTACACACGATGTCTGAGCAGCGAATCTACGTTAAGCTTTTAACAATATTACTTCATATGGTTCACGCCAAGTAAGGATTAAACAAGAAAAAGGGGGGGGGAAGGAGAAATGTGGACAGCTCACCTGAACCAACGTCCATTACACACGATGTCTGAGCAGCGAATGGGCCTCCCTGGGCACGCCAGAGACGCCACTAGTAGATCAAATGAGTTGGTGTTTTTGGAATATGGTGGGTTTCAATTCTCTTCACAATTTATTTAGCAGTGTACACATGACGCTAGGACTTTTGATTGAATTGGGGAAAATTTGGGATTCAATCTTTACTTAATTTAAATACTGAATTTACCACTATCCCGCCTTGAATTTGGGGCAGCTTACGTCATCTAGTGACGGCTAAGGCAAGCGGGACTATTAAATCCTCACAAATGACTTTATTTTGGCCTTTTAGACTGTTAATCTTACATATTTGGGTTCTAGCAGCTTCATTAGTAAGCATTTCACAACTAGGATACGGAAAGAATTGTATTGTATACCCATCATTACTCTGTTTAAGGTTTAAACTTGGCGCCCAACAACGATGCACAAACAAGAAGAAAGACTGCTCGCATATGTTATTCATTACTCGACCAGACGGAGGAATTCCCATAGCTCAACACTCACAATTACATCACCCAATGCATAGATACAGAGATGTATACATATAAAAATAAAGTTAACCCTACATCAATCATTAACATATGAATTACTACTTAGGACAGGAATTTATAGACTAGTATTCAGATTACACCCTATCTAACTTAGAAATTACAGTACCTCTAAACACATACATAAATACTAAATTTGTGGCATTACACGGCTCCCACGTTCGGAAGACAAATTTTACCCAAGTCAATCATCTATGACATGTGCATGGATGGAATGTTGTTACTCTTATAACTGCTATGAACACTTTGAATTGGAATACCTTTCCCCACAATCGGTGGCACCTGTCGGTCCACATTAAACACCTGATCCGTACCTCGGAAGGTCGCTTACTCACTTCATTAGGAGGTATGTTCACTCCTTATACGTGATGTTATGAGGGAATTTATGCCCCAGTCAGCCTCAGGTTTTGGAGAAGAGCTTGTCGCTCACCTGAGCTCGACAGGGTCTCTCGAGAGTGAGATCACCACAGGAGGCGCTTCCTTCCACTCTTCCATTCACATTCGCATTCACTTTGTTCTTTTGTTTCCAGCTTTCCACCCACAAGAAAGTGAGCGCTCATTCTGTCCTGAAGACTCCACTACCTCACAAACCATGCTAACTGTAAGGTGAGGGGATTAATTACTCCCCTCGAAGTAAGGCACTTCCCGGTTCCAACAGGAACTCTTCTCTGTTTTTCTTATTACACCCTCTCCTCGGGGATGAGTCCACCCGGAACATAACTTTAAGCAGTTATGTTTCACAACATTCGTCTCATGCACTTATCTCTACTTTTCTAACTAATACTCCTCTATGAGCCTCCGAGGGGCGTTCCTCACTCGCGGTGGTAATCGCTCATCTTTGGGCTCCGGGCGAGCTCCTGTTGCAACGGTTCTAAGAGCCATTCCTCGGTACCGTAATATGGTTTTACCTTTTCACCAGCCCTTTGTACTCTTTTGCCACTAAATACATTTTCAGTGATATAAACACTTCCATCTAGCAGCACTTCGATCACTTTATACGGGCCGTCCCATTTGGCATTCAGTTTCCTACAAGTACCCGGCTGTATGGTCTCTTTTTTCGCCCACACCAAGCTATTGACTCCAAAGTTCTGTGCTCTCCTCCGCCTGTTGGCCACCTCCCGGTATCGCCTGGTCATTTTCTGGTGGGTACCTTTGAAGAGCGTGTGTGCTATCGCCAGATCGTCCTCCTCTGCATCCACGGAAGGCAATAAGGTACCAATGAGGCGAGGGGGATGGCGTGAGAAGAAGGCATAATAGGGCTGTTGTCCCGTGCTCGAGTGCACCACTTGATTTATGACGGTTTGGCACGACTGGAGCAGCTGAGGCCAATGCAAGGGGTGTCCGTTGCAGAGAGATGGTAGGTTACTTTTCATAGTCCTATGCATCCTTTCAGTGGTGGAATTTCCCTGGGGATGATAAGGGGTGACGTAGAACAAGTCCACCTGGTTCCTCCGGCAGAATTTCTTGAACTCTCCACTTGTGAACTCTCCGCCATTGTCCAGTACGATTCCTCGTGGCGTCCCAAAGTCGGTGAAGTATTGCCCAAGACACTGTTTGATGTGTTGTGTATGTTTGTCTCTGAGTGGATAATATTTCACAAACCTACTGTAGTGATCTATCACAGTAAGGACATATCGGTAGCCCTTAGCTCCAGCAACCATATCAGTCAAGTCGATCCCGATATGTTCCAATGGTTTACTTACAGACGGGAAACCTTTCCAAGGGTGCCGCAACCCAGTTTCACCTTTGAATCTTTGACAAGTGGGACACTGTTTCACATACTCGCATACATCTACTTTTAGATTTGGCCAATAGAATAGTTCTTCGGCTTTCTTAATGGATTTTTTCTGACCTAGATGCCCTGAGATTTCATGAGCGTGTCTTATAGCTTCTTTGGTTATTAACTTTGGAATCACCAAACAATATCATTTCTTTCACGAGCAAAATATAATAGTTCGTCAATCAATGCAAACTGCCTCAACATAGCTTTCGGTAGTCTTTTAGCAGGGAGCTTCTCACTATGCAAGTACTTAGCTAACTCATCCCACATGGGTTCTTCTCGCTGTTTATCTTTCATTTCGTCTCGACTAAATCCAACCCAGTTGGTTTCTGACTAGTGGAATATCACACTGACAAGTCTAGAAAGCTGATCAGCGACTACATTATATTTACCCTTGACATATTGCATGTTGTAGTCGTATTCACGCATCTCGAGAATCCATCGGTTCATACGTGGGGATTTGGTTTTTCGCTTAAAAATGCTGGTAAGCGGTTGATGATCTGTCAAGATAGTAAAGTGGGAAGCCCACAAGTAATGGTGGAAGTTGCGGCATGTGAGAATGACTGCCAATGCTTCTTTGTCAGGTGCGGAATATTTTCTCTTGCAAGGATTGAGCTTTTTGGAAAAGTAACCAATAGGCAAGTTGGAGTTGTCTGGTTGTATCTGGCTCAATACGCCACCAATATGGGTGTTGCTCGCGTCGGTGGTTACAATGAATTGTCGAGTCACGTTGGCTCTTACCAATACTGGCGCATTCACTAAGCTCTACTTCAATTGATCAAACGCGGATTGGCACTCATCTGACCATTCGAACGCTACTCCGGATCTTGTTAAGTTAGTAAGGGGAGCTGCTATTTTTGCGAACGAAGGTACTTGTTTTCGTTAGAACCCGCACATCCCAAGGAATCTCCGGACTTCTTTTACTTTTGTGGGTCTTTTCATTTTGTTGATAGCCTCTATGTTTTTTAGGTCCGGCGTACTCCCAGCCACTGAGATTTTATGGCCAAGAAAGGTTACTTCTTTTAACCCAAAAGTACATTTGCTTAAATTTAGCTTGGCCCCATTCTGTGTGAGTAACGTGAATAGTTGCTCTAAACGACTCAACAACATGGGGAAGTCATCAGCCCAAATTATCAAATCGTCCAAATAATTCTTTACCCAGCCTTGTTTCAACAATGGAGTAAGAATGTCTTGCATTCGTAGGGAAAATATGGCTGGCAAACATTTTAGTCCGAATGGTAAGCGCCTAAATCTGTAAAGTGTGACTCCATCACTGAATGTGGTTAAACCACGACTTTCCTCGTCCAGCATGATTAGAAAATATGCCTCACGCATATCAAGAGTCACATAGTAATTATGACCTGCAGCCTTCTCGACTAATTCTTCTAGTCTAGGCAGTGGATAGATATCCGTGGCTAGATGTTGATTCACGTGGCGATAATCTAAACACATGCACTTGCTGCCGTCCGGCTTGTTAACTAATACAATAGGAGATAACCAGGCAGCTGTTGATCTTTCAATAATTTCTCTCTCTACCATGTCTTGCAACATTTCAGCGATCATCTGTTTAGCTTGTTCAGGATATCAATAGATCGATCCATGGCTGGGCTGTGGATCTGCTACTTTAATGTGAACACGGGGACCGCTGATGGTTCCTAGTTCTCCTTTTTCCAAAATGAAGAGGGGATCGTGTTGTAGAATTACGTTAGCTAATTCTTCTTGTTGAGCTGAAGCTAAGTGAGGCCATGTCTGTTCGTCAATTAGCTTTCAGAGTCGTTGAACACGAGTTCCGCTTTCATCAGTTCGATCACTGGTATGGATCAGGTCATTACGAATTTTGGTAACTGAGCTGACTGTACCTACAGGAGGGTCATCAATAATTTCACAGAAGCCTAGAGTGGTACCTATCCGAAACAGTTTAGCTTGTTTGGCTCTATTATTGAGGGGTAAATAGACTAAACCCTCTGAATTTACTTGTAATATGTAAGGGTGACTATTATGACTGAAAAGCGCTTGTGGGTAGAACAGTAAAGTGGTTTTAGGCTCCTCACTCACTGGCACGGCAATGAATTTGGTTTGATATGGGGTGAGTCTCTCCACTGTTACGAGATTAATTTGCTTCAACTGTTGAGGGTTCCTGACGGCTCTGATAGGTGTGGCCTGGACTCGCCCAATTTTTCCTTCCCGCCGCGGAACATAGTTTACGACATACGGGGCTCCTCCCCACATCAGCGCTCATTGCGCACCATTCCAGATCAACGGAGATTGTCCGAGGACATCACATCCCAACAACATTTCAGTAGTCAAGTAGGCGTTTGGAACGACTGGACACCACTGTTGATGAACTTTCTCATCTCCCACTCTGATATCTACTTTGACCATACCCAGGATACGGAGTGGCGCTCCTGTGACTCCCTGTAATCTCGGTGGATTTCTCCTCGTGTTTATTTCTGTTCCTAACCGCTTTGCGCGGTAGCCTCTTTAAGTAAGGTATATCCACTCCCTGTATCAACTACAGTTTCCACTATCTTGTTATTCATGCTGACGCTTATTGTGGGCGATGGTATACCTGCGGTTAGTCAAATCGACTGATGGGGGAACTTTGTTTGGGTGGCGGTCTGCCTCGCATTTGGACTGGGTGGGTGAAATCTGTTATTGCTCCGCGTCACTGCGCTGTGGTTTATGCGACCTGGGCAATCATTACTGCCTCTACGGGATCCCAACCTACGGCAATCAAAACAGTGGCCTGGTTGTGGTTTAGCCCAACATTCTTGCAACGTGTGTGAACTCTTACAGGAGAAGTAGATTGTTTTTGATTGAGTTGTTCTAAATTTGTTTTCAAATCCCTTAATTGAGCTCTCAATTCAGTCACTTCCTTGTCTGACTCGGGTTGACGGTTATCATGGGATGGTCTTGGTGGAGTATCAACTACATTTGTATCTGAGGGATCTTCACTTTTACTGTCCCTATCCGGCATTGCATTAACTCTGGTGGTGTACCTCTCTTCGAGAAGCTGCCTTTCATTTTCGATCCTGTCAATGAATTTATGGAGTGGATATCCGTCATCAAGGCAACCTTCCAATTTTTCCCTAGACTCGAGCGGAAGACCATACTACAGTTTCATCTTAATCCGTTTATCTCGCGGGGGAAACTTTTCTTTTGGAAACTTTGTTTCGAGAGCCGCATGCTTACACACGAACCTATGTACAAACGCCTGGGGTGATTCTTCCCAGTCATAGGTCATGTTCTCTAGCTCTTGCCAAGCTCGATCTAAACTCAGCTCGATGGTAAACTCCGCACTCAAGAATTTTTTAGCTCGGGCCATGACAGGGCAAAATGCTTCTTTTGATAAGTATGAATAAAATTGGCCAATTTGGAACCCATTCGACTTTTGGCAACCTGGATTCTGGTTGCGTTACTGGTATGAGTTTGTTCCACTGCCTCACAAAACATTTCGAGGCGAGATGTAGCTTCTATCCCTTGAAGCTGATTTAATTCCAAAATTGGGATATCGCGCGGTTTTGTGAGAAAGTGATGTGAATTCATAATGTGTGAACAATGGGTCGAGTGTGAAAGCAACGTTCTGTTAGTAGTACCGAATTGTTCCTCCGCCTCATCCAATTGAATGATTACATGATCTCTCCCCACTTGTGACGGACGATCAGCTTCCGTCTGTGACTGAGCAAACAACTGTCCATACAGAGACATGGTGACCCTAATTTTTTATTCTTACTCAAAAAAAAGGAAATTAAATTTTGAAATGTTGTCTCTCTTTACCTTTGACATTCTCACTCTCGTGGCTATTCACTTCCCTTCACTTTCTCACCAACGCCACTAATTGAGGAATGATGAATATCCCACCGCTATTGCCACCAGTGTAACGGTACGAAATTTCCAATCCCACCGTTATTGTTCAATCCCACCGATTGTTGGTACTTGATCAACTTACCCTTTGATAATCCAGATGGTACTCGACTTAGTCTCCCCCCCACCCTTGGTTAATAGAAAATTCACTTCAGTAAAACAAAAGGGGGAGGGGTTGGTGTTTTTACTTGGTATGGTAAAGGATAATTGTTTAAGATAGTTTTGGTAGCGTTGTAGTTTTTGGCCGAGTCGAGATTAAGTCAGTACCACGTGTTGTCGTCGTTCCCAAAGCAGAGGAATCTTGAATTGGAACGGGAGTGAGTTAGAGAGGAAGGACATAATTCCCTTGATTGGATAAAACAAAACAAAAATGACATATACTTTACTCTACTTTAATAATTCTATACTGGTTTTCAACAGACATTTTTAATTACATGACCTTTAGTCATATGAAAAAGGGTTGTACATTAAAACCATGGTTTGGGTGATCATTCCTACAACAATGTCACCAGGCGAAACAATTTGGAACATTCAAGCAATTTCTGAGGTCATCGTACCTCATTTTTTTTTTTTTTTGTCAGTTATTCTTGGGCTGGACCATAGCCTCAAGACTGGGACATTTATGAGCTTGGGTTATCTTTTCGGGCTGGCATAGCCTCGAACCAATAGAAATAATCACTCATGCTCTATTTCGTCCGTATAGTACTCTCTCATAATGCAATTCACTATAATTCCCAATCACTATCAATTCATAATTATTAACAATTGATAATCATCATTAATGCATAATCACTAAAAAAAACATAATCACTCGGGCTTGTGTAGCCTCGAGGAACAACTCAAAATCGCATAATCACCAAGAATACATAATCACTCGGGCTTGTTTAGCCTCGAGGAACACTCAAAATCACATTATTGCTCACAACCACTAAGTTCCCTTCCACGCTCCAAATTTTCTAACATGTTAATATAAGGGAAAGAAAACGGTTAATGAATTTGAATTTCACCTTTCCGTTACAAGATCACATCACTTTTTAAATTTCTATTCCTTATCTACAAAAAAAGAAGTTCACTTGATAGATCAATAATACCATTTCAACTACATTCATTTTATAAAATAATTCATGGGTAGTGTACGTGTGTATGTTAGAGTCTATGGGCAATACCATGAGAAGGCCTCGTGCACACTCTGACGTCGCCGGTGTCTGTGGACTGAACCAACGACCATTACACACGATGTCTGAGCAGCGAATGGGCCTCCCTGGGCACGCCAGAGACGCCACTAGTAGATCAAATGAGTTGGTGTTTTTGGAATATGGTGGGTTTCAATTCTCTTCACAATTTATTTAGCAGTGTACACATGACGCTAGGACTTTTGATTGAATTGGGGAAAATTTGGGATTCAATCTTTACTTAATTTAAATACTGAATTTACCACTATCCCGCCTTGAATTTGGGGCAGCTTACGTCATCTAGTGACGGCTAAGGCAAGCGGGACTATTAAATCCTCACAAATGACTTTATTTTGGCCTTTTAGACTGTTAATCTTACATATTTGGGTTCTAGCAGCTTCATTAGTAAGCATTTCACAACTAGGATACGGAAAGAATTGTATTGTATACCCATCATTACTCTGTTTAAGGTTTAAACTTGGCGCCCAACAACGATGCACAAACAAGAAGAAAGACTGCTCGCATATGTTATTCATTACTCGACCAGACGGAGGAATTCCCATAGCTCAACACTCACAATTACATCACCCAATGCATAGATACAGAGATGTATACATATAAAAATAAAGTTAACCCTACATCAATCATTAACATATGAATTACTACTTAGGACAGGAATTTATAGACTAGTATTCAGATTACACCCTATCTAACTTAGAAATTACAGTACCTCTAAACACATACATAAATACTAAATTTGTGGCATTACACGGCTCCCACGTTCGGAAGACAAATTTTACCCAAGTCAATCATCTATGACATGTGCATGGATGGAATGTTGTTACTCTTATAACTGCTATGAACACTTTGAATTGGAATACCTTTCCCCACAATCGGTGGCACCTGTCGGTCCACATTAAACACCTGATCCGTACCTCGGAAGGTCGCTTACTCACTTCATTAGGAGGTATGTTCACTCCTTATACGTGATGTTATGAGGGAATTTATGCCCCAGTCAGCCTCAGGTTTTGGAGAAGAGCTTGTCGCTCACCTGAGCTCGACAGGGTCTCTCGAGAGTGAGATCACCACAGGAGGCGCTTCCTTCCACTCTTCCATTCACATTCGCATTCACTTTGTTCTTTTGTTTCCAGCTTTCCACCCACAAGAAAGTGAGCGCTCATTCTGTCCTGAAGACTCCACTACCTCACAAACCATGCTAACTGTAAGGTGAGGGGATTAATTACTCCCCTCGAAGTAAGGCACTTCCCGGTTCCAACAGGAACTCTTCTCTGTTTTTCTTTTTACACCCTCTCCTCGGGGATGAGTCCACCCGGAACATAACTTTAAGCAGTTATGTTTCACAACATTCGTCTCATGCACTTATCTCTACTTTTCTAACTAATACTCCTCTATGAGCCTCCGAGGGGCGTTCCTCACTCGCGGTGGTAATCGCTCATCTTTGGGCTCCGGGGCGAGCTCCTGTTGCAACGGTTCTAAGAGCCATTCCTCGGTACCGTAATATGGTTTTACCTTTTCACCAGCCCTTTGTATTCTTTTGCCACTAAATACATTTTCAGTGATATAAACATTTTCATCTAGCAGCACTTCGATCACTTTATACGGGCCGTCCCATTTGGCATTCAGTTTCCTACAAGTACCCGGCTGTATGGTCTCTTTTTTCGCCCACACCAAGCTATTGACTCCAAAGTTCTGTGCTCTCCTCCGCCTGTTGGCCACCTCCCGGTATCGCCTGGTCATTTTCTGGTGGGTACCTTTGAAGAGCGTGTGTGCTATCGCCAGATCGTCCTCCTCTGCATCCACGGAAGGCAATAAGGTACCAATGAGGCGAGGGGGATGGCGTGAGAAGAAGGCATAATAGGGCTGTTGTCCCGTGCTCGAGTGCACCACTTGATTTATGACGGTTTGGCACGACTGGAGCAGCTGAGGCCAATGCAAGGGGTGTCCGTTGCAGAGAGATGGTAGGTTACTTTTCATAGTCCTATGCATCCTTTCAGTGGTGGAATTTCCCTGGGGATGATAAGGGGTGACGTAGAACAAGTCCACCTGGTTCCTCCGGCAGAATTTCTTGAACTCTCCACTTGTGAACTCTCCGCCATTGTCCAGTACGATTCCTCGTGGCGTCCCAAAGTCGGTGAAGTATTGCCCAAGACACTGTTTGATGTGTTGTGTATGTTTGTCTCTGAGTGGATAATATTTCACAAACCTACTGTAGTGATCTATCACAGTAAGGACATATCGGTAGCCCTTAGCTCCAGCAACCATATCAGTCAAGTCGATCCCGATATGTTCCAATGGTTTACTTACAGACGGGAAACCTTTCCAAGGGTGCCGCAACCCAGTTTCACCTTTGAATCTTTGACAAGTGGGACACTGTTTCACATACTCGCATACATCTACTTTTAGATTTGGCCAATAGAATAGTTCTTCGGCTTTCTTAATGGATTTTTCTGACCTAGATGCCCTGAGATTTCATGAGCGTGTCTTATAGCTTCTTTGGTTATTAACTTTGGAATCACCAAACAATATCATTTCTTTCACGAGCAAAATATAATAGTTCGTCAATCAATGCAAACTGCCTCAACATAGCTTTCGGTAGTCTTTTAGCAGGGAGCTTCTCACTATGCAAGTACTTAGCTAACTCATCCCACATGGGTTCTTCTCGCTGTTTATCTTTCATTTCGTCTCGACTAAATCCAACCCAGTTGGTTTCTGACTAGTGGAATATCACACTGACAAGTCTAGAAAGCTGATCAGCGACTACATTATATTTACCCTTGACATATTGCATGTTGTAGTCGTATTCACGCATCTCGAGAATCCATCGGTTCATACGTGGGGATTTGGTTTTTCGCTTAAAAATGCTGGTAAGCGGTTGATGATCTGTCAAGATAGTAAAGTGGGAAGCCCACAAGTAATGGTGGAAGTTGCGGCATGTGAGAATGACTGCCAATGCTTCTTTGTCAGGTGCGGAATATTTTCTCTTGCAAGGATTGAGCTTTTTGGAAAAGTAACCAATAGGCAAGTTGGAGTTGTCTGGTTGTATCTGGCTCAATACGCCACCAATATGGGTGTTGCTCGCGTCGGTGGTTACAATGAATTGTCGAGTCACGTTGGCTCTTACCAATACTGGCGCATTCACTAAGCTCTACTTCAATTGATCAAACGCGGATTGGCACTCATCTGACCATTCGAACGCTACTCCGGATCTTGTTAAGTTAGTAAGGGGAGCTGCTATTTTTGCGAACGAAGGTACTTGTTTTCGTTAGAACCCGCACATCCCAAGGAATCTCCGGACTTCTTTTACTTTTGTGGGTCTTTTCATTTTGTTGATAGCCTCTATGTTTTTTAGGTCCGGCGTACTCCCAGCCACTGAGATTTTATGGCCAAGAAAGGTTACTTCTTTTAACCCAAAAGTACATTTGCTTAAATTTAGCTTGGCCCCATTCTGTGTGAGTAACGTGAATAGTTGCTCTAAACGACTCAACAACATGGGGAAGTCATCAGCCCAAATTATCAAATCGTCCAAATAATTCTTTACCCAGCCTTGTTTCAACAATGGAGTAAGAATGTCTTGCATTCGTAGGGAAAATATGGCTGGCAAACATTTTAGTCCGAATGGTAAGCGCCTAAATCTGTAAAGTGTGACTCCATCACTGAATGTGGTTAAACCACGACTTTCCTCGTCCAGCATGATTAGAAAATATGCCTCACGCATATCAAGAGTCACATAGTAATTATGACCTGCAGCCTTCTCGACTAATTCTTCTAGTCTAGGCAGTGGATAGATATCCGTGGCTAGATGTTGATTCACGTGGCGATAATCTAAACACATGCACTTGCTGCCGTCCGGCTTGTTAACTAATACAATAGGAGATAACCAGGCAGCTGTTGATCTTTCAATAATTTCTCTCTCTACCATGTCTTGCAACATTTCAGCGATCATCTGTTTAGCTTGTTCAGGATATCAATAGATCGATCCATGGCTGGGCTGTGGATCTGCTACTTTAATGTGAACACGGGGACCGCTGATGGTTCCTAGTTCTCCTTTTTCCAAAATGAAGAGGGGATCGTGTTGTAGAATTACGTTAGCTAATTCTTCTTGTTGAGCTGAAGCTAAGTGAGGCCATGTCTGTTCGTCAATTAGCTTTCAGAGTCGTTGAACACGAGTTCCGCTTTCATCAGTTCGATCACTGGTATGGATCAGGTCATTACGAATTTTGGTAACTGAGCTGACTGTACCTACAGGAGGGTCATCAATAATTTCACAGAAGCCTAGAGTGGTACCTATCCGAAACAGTTTAGCTTGTTTGGCTCTATTATTGAGGGGTAAATAGACTAAACCCTCTGAATTTACTTGTAATATGTAAGGGTGACTATTATGACTGAAAAGCGCTTGTGGGTAGAACAGTAAAGTGGTTTTAGGCTCCTCACTCACTGGCACGGCAATGAATTTGGTTTGATATGGGGTGAGTCTCTCCACTGTTACGAGATTAATTTGCTTCAACTGTTGAGGGTTCCTGACGGCTCTGATAGGTGTGGCCTGGACTCGCCCAATTTTTCCTTCCCGCCGCGGAACATAGTTTACGACATACGGGGCTCCTCCCCACATCAGCGCTCATTGCGCACCATTCCAGATCAACGGAGATTGTCCGAGGACATCACATCCCAACAACATTTCAGTAGTCAAGTAGGCGTTTGGAACGACTGGACACCACTGTTGATGAACTTTCTCATCTCCCACTCTGATATCTACTTTGACCATACCCAGGATACGGAGTGGCGCTCCTGTGACTCCCTGTAATCTCGGTGGATTTCTCCTCGTGTTTATTTCTGTTCCTAACCGCTTTGCGCGGTAGCCTCTTTAAGTAAGGTATATCCACTCCCTGTATCAACTACAGTTTCCACTATCTTGTTATTCATGCTGACGCTTATTGTGGGCGATGGTATACCTGCGGTTAGTCAAATCGACTGATGGGGGAACTTTGTTTGGGTGGCGGTCTGCCTCGCATTTGGACTGGGTGGGTGAAATCTGTTATTGCTCCGCGTCACTGCGCTGTGGTTTATGCGACCTGGGCAATCATTACTGCCTCTACGGGATCCCAACCTACGGCAATCAAAACAGTGGCCTGGTTGTGGTTTAGCCCAACATTCTTGCAACGTGTGTGAACTCTTACAGGAGAAGTAGATTGTTTTTGATTGAGTTGTTCTAAATTTGTTTTCAAATCCCTTAATTGAGCTCTCAATTCAGTCACTTCCTTGTCTGACTCGGGTTGACGGTTATCATGGGATGGTCTTGGTGGAGTATCAACTACATTTGTATCTGAGGGATCTTCACTTTTACTGTCCCTATCCGGCATTGCATTAACTCTGGTGGTGTACCTCTCTTCGAGAAGCTGCCTTTCATTTTCGATCCTGTCAATGAATTTATGGAGTGGATATCCGTCATCAAGGCAACCTTCCAATTTTTCCCTAGACTCGAGCGGAAGACCATACTACAGTTTCATCTTAATCCGTTTATCTCGCGGGGGAAACTTTTCTTTTGGAAACTTTGTTTCGAGAGCCGCATGCTTACACACGAACCTATGTACAAACGCCTGGGGTGATTCTTCCCAGTCATAGGTCATGTTCTCTAGCTCTTGCCAAGCTCGATCTAAACTCAGCTCGATGGTAAACTCCGCACTCAAGAATTTTTTAGCTCGGGCCATGACAGGGCAAAATGCTTCTTTTGATAAGTATGAATAAAATTGGCCAATTTGGAACCCATTCGACTTTTGGCAACCTGGATTCTGGTTGCGTTACTGGTATGAGTTTGTTCCACTGCCTCACAAAACATTTCGAGGCGAGATGTAGCTTCTATCCCTTGAAGCTGATTTAATTCCAAAATTGGGATATCGCGCGGTTTTGTGAGAAAGTGATGTGAATTCATAATGTGTGAACAATGGGTCGAGTGTGAAAGCAACGTTCTGTTAGTAGTACCGAATTGTTCCTCCGCCTCATCCAATTGAATGATTACATGATCTCTCCCCACTTGTGACGGACGATCAGCTTCCGTCTGTGACTGAGCAAACAACTGTCCATACAGAGACATGGTGACCCTAATTTTTTATTCTTACTCAAAAAAAAGGAAATTAAATTTTGAAATGTTGTCTCTCTTTACCTTTGACATTCTCACTCTCGTGGCTATTCACTTCCCTTCACTTTCTCACCAACGCCACTAATTGAGGAATGATGAATATCCCACCGCTATTGCCACCAGTGTAACGGTACGAAATTTCCAATCCCACCGTTATTGTTCAATCCCACCGATTGTTGGTACTTGATCAACTTACCCTTTGATAATCCAGATGGTACTCGACTTAGTCTCCCCCCCACCCTTGGTTAATAGAAAATTCACTTCAGTAAAACAAAAGGGGGAGGGGTTGGTGTTTTTACTTGGTATGGTAAAGGATAATTGTTTAAGATAGTTTTGGTAGCGTTGTAGTTTTTGGCCGAGTCGAGATTAAGTCAGTACCACGTGTTGTCGTCGTTCCCAAAGCAGAGGAATCTTGAATTGGAACGGGAGTGAGTTAGAGAGGAAGGACATAATTCCCTTGATTGGATAAAACAAAACAAAAATGACATATACTTTACTCTACTTTAATAATTCTATACTGGTTTTCAACAGACATTTTTAATTACATGACCTTTAGTCATATGAAAAAGGGTTGTACATTAAAACCATGGTTTGGGTGATCATTCCTACAACAATGTCACCAGGCGAAACAATTTGGAACATTCAAGCAATTTCTGAGGTCATCGTACCTCATTTTTTTTTTTTTTTTTTGTCAGTTATTCTTGGGCTGGACCATAGCCTCAAGACTGGGACATTTATGAGCTTGGGTTATCTTTTCGGGCTGGCATAGCCTCGAACCAATAGAAATAATCACTCGTGCTCTATTTCGTCCGTATAGTACTCTCTCATAATGCAATTCACTATAATTCCCAATCACTATCAATTCATAATTATTAACAATTGATAATCATCATTAATGCATAATCACTAAAAAAAACATAATCACTCGGGCTTGTGTAGCCTCGAGGAACAACTCAAAATCGCATAATCACCAAGAATACATAATCACTCGGGCTTGTTTAGCCTCGAGGAACACTCAAAATCACATTATTGCTCACAACCACTAAGTTCCCTTCCACGCTCCAAATTTTCTAACATGTTAATATAAGGGAAAGAAAACGGTTAATGAATTTGAATTTCACCTTTCCGTTACAAGATCACATCACTTTTTAAATTTCTATTCCTTATCTACAAAAAAAGAAGTTCACTTGATAGATCAATAATACCATTTCAACTACATTCATTTTATAAAATAATTCATGGGTAGTGTACGTGTGTATGTTAGAGTCTATGGGCAATACCATGAGAAGGCCTCGTGCACACTCTGACGTCGCCGGTGTCTGTGGACTGAACCAACGTCCATTACACACGATGTCTGAGCAGCGAATCTACGTTAAGCTTTTAACAATATTACTTCATATGGTTCACGCCAAGTAAGGATTAAAAAAGAAAAAGGGGGGGGGGAAGGAGAAATGTGGACAGCTCACCTGAACCAACGTCCATTACACACGATGTCTGAGCAGCGAATGGGCCTCCCTGGGCACGCCAGAGACGCCACTAGTAGATCAAATGAGTTGGTGTTTTTGGAATATGGTGGGTTTCAATTCTCTTCACAATTTATTTAGCAGTGTACACATGACGCTAGGACTTTTGATTGAATTGGGGAAAATTTGGGATTCAATCTTTACTTAATTTAAATACTGAATTTACCACTATCCCGCCTTGAATTTGGGGCAGCTTACGTCATCTAGTGACGGCTAAGGCAAGCGGGACTATTAAATCCTCACAAATGACTTTATTTTGGCCTTTTAGACTGTTAATCTTACATATTTGGGTTCTAGCAGCTTCATTAGTAAGCATTTCACAACTAGGATACGGAAAGAATTGTATTGTATACCCATCATTACTCTGTTTAAGGTTTAAACTTGGCGCCCAACAACGATGCACAAACAAGAAGAAAGACTGCTCGCATATGTTATTCATTACTCGACCAGACGGAGGAATTCCCATAGCTCAACACTCACAATTACATCACCCAATGCATAGATACAGAGATGTATACATATAAAAATAAAGTTAACCCTACATCAATCATTAACATATGAATTACTACTTAGGACAGGAATTTATAGACTAGTATTCAGATTACACCCTATCTAACTTAGAAATTACAGTACCTCTAAACACATACATAAATACTAAATTTGTGGCATTACACGGCTCCCACGTTCGGAAGACAAATTTTACCCAAGTCAATCATCTATGACATGTGCATGGATGGAATGTTGTTACTCTTATAACTGCTATGAACACTTTGAATTGGAATACCTTTCCCCACAATCGGTGGCACCTGTCGGTCCACATTAAACACCTGATCCGTACCTCGGAAGGTCGCTTACTCACTTCATTAGGAGGTATGTTCACTCCTTATACGTGATGTTATGAGGGAATTTATGCCCCAGTCAGCCTCAGGTTTTGGAGAAGAGCTTGTCGCTCACCTGAGCTCGACAGGGTCTCTCGAGAGTGAGATCACCACAGGAGGCGCTGCCTTCCACTCTTCCATTCACATTCGCATTCACTTTGTTCTTTTGTTTCCAGCTTTCCACCCACAAGAAAGTGAGCGCTCATTCTGTCCTGAAGACTCCACTACCTCACAAACCATGCTAACTGTAAGGTGAGGGGATTAATTACTCCCCTCGAAGTAAGGCACTTCCCGGTTCCAACAGGAACTCTTCTCTGTTTTTCTTATTACACCCTCTCCTCGGGGATGAGTCCACCCGGAACATAACTTTAAGCAGTTATGTTTCACAACATTCGTCTCATGCACTTATCTATACTTTTCTAACCAATACTCCTCTATGAGCCTCCGAGGGGCGTTCCTCACTCGCGGTGGTAATCGCTCATCTTTGGGCTCCGGGGCGAGCTCCTGTTGCAACGGTTCTAAGAGCCATTCCTCGGTACCGTAATATGGTTTTACCTTTTCACCAGCCCTTTGTATTCTTTTGCCACTAAATACATTTTCAGTGATATAAACATTTTCATCTAGCAGCAATTCGATCACTTTATACGGGCCGTCCCATTTGGCATTCAGTTTTCTACAAGTACCCAGCTGTATGGTCTCTTTTTTCGCCCACACCAAGCTATTGACTCCAACCTTCTGCTCTCTCCTCTGCCTGTTGGCCACCTCCCGGTATCGCCTGGTCATTTTCTGGTGGGTACCTTTGAAGAGCGTGTGTGCTATCGCCAGATCGTCCTCCTCTGCATCCACGGAAGGCAATAAGGTACCAATGAGGCGAGGGGGATGGCGTGAGAAGAAGGCATAATAGGGCTGTTGTCCCGTGCTCGAGTGCACTGCTTGATTTATGACGGTTTGGCACGACTGGAGCAGCTGAGGCCAATGCAAGGGGTGTCCGTTGCAGAGAGATGGTAGGTTACTTTTCATAGTCCTATGCATCCTTTCAGTGGTGGAATTTCCCTGGGGATGATAAGGGGTGACGTAGAACAAGTCCACCCGGTTCCTCCGGCAGAATTTCTTGAACTCTCCACTTGTGAACTCTCCACCGTTGTCCAGTACGATTCCTCGTGGCGTCCCAAAGTCGGTGAAGTATTGCCCAAGACACTGTATGATGTGTTGTCTATGTTTGTCTCTGAGTGGATAATATTTCACAAACCTACTGTAGTGATCTATCACAGTAAGGACATATCGGTAGCCCTGAGCTCCAGCAAATCTATCCGTCAAGTCGATCCCGATACGTTCCAATGGTTTACTTACAGGCGGGAAACCTTTCCAAGGGTGCCTCAACCCAGTTTCACCTTTGAATCTTTGACAAGTGGGACACTGTTTCACATACTCGCATACATCTACTTTTAGATTTGGCCAATAGAATAGTTCTTCGGCTTTCTTAATGGATTTTTTCTGACCTAGATGCCCTGAGATTTCATGAGCGTGTCTTATAGCTTCTTTGGTTATTGACTTTGGAATCACCAAACAATATTGGATACTACCATCATTTGTTTCACGAGCAAAATATAATAGTTCGTCAATCAATGCAAACTGGCTCAACATAGCTTTCGGTAGTCTTTTAGCAGGGAGCTTCTCACTATGCAAGTATTTAGCTAACTCATACCACATGGGTTCTTCTCGCTGCTTATCTTTCATTTCGTCTGGACTAAATCCAAGCCAGTTGGTTTCTGACTGGTGGAATATCACTCTGACAGGTCTAGAAAGCTGATCAGCGACTACATTATATTTACCCTTGACATATTGCATGTTGTAGTCGTATTCACGCATCTCGAGAATCCATCGGTTCATACGTGGGGATTTGGTTTTTCGCTTAAAAATGCTGGTAAGCGGTTGATGGTCTGTCAAGATAGTAAAGTGGGAACCCCACAAGTAATGGTGGAAGTTGCGGCATGTGAGAACGACTGCCAATGCTTCTTTGTCAATTGCGGAATATTTTCTCTCACAAGAATAGAGCTTTTTGGAAAAGTAACCAATAGGCAAGTTGGAGTTGTCTGGTTGTATCTGGCTCAATACGCCACCAATATGGGTGTTGCTCACGTCGGTGGTTACAATGAATGGTCGAGTCACGTTGGCTCTTACCAATACTGGCGCATTCACTAAGCTCGACTTCAATTGATCAAACGCGGATTGGCACTCATCTGACCATTCGAACGCTACTCCGGATCTTGTTAAGTTAGTAAGGGGAGCTGCTATTTTTGTGAAAGAAGGTACGTGTTTTCGGTAGAACCCGCACATCCCAAGGAATCTCCGGACTTCTTTTACTTTTGTGGGTCTTTTCATTTTGTTGATAGCCTCTATGTTTTTTGGGTCCGGCATAATCCCGGCCGCTGAGATTTTATGGCCAAGAAAGGTTACTTCTTTTAACCCAAAAGTACATTTGCTTAAATTTAGCTTGGCCCCAGTCTGTGTGAGTAAAGTGAATAGTTGCTGTAAGCGACTCAACAACATGGGGAAGTCATCAGCCCATATTATCAAATCGTCCTAATTATTCTTTACCCAGCCTTGTTTCAACAATGGAGTAAGAATGTCTTGCATTCGTCGGGAAAATATGGCTGGCAAACATTTTAGTCCGAATGGTAAGTGCCTAAATCTGTAAAGTGTGACTCCATCACTGAATGTGGTTAATTCACGACTTTCCTCGTCCAGCATGATTTGAAAATATGCCTCACGCATATCAAGAGTCACATAGCAATTATGACCTGCAGCCTGCTCGACTAATTCCTCTAGTCTAGGCAGTTGATAGATATCCGTGGCTAAATGTTGATTCACGTGGCGATAATCTAAACACATGCGCTTGCTGCCGTCCGGCTTGTTAACTAATACAATAGGAGATAACCAGGCAGCTGTTGATCTTTCAATAATTTCTCTCTCTTCCATGTCTTGCAACATTTCAGCGATCACCTGTTTAGCTTGTTCAGGATATCGATAGATCGATCCATGGCTGGGCTGTGGATCTGCTACTTTAATGTGAACACGGGGACCGCTGATGGTTCCTAGTTCTCCTTTTTCCAAAATGAAGAGGGGATCGTGTTGTAGAATTCTATCTATCTATCTATATACCTAGGCTGCTTCCCCCAAGGAAAGGGAGGTAGCCGAGACAGGACGACTCACTCTCCATTTACTCATCCATTCAAACACATTCATTCGCATCTTAGCCCCAAAGGGGAGAACGGACAGATCCTCACCGCATCACACCGCACAAGGGTCAACTGCGCAATGCAAGCAGTGACATCCACAGCAGGGCCCGACAGCAGAACTGGTTTACCCCTGCCACATCATAACAGACCCATCCCCTTACCCGCACCTGACCTGACTAGCTGATCAGACCAAAAGCGGGAGAATATCCCCTCAGGGCTGCGTCATCACTTATTCATTCACAATTTCTCTCCATTTATTTCTGTCACGCACAGCCACTCTTCCTTGCTCAACAGACATCCCTCTCGCATCCAGCGCTCTCTTCACACTGTCCATCCATCCTATTCGTGGTCTTCCTCTCAGTCTTACACCTCTCACATCAGATCTAGTTATCTTTTTCACCAATCGCTCATTATCCATTCTCTCCATATGCCCAAACCATTGCAACACCCTCTGCTCAACTCTACCAGCCATCTCCCGAACAACTCCAGTTCTCCTTCGCACTTCATCATTTCGCACTCGATCCATACGCGTCACTCCACACATACTCCTCAGACATCTCATCTCCATTACATTCAAACTTTTCCTCTCTGCTACACCCATATTCCATGTTTCAGCCCCATATAACGCAGTCGGTACCACAACACCCTCATACAGCCTTCTCTTTACATCCATTCTAAGCGAACGACATTTAAACACTTTTTTCATTCCTCCCAGCACCTTTCCTGCTTCATTTATTCTAAACTTCACTTCTGCATCTATTCTTCCATCCACAGCAACATGTGACCCTAGATATTTAAAACAATCTACCTCCTCAAGCAACTCACCATTCAAAACTATATTCATCCCCCTACCATCTATCAACCTCGTACACTTCATCACTTTACTCTTATTCTCATTTACTTTCAATTTCCTCCTTTCACACACCCTTCCAAACTCCTCTACCAACTGTCTCAATCTCTCCTCTGAATCAGTCACCAGTGCAGTATCATCTGCAAACAGCAGCTGCTTCAGATTCCACTCTCCTCCATCAACATTTACCAGACTCAGACCACCTAAAACTCTTGCATTCACCTCCCTTACAACACCATCTATGTAAATATTAAACAACCAAGGCGACATCACACATCCCTGTCGCAGCCCCACTCTCACGGGAAACCAATCACTCACAGCATTTCCCACTCTTACACACGCTCTACTATTTACATAAAAACTTTTCACCCCTTTTAGTAACCTACCATCAAGTCCATACAATCTTAAAACAGTCCACAAAGCCTCCCTATCAATTCTATCATACGCTTTCTCTAAATCCATAAATGCCCAAAACACATCCTTGCCTTTCGCTAAATACTTTTCACACACTTATCTCACAGCAAACACCTGATCAACGCATCCCCTCCCTCTCCTAAAGCCACACTGCTCATCACTAATCACTCCCTCTGTACCCTCTCTAACTCTCATAATTAACACTCTACCATACACTTTACCTACAACACTCAACAGACTTATACCCCTAAAGCTAGTACATTCATACTTATCACCCTTGCCTTTATACAATGGGACCACACAAGCACTTGCCCAGTCAATTGGCACCATACCTTTCTCAAAGCACACATTCAATAATCTTACTAACCAGTCAACAATAGTCACTCCACCACCCTTCAGGCATTCCACAGCACACCCATCCATACCTGCAGCTTTCCCTGTTTTCATCTCCTTTACTGCCTTCTCCACTTCCTCCTTCGTGATCAAAGAATCATTCAACTCTCCCAACACATTTATTCCTTGCACCCTTCTATCTGCCACAATCTCAGCCACCCTTTCCTCCTCTACATTTAACAATCTTTCAAAATACTCTGCCCATCTCTTCCTTACTGCATCCATCTCCAATTAACATCCTTCCATCCTCTGCTTTTACTCGTTCTTCCTTCCCAGACTCTCCCTTTCGCACCCTTTTCACCTCCTTCCAAAACATTTTCTTATTCTGTTGAAAATTCTCTGTCAGCCGCCTACCCCACCTCTCATCTGCTGCCACTTTAGCATCACGCACAGCCCTTCTCGCTCTATTCCTCTTTTTCCTTATACCTTTCATATGACATCTCATCCTTCCTCTGCAGCCACACTTCATATGCACGTCTCTTCTCAGCCACAGCCATACTTACTTCCTCGCACCACCATTCACTTCCTTTTCTTACACCACCACCCACACGTCTCACACTACACACCTCTTCTGCATGCCCCACCACAGCACCCTTAAACAACTGCCATTCCTCCTCCACACTGCCATTTTCCCGATCTTTCACTGCGTTCCACTCATATTTCAATTTCTCCTGATACTCTATCTTTTTCTCTCTTTTATCCAACTCACTCACTTTCAAAACCTCCCTGCCACACCTAACCCTCCTAGCTCTCACCCATCTCTTACCTACTCTTAACTTTCCCTCCACCAGGTAGTGGTCAGACATACCTCCACCCTCCCCTCTCAGAACTCTCACATCCAACAATCATCCTATTACATTCCTAGACACAACCACATAGTCCATCAAGGCTCTATCAACAACCCTTCCACCCTCCTGTCTCACCCATGTATACTTATAAATATCTTTCTTCTCAAACAGCGTACTCCCAATCACCATCTCTCGCTCAACACACATCGCTATCATTCGTTCCCCATTTTCATTTCTTCCAGGCACACCATGCATACCAACTACGCCTTCAACTGCTACATTTCCCACTCTAGCATTCAGATCTCCCATCATTACCACATTCACATTCGCTCCAAAACTCTGCAGACACTCATCAACATCATTCCAGAAAGACTCCCTCTCTTGTTCATCCCTTTCACTACCAGGCCCATATGCACTCACAAACACCCACAACTCACGTTCAAATTTCACTTTCACCCACATCAATCTCGATGACACCTCCTTCCATTCAATCACACACTGCTGTACTTCCGGACTCACTAACAAGGCCACACCTTCTCTTGCCCTTCCTCTATCAACACCTGACAATCTTCCATTCACACTTCCAAACATAGATTCCCCCTTCCCTTTCATCTTCGTTTCACTCAAAGCTAACACATCCAACTTTCTTCTCACAAACATTCTCCCAATCTCCTCCCTTTTAGCCTCAATTGTACTACATCCACGCACATTCATAGACCCAATCTTCAGGGTACGGGGATAACTCCATCCCCCGTCCCATCCTCTGGCCTGTCTCTTTTTAGGAACTAAAAACAGAGGAGGGGGTCCCTAGTCCCCTCACCCCGCCCCTTTTAGTCGCCTTTTACGACACGCAGGGAATACGGTGGCAGTATTCTTCCTAACACAACCCGGCCGCAGAGTAGTAGCACCACCCCATAGTGCGGCCAGGTTGTGTCCCCCCCGCCACAGGGGGAGCTGAAGCTAAGTGAGGCCATGTCTGTTCATCAATTAGCTTTCGGAGTCGTTGAACACGAGTTCCGCTTTCATCAGTTCGATCACTGGTATGGATCAGGTCATTACGAATTTTGGTAACTGAGTTGACTGTACTTACAGGAGGGTCGTCAATAATTTCATAGGAGCCTAGAATGGTACCTATCCGAAACAGTTTATCTTGTTTGGCTCTATTATTGAGGGGTAAATGGACTAAACCCTCTGAATTTACTTGTAATATGTAAGGGTGACTATTATGACTGAAATGCGCTTGTGGGTAGAACAGTAAAGTGGTTTTAAGCTCCTCACTCACTGGCACGGCAATGAATTTGGTTTGTTATGGGGTGAGTCTCTCCACTGTTACGAGATTAATTTGCTTCAACTGTTGAGGGTTCCTGACGGCTCTGATAGGTGTGGCCTGGACTCGCTCAACTTTTCCTTCCCGCCGCGGAACATAGTTTACGACATACGGGGCTCCTCCCCACATCAGCGCTCGTTGCGCACCATTCCAGATCAATGGAGATTGTCCGGGGACATCACATCCCAACAACATTTCAGTAGTCAAGAAGGCGTTTGGAACGACTGGACACCACTGTTGATGAACTTTCTCATCTCCCACTCTGATATCTACTTTGACCATACCCAGGATATGGAGTGGCGCTCCTGTGACTCCCTGTAATCTCGGTGGATTTCTCCTCGTGTTTATTTCTGTTCCTAACCGCTTTGCGGTGGCCTCTTTAAGTAAGGTATATCCACTCCCTGTATCAACTACAGTTTCCACTATCTTGTTATTCATGCTGACGCTTATTGTGGGCGATGGTATACCTGCGGTTAGTCAAATAGACTGATGGGGGAACTTTGTTTGGGTGGCGGTCTGCCTCGCATTTGGACTGGGTGGGTGAAATCTGTTATTGCTCCGTGTCGCTGCGCTGTGGTTTATGCGACCTGAGCAATCATTACTGCCTCTACAGCATCCCAACCTACGGCAATCAAAACATTGGCCTGGTGGTGGTTTGGCCCAACATTCTTGCAACGTGTGTGAACTCTTCAGGCAATGACTACAGTATTTTTGCCTCGGTGTTACAGGAGGAGTAGATTGTTTTTGATTGAGTTGTTCTGAATTTGTTTTCAAATCCCTTAATTGAGCTCTCAATTCAGTCACTTCCTTGTCTGACTCGGGTTGACGGTTATCATGGGATGGTCTTGGTGGAGTATCAACTACATTTGTATCTGAGTTATCTTCACTTTTACTGTCCCTATCCGGCATTGCATTAACTCTGGTGGTGTACCTCTCTTCGAGAAGCTGCCTTTCATTTTCGATCCTGTCAATGAATTTATGGAGTGGATATCCGTCATCAAGGCAACCTTCCAATTTTTCCCTAGACTCGAGCCGAAGACCATACTACAGTTTCTTCTTAATCCGTTTATCTCGCGGGGGAAACTTTTCTTTTGGAAACTTTGTTTCGAGAGCCGCATGCTTACACACGAACCTATGTACAAACGCCTGGGGTGATTCTTCCCAGTCATAGGTCATGTTCTCTAGCTCTTGCCAAGCTCGATCTAAACTCAGCTCGATGGTAAACTCCGCACTCAAGAATTTTTTAGCTCGGGCCATGACAGGGCAAAATGCTTCTTTTGATAAGTATGAATAAAATTGGCCAATTCGGAACCCATTCGACTTTTGGCAACCTGGATTCTGGTTGCGTTACTGGTATGAGTTTGTTCCACCGCCTCACAAAACATTTCGAGGCGAGATGTAGCTTCTATCCCTTGAAGCTGATTTAATTCCAAAATTGGGATATCGCGCGGTTTTGTGAGAAACTGATGTGAATTCATAATGTGTGAACAATGGGTCGAGTGTGAAAGCAACGTTCTGTTACTAGTACCGAATTGTTCCTCCGCCTCATCCAATTGAATGATTACATGATCTCTCCCCATTTGTGACGGACGATCAGCTTCCGGCTGGGACTGAGCAAACAACTGTCCATACAGAGACATGGTGACCCTAATTTTCTATTCTTACTCAAAAAAGTAAATTAAATTTCGAAATGTTGTCTCTCTTTACCTCACTCTCGTGGCTATTCACTTCCCTTCACTTTCTCACCAACGCCACTAATTGAGGAATGATGAATATCCCACAGCTATTGCCACCAGTGTAACGGTACGAAATTTCCAATCCCACCGTTATTGTTCAATCCCACCGGTTGTTGGTACTTGGTCAACTTACCCTTTGATAATCCAGATGGTACTCGACTTAGTCTCCCCCCCCCCCTTGGTTAATAGAAAATTCACTTCAATAAAACAAAAGGGGGAGGGGTTGGTGTTTTTACTTGGTATGGTAAAGGATAATTGTTTAAGATAGTTTTGGTAGCGTTGTAGTTTTTGGCCGAGTCGAGATTAAGTCAGTACCACGTGTGGTCGTCGTTCCCAAAGCAGAGGAATCTTGAATTGGAAGGGGAGTGAGTTAGGCAGGAGAGGACATAATTCCTTGATTGGATAAAAGAAAACAAAAATGACATATACTTTACTCTACTTTAATAATTCTATACTGGTTTTCAACAGACATTTTTAATTACATGACCTTTAGTCATATGAAAAAGGGTTGTACATTAAAACCATGGTTTGGGTGATCATTCCTACAACATTGTCACCAGGCGAAACAATTTGGAACATTCAAGCAATTTCTGAGGTCATCGTACCTCATTTTTTTTTTTTGTCAGTTATCCTTGGGCTGGACCATAGCCTCAAGACTGGGACATTTATGAGCTTGGGTTATCTTTTCGGGCTGGCATAGCCTCGAACCAATAGAAATAATCACTCGTGCTCTATTTCGTCCGTATAGTACTCTCTCATAATGCAATTCACTATATTTCCCAATCACTATCAATTCATAATTATTAACAATTGATAATCATCATTAATGCATAATCACTAAAAAAAACATAATCACTCGGGCTTGTGTAGCCTCGAGGAACAACTCAAAATGGCATAATCACCAAGAATACATAATCACTCGGGCTTGTTTAGCCTCGAGGAACACTCAAAATCACATTATTGCTCACAACCACTAAGTTCCCTTCCACGCTCGAAATTTTCTAACATATTAATATAAGAGAAAGAAAACGGTTAATGAATTTGAATTTCGCCTTTCCTTTACAGGATCACATCAATTTCTAAATTTCTATTTCTTATCTACAAAAAAAGTTCACTTGATAGATCAATAATACCATTTCAACTACATTCGGTTTATAAAATAATTCATGGGTAGTGTACGTGTGTATGTTAGAGTCTATGGGCAATACCACGAGAAGGCCTAGTGCACACTCTGACGTCGCCGGTGTCTGGGGACTGACCCAACGTCCATTACACACGATGTCTGAGCCGCGAATCTACGTTAAGTTTTTAGCAATATTACTTCATATGGTTCACGCCAAGTAAGGATTAAACAAGAAAATGGAGGGGGGGAAAGGAGAAATGTGGACAGCTCACCTGAACCAACGTCCATTACACACGATGTCTGAGCAGCGAATGGGCCTCCCCGGGCACGCCAGAGACGCCACTGCTAGATCAAATGGATTGGTGTTTTTGGAATATGGTGGGTTTCAATTCTCTTCACAATTTATTTAGCAGTGTACACATGACGCTAGGACTTTTGATTGAATTGGGGAAAATTTGGGATTCAATCCTTACTTAATTTAAATATGGAATTTCCACTATCCCGCCTTGAATTTTGGGCAGCTTATGCCATCTAGTGACGACTAAGGCAAGCGGGACTATTAAATCCTCACAAATGACTTTATTTTGGCCTTTTTGACTGTTAATCTTACATATTTGGGTTCTAGCAGCTTCATTAGTAAGCATTTCACAACTAGGATACGGAGAGAATTGTATTGTATACCCATCATTACTCTGTATAAGGTTTAAACTTGGCGCCAAACAACGACGCACAAACAAGGAGAAAGACTGATCGCATATGTTATTCATTACTCGACCAGACGGAGGAATTCCCATAGCTCAACACTCACAATTACATCACCCAATGCATAGATACAGAGATGTATACATATAAAAATAAAGTTAACCCTACATCAATCATTAACATATGAATTACTACTTAGGACAGGAATTTATAGACTAGTATTCAGATTACACCCTATCTAACTTAGAAATTACAGTACCTCTAAACACATGAATAAATACTAAATTTGTGGCATTAAACGGCTCCCATGTTCGGAAGACAAATTTTACCCAAGTCAATCATCTATGACATGTGCATGGATGGAATGTTGTTACTCTTATAACTGCTATGAACACTTTGAATTGGAATACCTTTCCCCACAATCGGTGGCACCTGTCGGTCCACATTAAACACCTGATGCTACCTCGGAAGGTCGCTTACTCACTTCATTAGGAGGTATGATCACTCCTTAAACATGATGTTATGAGGGAATTTATGCCCCAGTCAGCCTCAGGTTTTGGAGGATAGCTTCTCGCTCACCTGAGCTCGACAGGGTCTCTCGAGAGTGAGATCACCACGGGAGGCGCTTCCTTCCACTCTTCCATTCGCATTCGCATTCACTTTGTTCTTTTGTTTCCAGCTTTCCGCCCACAAGAAAGTGAGCGCTCATTCTGTCCTGAAGACTCCACTACATCACAAACCGTGCTAACTGTAAGGTGAGGGGATTAATTACTCCCCTCGAAGTAAGGCACTTCCCGGTTCCAACAGGAACTCTTCTCTCTTTTTCTTTTTACACCCTCTCCTCGGGGATGAGTCCACCCGGAACATAACTTTAAGCAGTTATGTTTCACAACATTCGTCTCATGCACTTATCTCTACTTTTCTAACTAACACTCCTCTATGAGCCTCCGAGGGGCGTTCCTCACTCGCGGTGGTAATCGCTCATCTTTGGGCTCCGGGGCGAGCTCCTGTTGCAACGGTTCTAAGAGCCATTCCTCGGTACCGTAATATGGTTTTACCTTTTCAGCAGCCCTTTGTATTCTTTTGCCACTAAATACATTTTCAGTGATATAAACAATTCCATCTAGCAGCACTTCGATCACTTTATACGGGTCGTCCCATTTGGCATTCAGTTTCCTACAGGTGCCCGGCTGTATGGTCTCTTTTTTCGCCCACACCAAGCCATTGACTCCAACCTTCTGTGCTCTCCTCTGCCTGTTGGCCACCTCCCGGTATCGCCTGGTCATTTTCTGGTGGGTACCTTTGATGAGCGTGTGTGCTATCGCCAGGTCGTCCTCCTCTGCATCCACGGAAGGCAATAAGGTACCAATGAGGCGAGGGGGATGGCGTGAGAAGAAGGCATAATAGGGCTGTTGTCCCGTGCTCGAGTGCACCGCTTGATTTATGATGCTTTGGCACGACTGGAGCAGCTGAGGCCAACGCAAGGGGTGTTCGTTGCAGAGAGATGCTAGGATTCTTCACATAGTCCTATGCATCCTTTCAGTGGTGGAATTTCCCTGGGGATGATAAGGGGTGACGTAGAACAAGTCCACCTGGTTCCTCCGACAGAATTTCTTGAACTCTCCACTCGTGAACTCTCCGCCGTTGTCCAGTACGATTCCTCGTGGCGTCCCAAAGTCGGTGAAGTATTGCCCAAGACACTATATGATGTGTTGTGTATGTTTGTCTCTGAGTGGATAATATTTCACAAACCTACGGTAGTGATCTATCACAGTAAGGACATATCGGTAGCCCTGAGCTCCAGCAAATCTATCTGTCAAGTCGATCCCGATACTTTCCAATGGTTTACTTACAGGCGGGAAACCTTTCCAAGGGTGCCGCAACCCAGTTTCACCTTTGAATCTTTGACGAGTGGGACACTGTTTCACATACTCGCATACATCTACTTTTAGATTTGGCCAATAGAATAGTTCTTCGGCTTTCTTAATGGATTTTTTCTGACCTAGATGCCCTGAGATATCATGAGCGTGTCTTATAGCTTCCTTGGTTATTGACTTTGGAATCACCAAACAATATTGGATACTACCATCATTTGTTTCACGAGCAAAATATAATAGTTCGTCAATCAATGCAAACTGGCTCAACATAGCTTTCGGTAGTCTTTTAGCAGGGAGCTTCTCACTATGCAAGTATTTAGCTAACTCATCCCACATGGGTTCTTCTCGCTGCTTATCTTTCATTTCGTCTGGACTAAATCCAAGCCAGTTGGTTTCTGACTGGTGGAATATCACTCTGACAGGTCTAGAAAGCTGATCAGCGACTACATAATATTTACCCTTGACATATTGCACGTTGTAGTCGTACTCACGCATCTCGAGAATCCATCGGTTCATACGTGGGGATTTGGTTTTTCGCTTAAAAATGCTGGTAAGCGGTTGATGGTCTGTCGAGATTGTAAAGTGGGAACCCCACAAGTAATGGTGGAAGTTGCGGCATGTGAGAACGACTGCCAATGCTTCTTTGTCAGTTGCGGAATATTTTCTCTCACAAGGATAGAGCTTTTTGGAAAAGTAACCAATAGGCAAGTTGGAGTTGTCTGGTTGTATCTGGCTCAATACGCCACCAATATGGGTGTTGCTCGCGTCGGTGGTTACAATGAATGGTCGAGTCACGTTGGCTCTTACCAGTACTGGCGCATTCACTAAGCTCGACTTCAATTGATCAAACGCGGATTGGCACTCATCTGACCATTCGAACGCTACTCCGGATCTTGTTAAGTTAGTAAGGGGAGCTGCTATTTTTGTGAAAGAAGGTACGTGTTTTCGGTAGAACCCGCACATCCCAAGGAATCTCCGGACTTCTTTTACTTTTGTGGGTCTTTTCATTTTGTTGATAGCCTCTATGTTTTTTGGGTCCGGCATAATCCCGGCCGCTGAGATTTTATGGCCAAGAAAGGTTACTTCTTTTAACCCAAAAGTACATTTGCTTAACTTTAGCTTGGCCCCAGTCTGTGTGAGTAAAGTGAATAGTTGCTGTAAGCGACTCAACAACATGGGGAAGTCATCAGCCCATATTATCAAATCGTCCTAATTATTCTTTACCCAGCCTTGTTTCAACAATGGAGTAAGAATGTCTTGCATTCGTCGGGAAAATATGGCTGGCAAACATTTTAGTCCGAATGGTAAGTGCCTAAATCTGTAAAGTGTGACTCCATCACTGAATGTGGTTAATTCACGACTTTCCTCGTCCAGCATGATTTGAAAATATGCCTCACGCATATCAAGAGTCACATAGCAATTATGACCTGCAGCCTGCTCGACTAATTCCTCTAGTCTAGGCAGTTGATAGATATCCGTGGCTAGATGTTGATTCACGTGGCGATAATCTAAACACATGCGCTTGCTGCCGTCCGGCTTGTTAACTAATACAATAGGAGATAACCAGGCAGCTGTTGATCTTTCAATAATTTCTCTCTCTTCCATGTCTTGCAACATTTCAGCGATCACCTGTTTAGCTTGTTCAGGATATCGATAGATCGATCCATGGCTGGGCTGTGGATCTGCTACTTTAATGTGAACACGGGGACCGCTGATGGTTCCTAGTTCTCCTTTTTCCAAAATGAAGAGGGGATCGTGTTGTAGAATTACGTTAGCTAATTCTTCTTGTTGAGCTGAAGCTAAGTGAGGCCATGTCTGTTCGTCAATTAGCTTTCGGAGTCGTTGAACACGAGTTCCGCTTTCATCAGTTCGATCACTGGTAGGGATCAGGTCATTACGAATTTTGGTAACTGAGTTGACTGTACTTCCAGGAGGGTCGTCAATAATTTCATAGGAGCCTAGAATGGTACCTATCCGAAACAGTTTATCATGTTTAGCTCTATTATTGAGGGGTAAATGGACTAAACCCTCTGAATTTACTTGTAATATGTAAGGGTGACTATTATGACTGAAATGCGCTTGTGGGTAGAACAGTAAAGTGGTTTTAAGCTCCTCACTCACTGGCACGGCAATGAATTTGGTTTGTTATGGGGTGAGTCTCTCCACTGTTACGAGATTAATTTGCTTCAACTGTTGAGGGTTCCTGACGGCTCTGATAGGTGTGGCCTGGACTCGCTCAACTTTTCCTTCCCGCCGCGGAACATAGTTTACGACATACGGGGCTCCTCCCCACATCAGCGCTCGTTGCGCACGATTCCAGATCAATGGAGATTGTCCGAGGACATCACATCCCAACAACATTCCAGTAGTCAAGTAGGCGTTTGGAACGACTGGACACCACTGTTGATGAACTTTCTCATCTCCCACTCTGATATCTACTTTGACCATACCCAGGATATGGAGTGGCGCTCCTGTGACTCCCTGTAATCTCGGTGGATTTCTCCTCGTGTTTATTTCTGTTCCTAACCGCTTTGCGGTGGCCTCTTTAAGTAAGGTATATCCACTCCCTGTATCAACTACAGTTTCCACTATCTTGTTATTCATGCTGACGCTTATTGTGGGCGATGGTATACCTGCGGTTAGTCAAATAGACTGATGGGGGAACTTTGTTTGGGTGGCGGTCTGCCTCGCATTTGGACTGGGTGGGTGAAATCTGTTATTGCTCCGCGTCGCTGCGCTGTGGTTTATGCGACCTGAGCAATCATTACTGCCTCTACAGCATCCCAACCTACGGCAATCAAAACAGTGGCCTGGTGGTGGTTTGGCCCAATATTCTTGCAACGTGTGTGAACTCTTCAGGCAATGACTACAGTATTTTTGCCTCGGTGTTACAGGAGGAGTAGATTGTTTTTGATTGAGTTGTTCTAAATTTGTTTTCAAATCCCTTAATTGAGCTCTCAATTCAGTCACTTCCTTGTCTGACTCGGGTTGACGGTTATCATGGGATGGTCTTGGTGGAGTATCAACTACATTTGTATCTGAGGGATCTTCACTTTTATTGTCCCTATCCGGCATTGCATTAACTCTGGTGGTGTACCTCTCTTCGAGAAGCTGCCTTTCATTTTCGATCCTGTCAATGAATTTATGGAGAGGATATCCGTCATCAAGGCAACCTTCCAATTTTTCCCTAGACTCGAGCCGAAGACCATACTACAGTTTCTTCTTAATCCGTTTATCTCGCGGGGGAAACTTTTCTTTTGGAAACTTTGTTTCGAGAGCCGCATGCTTACACACGAACCTATGTACAAACGCCTGGGGTGATTCTTTCCAGTCATAGGTCATGTTCTCTAGCTCTTGCCAAGCTCGATCTAAACTCAGCTCGATGATAAACTCCGCACTCAAGAATTTTTTAGCTCGGGCCATGACAGGGCAAAATGCTTCTTTTGATAAGTATGAATATAATTGGCCAATTAGGAACCCATTCGACTTTTAGCAACCTGGATTCTGGTTGCGTTACTGGTATGAGTTTGTTCCACCGCCTCACAAAACATTTCGAGGCGAGATGTAGCTTCTATCCCTTGAAGCTGATTTAATTCCAAAATTGGGATATCGCGCGG
>NC_137001.1:19080542-19295542 GCF_032717465.1 Coenobita brevimanus
ATGGTACTTGACTTAGTCTCCCCCCCCTTGGTTAATAGAAAATTCACTTCAATAAAACAAAAGGGGGAGGGGTTGGTGTTTTTACTTGGTATGGTAAAGGATAATTGTTTAAGATAGTTTTGGTAGCGTTGTACTTTTCGGCCGAGTCAAGATTAAGTCAGTACCACGTGTGGTCGTCGTTCCCAAAGTGGAGGAATCTTGAATTGGAAGGGGAGTGAGTTAGGCAGGAGAGGACATAATTCCCTTGATTGGGTATAACAAAAAAAAAATTACATATACTTTACTTTAATAATTCTATACTGGTTTTCAACAGACATTTTTAATTACATGACCTATAGTCATATGAAAAAGGGTTGTACATTAAAACCATGGTTTGGGTGATCATTCCTACAACATTGTCACCAGGCGAAACAGTTTGGAACATTCAAGTAATTTCTGAGGTCATCGTACCTCATTTTTTGTTGTTGTCAGTTATTCTTGGACTGGACCATAGTCTCAAGACTGGGACATTTATGAGCTTGGGTTATCTTTTCGGGCTGGCATAGCCTCGAACCAATAGAAATAATCACTCGTGCTCTATTTCGTCCGTATAGTACTCTCTCATAATGCAATTCACTATAATTCCCAATCACTATCAATTCATAATTATTAACAATTGATAATAATCATTAATGTATAATCACTAAAAAAAACATAATCACTCGGGCTTGTGTAGCCTCGAGGAACAACTCAAAATCGCATAATCACCAAGAATACATAATCACTCGGGCTTGTTTAGCCTCGAGGAACACTTAAAATCACATTATTGCTCATAACCACTAAGTTCCCTTCCACGCTCCAATTTTTCTAACATATTAATATAAGAGAAAGAAAACGGTTAATGAATTTGAATTTCGCCTTTCCGTTACAAGATCACATCACTTTTTAAATTTCTATTCCTTATCTACAAAAAAAGAAGTTCACTTGATAGATCAATAATACCATTTCAACTACATTCGGTTTATAAAATAATTCATGGGTAGTGTACGTGTGTATGTTAGAGTCTATGGGCAATACCATGAGAAGGCCTCGTGCACACTCTGACGTCGCCGGTGTCTGTGGACTGAACCAACGTCCATTACACACGATGTCTGAGCAGCGATTCTACGTTAAGCTTTTAACAATATTACTTCATATGGTCCACGCCAAGTAAGGATTAAAAAAGAAAAAGGGGGGGGGGAAGGAGAAATGTGGACAGCTCACCTGAACCAACGTCCATTACACACGATGTCTGAGCAGCGAATGGGCTTCCCCGGGCACGCCAGAGACGCCACTGGTAGATCAAATGAGTTGGTGTTTTTGGAATATGGTGGGTTTCAATTCTCTTCACAATTTATTTAGCAGTGTACACATGACGCTAGGACTTTTGATTGAATTGGGGAAAATTTGGGATTCAATCTTTACTTAATTTAAATACTGAATTTACCACTATCCCGCCTTGAAGTTGGGGCAGATTATGCCATCTAGTGACGGCTAAGGCAAGCGGGACTATTAAATCCTCACAAATGACATTATTTTGGCCTTTTTGACTGTTAATCTTACATATTTGGGTTCTAGTAGCTTCATTAGTAAGCATTTCACAACTAGGATACGGAAAGAATTGTATTGTATACTCATCATTACTCTGTTTAAGGTTTAAACTTGGCGCCCAACAACGACGCACAAACAAGAAGAAAGACTGCTCACATATGTTATTCATTACTTGACCAGACAGAGGAATTCCCATAGCTCAACACTCACAATTACATCACCCAATGCATAGATACAGAGATGTATACATATAAAAATAAAGTTAACCCTACATCAATCATTAACATATGAATTACTACTTAGGACAGGAATTTATAGACTAGTATTCAGATTACACCCTATCTAACTTAGAAATTACAGTACCTCTAAACACATACATAAATACTAAATTTGTGGCATTACACGGCTCCCACGTTCGGAAGACAAATTTTACACAAGTCAATCATCTATGACATGTGCATGGATGGAATGTTGTTACTCTTATAACTGCTATGAACACTTTGAATTGGAATACCTTTCCCCACAATCGGTGGCACCTGTCAGTCCACATTAAACACCTGATGCTACCTCGGAAGGTCGCTTACTCACTTCATTAGGAGGTATGTTCACTCCTTATACATGATGTTATGAGGGAATTTATGCCCCAGTCAGCCTCAGGTTTTGGAGGATAGCTTGTCGCTCACCTGAGCTCGACAGGGTCTCTCGAGAGTGAGATCACCACGGGAGGCGCTTCCTTCCACTCTTCCATTCGCATTCGCATTCACTTTGTTCTTTTGTTTCCAGCTTTCCGCCCACAAGAAAGTGAGCGCTCATTCTGTCCTGAAGACTCCACTACCTCACAAACCGTGCTAACTGTAAGGTGAGGGGATTAATTACTCCCCTCGAAGTAAGGCACTCTCCGGTTCCAACAAGAACTCTTCTCTCTTTTTCTTTTTACACCCTCTCCTCGGGGATGAGTCCACTCGGAACATAACTTTAAGCAGTTATGTTTCACAACATTCGTCTCATGCACTTATCTCTACTTTTCTAACTAACACTCCTCTATGAGCCTCCGAGGGGCGTTCCTCACTCGCGGTGGTAATCGCTCATCTTTGGGCTCCGGGGCGAGCTCCTGTTGCAACGGTTCTAAGAGCCATTCCTCGGTACCGTAATATGGTTTTACCTTTTCAGCAGCCCTTTGTATTCTTTTGCCACTAAATACATTTTCAGTGATATAAACACTTCCATCTAGCAGCACTTCGATCACTTTATACGGGCCGTCCCATTTGGCATTCAGTTTCCTACAGGTACCCGGCTGTATGGTCTCTTTTTTCGCCCACACCAAGCTATTGACTCCAACCTTCTGTGCTCTCCTCTGCCTGTTGGCCACCTCCCGGTATCGCCTGGTCATTTTCTGGTGGGTACCTTTGATGAGCGTGTGTGCTATCGCCAGGTCGTCCTCCTCTGCATCCACGGAAGGCAATAAGGTACCAATGAGGCGAGGGGGATGGCGTGAGAAGAAGGCATAATAGGGCTGTTGTCCCGTGCTCGAGTGCACTGCTTGATTTATGACGGTTTGGAACGACTGGAGCAGCTGAGGCCAACGCAAGGGGTGTCCGTTGCAGAGAGATGCTAGGATACTTTTCATAGTCCTATGCATCCTTTCAGTGGTGGAATTTCCCTGGGGATGATAAGGGGTGACGTAGAACAATTCCACCTGGTTCCTCTGGCAGAATTTCTTGAACTCTCCACTCGTGAACTCTCCGCCGTTGTCCAGTACGATTCCTCGTGGCGTCCCAAAGTCGGTGAAGTATTGCCCAAGACACTGTATGATGTGTTGTCTATGTTTGTCTCTGAGTGGATAATATTTCACAAACCTACTGTAGTGATCTATCACAGTAAGGACATATCGGTAGCCCCGAGCTCCAGCAACCATATCAGTCAAGTCGATCCCGATACGTTCCAATGGTTTACTTACAGGCGGGAAACCTTTCCAAGGGTGCCGCAACCCAGTTTCACCTTTGAATCTTTGACAAGTGGGACACTGTTTCACATACTCGCATACATCTACTTTTAGATTTGGCCAATAGAATAGTTCTTCGGCTTTCTTAATGGATTTTTTCTGACCTAGATGCCCTGAGATTTCATGAGCGTGTCTTATAGCTTCTTTGGTTATTGACTTTGGAATCACCAAACAATATTGGATACTACCATCATTTGTTTCACGAGCAAAATATAATAGTTCGTCAATCAATGCAAACTGGCTCAACATAGCTTTCGGTAGTCTTTTAGCAGGGAGCTTCTCACTATGCAAGTACTTAGCTAACTCATCCCACATGGGTTCTTCTCGCTGCTTATCTTTCATTTCGTCTCGACTAAATCCAAGCCAGTTGGTTTCTGACTGGTGGAATATCACTCTGACAGGTCTAGAAAGCTGATCAGCGACTACATTATATTTACCCTTGACATATTGCACGTTGTAGTCGTACTCACGCATCTCGAGAATCCATCGGTTCATACGTGGGGATTTGGTTTTTCGCTTAAAAATGCTGGTAAGCGGTTGATGGTCTGTCAAGATAGTAAAGTGGGAACCCCACAAGTAATGGTGGAAGTTGCGGCATGTGAGAACGACTGCCAATGCTTCTTTGTCAGTTGCGGAATATTTTCTCTCGCAAGGATTGAGCTTATGGAAAAGTAACCAATAGGTAAGTTGGACGTGTCTGGTTGTATCTGGCTCAATACGCCACCAATATGGGTGTTGCTTGCGTCGATGGTTACAATGAATGGTCGAGTCATGTAGGCTCTTACCAATACTGGCGCATTCACTAAGCTCGACTTCAATTGATCAAACGCGGATTGGCACTCATCTGACCATTCGAACGCTACTCCGGATCTTGTTAAGTTAGTAAGGGGAGCTGCTATTTTTGCGAACGAAGGTACGTGTTTTCGTTAGAACCCGCACATCCCAAGGAATCTCCGGACTTCTTTTACTTTTGTGGGTCTTTTCATTTTGTTGATAGCCTCTATGATTTTTGGGTCCGGCGTACTCCCGGCCGCTGAGATTTTATGGCCAAAAAAGGTTACTTTTTTTAACCCAAAAGTACATTTGCTTAAATTTAGCTTAGCCCCATTCTGTGTGAGTAAAGTGAATAATTGCTGTAAGCGACTCAACAACATGGGGAAGTCATCAGCCCAAATTATCAAATCGTCCAAATTATTCTTTACCCAGCCTTGTTTCAACAATGCAGTAAGAATGTCTTGCATTCGTCGGGAAAATATGGCTGGCAAACATTTTAGTTCGAATGGTAAGCGCCTAAATCTGTAAAGTGTGACTCCATCACTGAATGTGGTTAATTCACGACTTTCCTCGTCCAGCATGATTAGAAAATATGCCTCACGCATATCAAGAGTCACATAGTATTTATGACCTGCGGCCTGCTCGACTAATTCTTCTAGCCTAGGCAGTGGATAGATATCCGTGGCTAGATGTTGATTCACGTGGCGATAATCTAAACACATGCACTTGCTGCCGTTCGGCTTGTTAACTAATACAATAGGAGATAACCAGGCAGCTGTTGATCTTTCAATAATTTCTCTCTCTTCCATGTCTTGCAACATTTCAGCGATCACCTGTTTAGCTTGTTCAGGATATCGATAGATCGATCCATGGCTGGGCTGTGGATCTGCTACTTTAATGTGAATGGGGGGACCGCTGATGGTTCCTAGTTCTCCTTTTTCCAAAATGAAGAGGGGGTCGTGTTGTAGAATTACGTTAGCTAATTCTTCTTGTTGAGCTGAAGCTAAGTGAGGCCATGTCTGTTCGTCAATTAGCTTTCGGAGTCGTTGAACACGAGTTCCGCTTTCATCAGTTCGATCACTGGTAGGGATCAGGTCATTACGAATTTTGGTAACTGAGCTGACTGTACTTACAGGAGGGTCGTCAATAATTTCATAGGAGCCTAGAATGGTACCTATCCGAAAGAGTTTATCTTGTTTGGCTCTAGTATTGAGGGGTAAATGGACTAAACTCTCTGAATATACTTGTAATATGTAAGGGTGACTATTATGACTGAAACGCGCTTGTGGGTAGAACAGTAAAGTGGTTTTAGGCTCCTCACTCACTGGCACGGCAATGAATTTGGTTTGATATGGGGTGAGTCTCTCTACTGTTAGGAGATTAATTTGCTTCAACTGTTGAGGGTTCCTGACGACTCTGATAAGTGTGGCCTGGACTCGCTCATCTTTTCCTTCCCGCCGCGGAACATACTTTACGGCATAAGGGGCTCCTCCCCACATCAGCGCTCGTTGCGCACCATTCCAGATCAATGGAGATTGTCCGAGGACATCACATCCCAACAACATTTTAGTGAAGTAGGCGTTTGGAACGACTGGACACCACTGTTGATGAACTTTCTCATCTCCCATCCTGATATCTACTTTGACCATACCCAGGATACGGAGTGGCGCTCCTGTGACTCCCTGTAATCTCGGTGGATTTCTCCTCGTGTTTATTTCTGTTCCTAACCGCTGTGCGGTGGCCTCTTTAAGTAAGGTATATCCACTCCCTGTATCAACTACAGTTTCCACTATCTTGTTATTCACGCTGACGCTTATTGTGGGCGATGGTATACCTGTGGTTAGTCAAATAGACTGATGGGGGAACTTTGTTTGGGTGGCGGTCTGCCTCGCATTTGGACTGGGTGGGTGAAATCTGTTAATCCTCTGCGTCGCTGCGCTGTGGTTTATGCGACCTGGGCAATCATTACTGCCTCTACGGCATCCCAACCTACGGCAATCAAAACAGTGGCCTGGTGGTGGTTTGGCCCAACATTCTTGCAACGTGTGTGAACTCTTCAGACAATGACTACAGTATTTTCGCCTCGACGTTACAGGAGGAGTAGATTGTTTTTGACTGAGTTGTTCTAAATTTGTTTTCAAATCCCTTAACTGAGCTCTCAATTCAGTCACTTCCTTGTCTGACTCGGGTTCACGGTTATCATGGGATGGTCTTGGTGGAGTATCAACTATATTTGTATCTGAGGGATCATCACTTTTATTGTCCCTATCCGGCATTGGATTAACTCTGGTGGTGTGCCTCTCTTCGAGAAGCTGCCTTTCATTTTCGATCCTGTCAATGAATTTATGGAGTGGATATCCATCATCAAGGCAACCTTCCAATTTTTCCCTAGACTCGAGTGGAAGACCATACTATAGTTTCTTCTTAATCTGTTTATCTCGCGGGGGAAACTTTTCTTTTGGAAACTTTGTTTCGAGAACCGCATGCTTACACACGAACCTATGGACAAACGCCTGGGGTGATTCTTCCCAGTCATAGGTCATGTTCTCTAGCTCTTGCCAAGCTCGATCTAAACTCAGATCGATGGTAAACTCCGCACTCAAGAATTTTTTAGCTCGGGCCATGACAGGGCAAAATGCTTCTTTTGATAATTATGAATAAAAGTGGCCAATTCTGAACCCATTCGACTTTTAGCAACCTGGATTCTGGTTGCGTTACTGGTATGAGTTTGTTCCACCGCCTCACAAAACATTTCGAGGCGAGATGTAGCTTCTATCCCTTGAAGCTGATTTAATTCCAAAATTGGGATATCGCGCGGTTTTGTGAGAAAGTGATGTGAATTCATAATGTGTGAACAATGGGTCGAGTGTGAAAGCAACGTTCTGTTACTAGTACCGAATTGTTCCTCCGCCTCATCCAATTGAATGATTACATGATCTCTCCCCACTTGTGACGGACGATCAGCTTCCGGCTGGGACTGAGCAAACAACTGTCCATACAGAGACATGGTGACCCTAATTTTCTATTCTTACTCAAAAAAAAGGAAATTAAATTTTGAAATGTTGTCTCTCTTTACCTTTGACATTCTCACTCTCGTGGCTATTCACTTCCCTTCACTTTCTCACCAACGCCACTAATTGAGGAATGATGAATATCCCACAGCTATTGCCACCAGTGTAACGGTACGAAATTTCCAATCCCACCGTTATTGTTCAATCCCACCGGTTGTTGGTACTTGGTCAACTTACCCTTTGATAATCCAGATGGTACTCGACTTAGTCTCCCCCCCCCCCTTGGTTAATAGAAAATTCACTTCAATAAAACAAAAGGGGGAGGGGTTGGTGTTTTTACTTGGTATGGTAAAGGATAATTGTTTAAGATAGTTTTGGTAGCGTTGTAGTTTTTGGCCGAGTCGAGATTAAGTCAGTACCACGTGTGGTCGTCGTTCTCAAAGCAGAGGAATCTTGAATTGGAAGGGGAGTGAGTTAGGCAGGAGAGGACATAATTCCCTTCGTTGGGTATAACAAAAAAAAATGACATACTTTACTCTACTTTAATAATTCTATACTGGTTTTCAACAGACACTTTTAATTACATGACCTTTAGTCATATGAAAAAGGGTTGTACATTAAAACCATGGTTTGGGTGATCATTCCTACAACATTGTCACCAGGCGAAACAATTTGGAACATTCAAGCAATTTCTGAGGTCATCGTACCTCTTTTTTTTTTTTTCTTTTTTTTTGTCAGTTATTCTTGGGCTGGACCATAGCCTCAAGACTGGGACATTTATGAGCTTGGGTTATCTTTTCGGGCTGGCATAGCCTCGAACCAATAGAAATAATCACTCGTGTTCTATTTCGTCCGTATAGTACTCTCTCATAATGCAATTCACTATAATTCCCAATCACTATCAATTCATAATTATTAACAATTGATAATCATCATTAATGCATAATCACTAAAAAAAACATAATCACTCGGGCTTGTGTAGCCTCGAGGAACAACTCAAAATGGCATAATCACCAAGAATACATAATCACTCGGGCTTGTTTAGCCTCGAGGAACACTCAAAATCACATTATTGCTCATAACCACTAAGTTCCCTTCCACGCTCCAAATTTTCTAACATATTAATATAAGAGAAAGAAAACGGTTAATGAATTTGAATTTCGCCTTTCCGTTACAAGATCACATCACTTTTTAAATTTGTATTCCTTATCTACAAAAAAAGAAGTTCACTTGATAGATCAATAATACCATTTCAACTACATTCGGTTTATAAAATAATTCATGGGTAGTGTACGTGTGTATGTTAGAGTCTATGGGCAATACCATGAGAAGGCCTCGTGCACACTCTGACGTCGCCGGTGTCTGTGGACTGACCCAACGTCCATTACACACGATGTCTGAGCCGCGAATCTACGTTAAGCTTTTAACAATATTACTTCATATGGTTCACGCCAAGTAAGGATTAAACAAGAAAATGAGGGGGGGAAGGAGAAATGTGGACAGCTCACCTGAACCAACGTCCATTACACACGATGTCTGAGCAGCGAATGGGCCTCCCCGGGCACGCCAGAGACGCCACTGCTAGATCATATGGGTTGGTGTTTTTGGAATATGGTGGGTTTCAATTCTCTTCACAATTTTTTTTAGGACTGTACACATGACACTAGGACTTTTGATTGAATTGGGGAAAATTTGGGATTCAATCCTTACTTAATTTAAATACTGAATTTACCACTATCCCGCCTTGAATTTGGGGCAGCTTGTGCCATCTAGTGACGGCTAAGGCAAGCGAAACTATTAAATCCTCACAAATGACATTATTTTGGCCTTTTTGACTGTTAATCTTACATATTTGGGTTCTAGCAGCTTCATTAGTAAGCATTTCACAACTAGGATACAGAGAGAATTGTATTGTATACCCATCATTACTCTGTTGAAGGTTTAAACTTGGCGCCCAACAACGACGCACAAACAAGGAGAAAGACTGCTCGCATATGTTATTCATTACTCGACCAGACGGAGGAATTCCCATAGCTCAACACTCACAATTACATCAGCCAATGCATAGATACAGAGATGTATACATTTAAAAATAAAGTTAACCCTACATCAATCATTAACATATGAATTATTACTTAGGACAGGAATTTATAGACTAGTATTCAGATTACACCCTATCTAACTTAGAAATTACAGTACCTCTAAACACATACATAAATACTAAAATTGTGGCATTACATGGCTCCCACGTTCGGAAGACAAATTTTATCCAAGTCAATTATCTATGACATGTGCATGGATGGAATGTTGTTACTTTTATAACTGCTATGAACACTTTGAATTGGAATACCTTTCCCCACAATCGGTGGCACCTGTCGGTCCACATTAAACATCTGATGCTACCTCAGAAGGTCGCTTACTGACTTCATTAGGAGGTATGATCACTCTTTATACATGATGTTATGAGCGAATTTATGCCCCAGTCAGCCTCAGGTTTTGGAGGATAGCTTGTCGCTCACCTGAGCTCGACAGGGTCTCTCGAGAGTGAGATCACCACGGGAGGTGCTTCCTTCCACTCTTCCATTCGCATTCGCATTCACTTTGTTCTTCTGTTTCCAGCTTTCCGCCCACAAGAAAGTGAGCGCTCATTCTGTCCTGAAGACTCCATTACCTCACAAACCGTGCTAACTGTAAGGTGAGGGGATTAATTACTCCCCTCGAAGTAAGGCACTCTCCGGTTCCAACAAGAACTCTTCTCTCTTTTTATTTTTACACCCTCTCCTCGGGGATGAGTCCACTCGGAACATAACTTTAAGCAGTTATGTTTCACAACATTCGTCTCATGCACTTATCTCTACTTTTCTAACTAGCACTCCCCTATGAGCCTCCGAGGGGCGTTCTTCACTCGCGGTGGTAATCGCTCATCTTTGGGCTCCGGGGCGAGCTCCTGTTGCAACGGTTCTAAGAGCCATTCCTCGGTACCGTAATATGGTTTTACCTTTTCAGCAGCCCTTTGTATTCTTTTGCCATTAAATACATTTTCAGTGATATAAACACTTCCATCTAGCAGCACTTCGATCATTTTATACGGGCCGTCCCATTTGGCATTCAGTTTCCTACAGGTACCCGGCTGTATGGTCTCTTTTTTCGCCCACACCAAGCTATTGACTCCAACCTTCTGTGCTCTCCTCCGCCTGTTGGCCACCTCCCGGTATCGCCTGGTCATTTTCTGGTGGGTACCTTTGATGAGCGTGTGTGCTATCGCCAGGTCGTCCTCCTCTGCATCCACGGAAGGCAATAAGGTACCAATGAGGCGAGGGGGATGGCGTGAGAAGAAGGCATAATAGGGCTGTTGTCCCGTGCTCGAGTGCACCGCTTGATTTATGACGGTTTGGCACGACTGGAGCAGCTGAGGCCAACGCAAGGGGTGTCCGTTGCAGAGAGATGCTAGGATACTTTTCATAGTCCTATGCATCCTTTCAGTGGTGGAATTTCCCTGGGGATGATAAGGGGTGACGTAGAACAAGTCCACCTGGTTCCTCCGGCAGAATTTCTTGAACTCTCCACTCGTGAACTCTCCGCCGTTGTCCAGTACGATTCCTCGTGGCGTCCCAAAGTCGGTGAAGTATTGCCCAAGACACTGTATGATGTGTTGTGTATGTTTGTCTCTGAGTGGATAATATTTCACAAACCTACTGTAGTGATCTATCACAGTAAGGACATATCGGTAGCCCTGAGCTCCAGCAACCATATCAGTCAAGTCGATCCCGATATGTTCCAATGGTTTACTTACAGGCGGGAAACCTTTCCAAGGGTGCCGCAACCCAGTTTCACCTTTGAATCTTTGACAAGTGGGACACTGTTTCACATACTCGCATACATCTACTTTTAGATTTGGCCAATAGAATAGTTCTTCGGCTTTCTTAATGGATTTTTTCTGACCTAGATGCCCTGAGATTTCATGAGCGTGTCTTATAGCTTCTTTGGTTATTAACTTTGGAATCACCAAACAATATTGGATACTACCATTACTTGTTTCACGAGCAAAATATAATAGTTCGTCAATCATTGCAAACTGCCTCAACATAGCTTTCGGTAGTCTTTTAGCAGGGAGCTTCTCACTATGCAAGTACTTAGCTAACTCATCCCACATGGGTTCTTCTCGCTGCTTATCTTTCATTTCGTCTCGACTAAATCCAAGCCAGTTGGTTTCTGACTGTTGGAATATCACTCTGACAGGTCTAGAAAGCTGATCAGCGACTACATTATATTTACCCTTGACATATTGCACGTTGTAGTCGTACTCACGCATCTCGAGAATCCATCGGTTCATACGTGGGGATTTGGTTTTTCGCTTAAAAATGCTGGAAAGTGGTTGATGGTCTGTCAAGATAGTAAAGTGGGAACCCCACAAGTAATGGTGGAAGTTGCGGCATGTGAGAACGACTGCCAATGCTTCTTTGTCAGTTGCGGAATATTTTCTCTCGCAAGGATGGAGCTTATGGAAAAGTAACCAATAGGTAAGTTGGAGGTGTCTGGTTGTATCTGGCTCAATACGCCACCAATATGGGTGTTGCTCGCGTCGGTGGTTACAATGAATGGTCGAGTCACGTTGGCTCTTACCAATACTGGCGCATTCACTAAGCTCGACTTCAATTGATCAAACGCGGATTGGCACTCATCTGACCATTCGAACGCTACTCCGGATCTTGTTAAGTTAGTAAGGGGAGCTGCTATTTTTGTGAAAGAAGGTACGTGTTTTCGGTAGATCCCGCACATCCCAAGGAATCTCCGGACTTCTTTTACTTTTGTGGGTCTTTTCATTTTGTTGATAGCCTCTATGTTTTTTGGGTCCGGCATAATCCCGGCCGCTGAGATTTTATGGCCAAGAAAGGTTACTTCTTTTAACCCAAAAGTACATTTGCTTAAATTTAGCTTGGCCCCAGTCTGTGTGAGTAAAGTGAATAGTTGCTGTAAGCGACTCAACAACATGGGGAAGTCATCAGCCCAAATTATCAAATCGTCCAAATTATTCTTTACCCAGCCTTGTTTCAACAATGGAGTAAGAATGTCTTGCATTCGTCGGGAAAATATGGCTGGCAAACATTTTAGTCCGAATGGTAAGTGCCTAAATCTGTAAAGTGTGACTCCATCACTGAATGTGGTTAATTCACGACTTTCCTCGTCCAGCATGATTTGAAAATATGCCTCACGCATATCAAGAGTCACATAGTATTTATGACCTGCGGCCTGCTCGACTAATTCTTCTAGCCTAGGCAGTGGATAGATATCCGTGGCTAGATGTTGATTCACGTGGCGATAATCTAAACACATGCACTTGCTGCCGTTCGGCTTGTTAACTAATACAATAGGAGATAACCAGGCAGCTGTTGATCTTTCAATAATTTCTCTCTCTTCCATGTCTTGCAACATTTCAGCGATCACCTGTTTAGCTTGTTCAGGATATCGATAGATCGATCCATGGCTGGGCTGTGGATCTGCTACTTTAATGTGAATGGGGGGACCGCTGATGGTTCCTAGTTCTCCTTTTTCCAAAATGAAGAGGGGGTCGTGTTGTAGAATTACGTTAGCTAATTCTTCTTGTTGAGCTGAAGCTAAGTGAGGCCATGTCTGTTCGTCAATTAGCTTTCGGAGTCGTTGAACACGAGTTCCGCTTTCATCAGTTCGATCACTGGTAGGGATCAGGTCATTACGAATTTTGGTAACTGAGCTGACTGTACTTACAGGAGGGTCGTCAATAATTTCATAGGAGCCTAGAATGGTACCTATCCGAAACAGTTTATCTTGTTTGGCTCTATTATTGAGGGGTAAATGGACTAAACCCTCTGAATTTACTTGTAATATGTAAGGGTGACTATTATGACTGAAACGCGCTTGTGGGTAGAACAGTAAAGTGGTTTTAGGCTCCTCACTCACTGGCACGGCAATGAATTTGGTTTGATATGGGGTGAGTATCTCTACTGTTAGGAGATTAATTTGCTTCAACTGTTGAGGGTTCCTGACGACTCTGATAAGTGTGGCCTGGACTCGCTCATCTTTTCCTTCCCGCCGCGGAACATAGTTTACGGCATACGGGGCTCCTCCCCACATCAGTGCTCGTTGCGCACCATTCCAGATCAATGGAGATTGTCCGAGGACATCACATCCCAACAACATTTCAGTAGTCAAGTAGGCGTTTGGAACGACTGGACACCACTGTTGATGAACTTTCTCATCTCCCACTCTGATATATACTTTGTCCATACTCAGGATACGGAGTGACGCTCCTGTGACTCTGTAATCTCGGTGGATTTCTCCTCGTGTTTATTTCTGTTCCTAACCGCTTTGCGGTGGCCTCTTTAAGTAAGGTATATCCACTCCCTGTATCAACTACAGTTTCCACTATCTTGTTATTCACGCTGATGCTTAGTGTGGGCGATGGTATACCTGCGGTTAGTAAAATAGACTGATGGGGGAACTTTGTTTGGGTGGCGGTCTGCCTCGCATTTGGACTGGGTGGGTGAAATCTGTTATTGCTCCGCGTCGCTGCGCTGTGGTTTATGCGACCTGGGCAATCATTACTGCCTCTACGGCATCCCAACCTACGGCAATCAAAACAGTGGCCTGGTGGTGGTTTGGCCCAACATTCTTGCAACGTGTGTGAACTCTTCAGGCAATGACTACAGTATTTTCGCCTCGGTGTTACAGGAGGAGTAGATTGTTTTTGATTGAGTTGTTCTAAATTTGTTTTCAAATCCCTTAATTGAGCTCTCAATTCAGTCACTTCCTTGTCTGACTCGGGTTGATGGTTATCATGGGATGGTCTTGGTGGAGTATCAACTACATTTGTATCTGAGGGATCTTCACTTTTATTGTCCGTATCCGGCATTGCTTTAACTCTGGTGGTGTACCTCTCTTCGAGAAGCTGCCTTTCATTTTCGATCCTGTCAATGAATTTATGGAGTGGATATCCGTCATCAAGGCAACCTTCCAATTTTTCCCTAGACTCGAGCGGAAGACCATACTACAGTTTCTTCTTAATCCGTTTATCTCGCGGGGGAAACTTTTCTTTTGGAAACTTTGTTTCGAGAGCCGCATGCTTACACACGAACCTATGTACAAACGCCTGGGGTGATTCTTCCCAGTCATAGGTCATGTTCTCTAGCTCTTGCCAAGCTCGATCTAAACTCAGCTCGATGGTAAACTCCGCACTCAAGAATTTTTTAGCTCGGGCCATGACGGGGCAAAATGATTCTTTTGATAATTATGAATAAAAGTGGGGAGTTCGGAACCCATTCGACTTTTGGCAACCTGGATTCTGGTTGCGTTACTGGTATGAGTTTGTTCCACTGCCTCACAAAACATTTCGAGGCGAGATGTAGCTTCTATCCCTTGAAGCTGATTTAATTCCAAAATTGGGATATCGCGCGGTTTTGTGAGAAAGTGATGTGAATTCATAATGTGTGAACAATGGGTCGAGTGTGAAAGCAACGTTCTGTTAGTAGTACCGAATTGTTCCTCCGCCTCATCCAATTGAATGATTGCATGATCTCTCCCCACTTGTGACGGACGATCAGCTTCCGGCTGTGACTGAGCAAACAACTGTCCATACAGAGACATGGTGACCCTAATTTTCTATTCTTACTCGAAAAAAAAAAGGAAATTAAATTTTGAAATGTTGTCTCTCTTTACCTTTGACATTCTCACTCTCGTGGCTATTCAGTTCCCTTCACTTTCTCACCAACGCCACTAATTGAGGAATGATGAATATCCCACCGCTATTGCCACCAGTGTAACGGTACGAAATTTCCAATCCCACCGTTATTGTTCAATCCCACCGGTTGTTGGTACTTGGTCAACTTACCCTTTGATAATCCAGATGGTACTCGACTTAGTCTCCCCCCCCCCCTTGGTTAATAGAAAATTCACTTCAATAAAACAAAAGGGGGAGGGGTTGGTGTTTTTACTTGGTATGGTAAAGGATAATTGTTTAAGATAGTTTTGGTAGCGTTGTAGTTTTTGGCCGAGTCGAGATTAAGTCAGTACCACGTGTGGTCGTCGTTCCCAAAGCGGAGGAATCTTGAATTGGAAGGGGAGTGAGTTAGGCAGGAGAGGACATAATTCCCTTGATCGGGTATAACAAAAAAAAATGACATACTTTACTCTACTTTAATAATTCTATACTGGTTTTCAACAGACATTTTTAATTACATGACCTTTAGTCATATGAAAAAGGGTTGTACATTAAAACCATGGTTTGGGTGATCATTCCTACAACATTGTCACCAGGCGAAACAATTTGGAACATTCAAGCAATTTCTGAGGTCATCGTACCTCATTTTTTGTTGTTGTCAGTTATTCTTGGGCTGGACCATAGCCTCAAGACTGGGACATTTATGAGCTTGGGTTATCTTTTCGGGCTGGCATAGCCTCGAACCAATAGAAATAATCACTCGTGCTCTATTTCGTCCGTATAGTACTCTCTCATAATGCAATTCACTATAATTCCCAATCACTATCAATTCATAATTATTAACAATTGATAATAATCATTAATGTATAATCACTAAAAAAAACATAATCACTCGGGCTTGTGTAGCCTCGAGGAACAACTCAAAATGGCATAATCACCAAGAATACATAATCACTCGGGCTTGTTTAGCCTCGAGGAACACTCAAAATCACATTATTGCTCACAACCACTAAGTTCCCTTCCACGCTCCAAATTTTCTAACATATTAATATAAGAGAAAGAAAACGGTTAATGAATTTGAATTTCGCCTTTCCGTTACAAGATCACATCACTTTTTAAATTTCTATTCCTTATCTACAAAAAAAGAAGTTCACTTGATAGATCAATAATACCATTTCAACTACATTCGGTTTATAAAATAATTCATGGGTAGTGTACGTGTGTATGTTAGAGTCTATGGGCAATACCATGAGAAGGCCTCGTGCACACTCTGACGTCGCCGGTGTCTGGGGACTGACCCAACGTCCATTACACACGATGTCTGAGCCGCGAATCTACGTTAAGCTTTTAACAATATTACTTCATATGGTTCACGCCAAGTAAGGATTAAACAAGAAAATGAGGGGGGGAAGGAGAAATGTGGACAGCTCACCTGAACCAACGTCCATTACACACGATGTCTGAGCAGCGAATGGGCCTCCCCGGGCACGCCAGAGACGCCACTGCTAGATCAAATGGGTTGGTGTTTTTGGAATATGGTGGGTTTCAATTCTCTTCACAATTTATTTAGCAGTGTACACATGACGCTAGGACTTTTGATTGAATTGGGGAAAATTTGGGATTCAATCCTTACTTAAGTTAAATACTGAATTTACCACTATCCCGCCTTGAATTTGGGGCAGCTTATGCCATCTAGTGACGGCTAAGGCAAGCGGGACTATTAAATCCTCACAAATGACATTATTTTGGCCTTTTTGACTGTTAATCTTACATATTTGGGTTCTAGCAGCTTCATTAGTAAGCATTTCACAACTAGGATACAGAGAGAATTGTATTGTATACCCATCATTACTCTGTTGAAGGTTTAAACTTGGCGCCCAACAACGACGCACAAACAAGGAGAAAGACTGCTCGCATATGTTATTCATTACTCGACCAGACGGAGGAATTCCCATAGCTCAACACTCACAATTACATCACCCAATGCATAGATACAGAGATGTATACATTTAAAAATAAAGTTAACCCTAAATCAATCATTAACATATGAATTATTACTTAGGACAGGAATTTATAGACCAGTATTCAGATTACACCTATCTAACTTAGAAATTACAGTACCTCTAAACACATACATAAATACTAAAATTGTGGCATTACACGGCTTCCACGTTCGGAAGACAAATTTTACCCAAGTCAATCATCTATGACATGTGCATGGATGGAATGTTATTACTCTTATAACTGCTATGAACACTTTGAATTGGAATACCTTTCCCCACAATCGGTGGCACCTGTCGGTCCACATTAAACATCTGATGCTACCTCGGAAGGTCGCTTACTGACTTCATTAGGAGGTATGATCACTCTTTATACATGATGTTATAAGGGAATTTATGCCCCAGTCAGCCTCAGGTTTTGGAGGATAGCTTGTCGCTCACCTGAGCTCGACAGGGTCTCTCGAGAGTGAGATCACCACAGGAGGCGCTTCCTTCCACTCTTCCATTCGCATTCGCATTCACTTTGTTCTTTTGTTTCCAGCTTTCCTCCCACAAGAAAGTGAGCGCTCATTCTGTCCTGAAGACTCCATTACCTCACAAACCGTGCTAACTGTAAGGTGAGGGGATTAATTCCTCCCCTCGAAGTAAGGCACTTCCCGGTTCCAACAAGAACTCTTCTCTCTTTTAATTTTTACACCCTCTCCTCGGGGATGAGTCCACTCGGAACATAACTTTAAGCAGTTATGTTTCACAACATTCGTCCCCTGCACTTATCTCTACTTTTCTAACTAGCACTCCCCTATGAGCCTCCGAGGGGCGTTCTTCACTCGCGGTGGTAATCGCTCATCTTTGGGCTCCGGGGCGAGCTCCTGTTGCAACGGTTCTAAGAGCCATTCCTCGGTACCGTAATATGGTTTTACCTTTTCAGCAGCCCTTTGTATTCTTTTGCCATTAAATACATTTTCAGTGATATAAACACTTCCATCTAGCAGCACTTCGATCATTTTATACGGGCCGTCCCATTTGGCATTCAGTTTCCTACAGGTACCCGGCTGTATGGTCTCTTTTTTCGCCCACACCAAGCCATTGATTCCAACCTTCTGTGCTCTCCTCCGCCTGTTGGCCACCTCTCGGTATCGCCTGGTCATTTTCTGGTGGGTACCTTTGAAGAGCGTGTGTGCTATCGCCAGATCGTCCTCCTCTGCATCCACGGAAGGCAATAAGGTACCAATGAGGCGAGGGGGATGGCGTGAGAAGAAGGCATAATAGGGCTGTTGTCCCGTGCTCGAGTGCACTGCTTGATTTATGACGGTTTGGAACGACTGGAGCAGCTGAGGCCAACGCAAGGGGTGTCCGTTGCAGAGAGATGCTAGGATACTTTTCATAGTCCTATGCATCCTTTCAGTGGTGGAATTTCCCTGGGGATGATAAGGGGTGACGTAGAACAAGTCCACCTGGTTCCTCCGGCAGAATTTCTTGAACTCTCCACTCGTGAACTCTCTGCCGTTGTCCAGTATGATTCCTCGTGGTGTCCCAAAGTCGGTGAAGTATTGCCCAAGACACTGTATGATGTGTTGTGTATGTTTGTCTCTGAGTGGATAATATTTCACAAACCTACTGTAGTGATCTATCACAGTAAGGACATATCGGTAGCCCTGAGCTCCAGCAACCATATCAGTCAAGTCGATCCCGATATGTTCCAATGGTTTACTTACAGACGGGAAACCTTTCCAAGGGTGCCGCAACCCAGTTTCACCTTTGAATCTTTGACAAGTGGGACACTGTTTCACATACTCGCATACATCTACTTTTAGATTTGGCCAATAGAATAGTTCTTCGGCTTTCTTAATGGATTTTTTCTGACCTAGATGCCCTGAGATTTCATGAGCGTGTCTTATAGCTTCTTTGGTTATTAACTTTGGAATCACCAAACAATATTGGATACTACCATTACTTGTTTCACGAGCAAAATATAATAGTTCGTCAATCATTGCAAACTGCCTCAACATAGCTTTCGGTAGTCTTTTAGCAGGGAGCTTCTCACTATGCAAGTACTTAGCTAACTCATCCCACATGGGTTCTTCTCGCTGTTTATCTTTCATTTCGTCTCGACTAAATCCAAGCCAGTTGGTTTCTGACTGTTGGAATATCACTCTGACAGGTCTAGAAAGCTGATCAGCGACTACATTATATTTACCCTTGACATATTGCATGTTCTAGTCGTATTCACGCATCTCGAGAATCCATCGGTTCATACGTGGGGATTTGGTTTTTCGCTTAAAAATGCTGGTAAGCGGTTGATGATCTGTCAAGATAATAAAGTGGGAACCCCACAAGTAATGGTGGAAGTTGCGACATGTGAGAACGACTGCCAATGCTTCTTTGTCAGTTGCGGAATATTTTCTCTCGCAAGGATTGAGCTTTTGGAAAAGTAACCAATAGGTAAGTTGGAGGTGTCTGGTTGTATCTGGCTCAATACGCCACCAATATGGGTGTTGCTTCCGTCGGTGGTTACAATGAATGGTCGAGTCACGTTGGCTCTTACCAATACTGGCGCATTCACTAAGCTCGACTTCAATTGATCAAACGCGGATTGGCACTCATCTGACCATTCGAACGCTACTCCGGATCTTGTTAAGTTAGTAAGGGGAGCTGCTATTTTTGCGAACGAAGGTACGTGTTTTCGGTAGAACCCGCACATCCCAAGGAATCTCCGGACTTCTTTTACTTTTGTGGGTCTTTTCATTTTGTTGATAGCCTCTATGTTTTTTGGGTCCGGCGTACTCCCGGCCGCTGAGATTTTATGGCCAAGAAAGGTTACTTCTTTTAACCCAAAAGTACATTTGCTTAAATTTAGCTTGGCCCCATTCTGTGTGAGTAAAGTGAATAGTTGCTGTAAGCGACTCAACAACATGGGGAAGTCATCAGCCCAAATTATCAAATCGTCCAAATTATTCTTTACCCAGCCTTGTTTCAACAATGGAGTAAGAATGTCTTGCATTCGTCGGGAAAATATGGCTGGCAAACATTTTAGTCCGAATGGTAAGCGCCTAAATCTGTAAAGTGTGACTCCATCACTGAATGTGGTTAATTCACGACTTTCCTCGTCCAGCATGATTTGAAAATATGCCTCACGCATATCAAGAGTCACATAGTATTTATGACCTGCGGCCTGCTCGACTAATTCTTCTAGCCTAGGCAGTGGATAGATATCCGTGGCTAGATGTTGATTCACGTGGCGATAATCTAAACACATGCACTTGCTGCCGTTCGGCTTGTTAACTAATACAATAGGAGATAACCAGGCAGCTGTTGATCTTTCAATAATTTCTCTCTCTTCCATGTCTTGCAACATTTCAGCGATCACCTGTTTAGCTTGTTCAGGATATCGATAGATCGATCCATGGCTGGGCTGTGGATCTGCTACTTTAATGTGAATGGGGGGACCGCTGATGGTTCCTAGTTCTCCTTTTTCCAAAATGAAGAGGGGGTCGTGTTGTAGAATTACGTTAGCTAATTCTTCTTGTTGAGCTGAAGCTAAGTGAGGCCATGTCTGTTCGTCAATTAGCTTTCGGAGTCGTTGAACACGAGTTCCGCTTTCATCAGTTCGATCACTGGTAGGGATCAGGTCATTACGAATTTTGGTAACTGAGCTGACTGTACTTACAGGAGGGTCGTCAATAATTTCATAGGAGCCTAGAATGGTACCTATCCGAAAGAGTTTATCTTGTTTGGCTCTAGTATTGAGGGGTAAATGGACTAAACTCTCTGAATATACTTGTAATATGTAAGGGTGACTATTATGACTGAAACGCGCTTGTGGGTAGAACAGTAAAGTGGTTTTAGGCTCCTCACTCACTGGCACGGCAATGAATTTGGTTTGATATGGGGTGAGTCTCTCTACTGTTAGGAGATTAATTTGCTTCAACTGTTGAGGGTTCCTGACGACTCTGATAAGTGTGGCCTGGACTCGCTCATCTTTTCCTTCCCGCCGCGGAACATACTTTACGGCATAAGGGGCTCCTCCCCACATCAGCGCTCGTTGCGCACCATTCCAGATCAATGGAGATTGTCCGAGGACATCACATCCCAACAACATTTCAGTAGTCAAGTAGGCGTTTGGAACGACTGGACACCACTGTTGATGAACTTTCTCATCTCCCATCCTGATATCTACTTTGACCATACCCAGGATACGGAGTGGCGCTCCTGTGACTCCCTGTAATCTCGGTGGATTTCTCCTCGTGTTTATTTCTGTTCCTAACCGCTTTGCGGTGGCCTCTTTAAGTAAGGTATATCCACTCCCTGTATCAACTACAGTTTCCACTATCTTGTTATTCACGCTGACGCTTATTGTGGGCGATGGTATACCTGTGGTTAGTCAAATAGACTGATGGGGGAACTTTGTTTGGGTGGCGGTCTGCCTCGCATTTGGACTGGGTGGGTGAAATCTGTTAATCCTCTGCGTCGCTGCGCTGTGGTTTATGCGACCTGGGCAATCATTACTGCCTCACGGCATCCCAACCTACGGCAATCAAAACAGTGGCCTGGTGGTGGTTTGGCCCAACATTCTTGCAACGTGTGTGAACTCTTCAGGCAATGACTACAGTATTTTCGCCTCGGTGTTACAGGAGGAGTAGATTGTTTTTGATTGGGTTGTTCTAAATTTGTTTTCAAATCCCTTAATTGAGCTCTCAATTCAGTCACTTCCTTGTCTGACTCGGGTTGATGGTTATCATGGGATGGTCTTGGTGGAGTATCAACTACATTTGTATCTGAGGGATCTTCACTTTTATTGTCCGTATCCGGCATTGCTTTAACTCTGGTGGTGTACCTCTCTTCGAGAAGCTGCCTTTCATTTTCGATCCTGTCAATGAATTTATGGAGTGGATATCCGTCATCAAGGCAACCTTCCAATTTTTCCCTAGACTCGAGCGGAAGACCATACTACAGTTTCTTCTTAATCCGTTTATCTCGCGGGGGAAACTTTTCTTTTGGAAACTTTGTTTCGAGAGCCGCATGCTTACACACGAACCTATGGACAAACGCCTGGGGTGATTCTTCCCAGTCATAGGTCATGTTCTCTAGCCCTTGCCAAGCTCGATCTAAACTCAGCTCGATGGTAAACTCCGCACTCAAGAATTTTTTAGCTCGGGCCATGACGGGGCAAAATGATTCTTTTGATAATTATGAATAAAAGTGGGGAGTTCGGAACCCATTCGACTTTTGGCAACCTGGATTCTGGCTGCGTTACTGATATGAGTTTGTTCCACTGCCTCACAAAACATTTCGAGGCGAGATGTAGCTTCTATCCCTTGAAGCTGATTTAATTCCAAAATTGGGATATCGCGCGGTTTTGTGAGAAAGTGATGTGAATTCATAATGTGTGAACAATGGGTCGAGTGTGAAAGCAACGTTCTGTTAGTAGTACCGAATTGTTCCTCCGCCTCATCCAATTGAATGATTGCATGATCTCTCCCCACTTGTGACGGACGATCAGCTTCCGGCTGTGACTGAGCAAACAACTGTCCATACAGAGACATGGTGACCCTAATTTTCTATTCTTACTCGAAAAAAAAAAGGAAATTAAATTTTGAAATGTTGTCTCTCTTTACCTTTGACATTCTCACTCTCGTGGCTATTCAGTTCCCTTCACTTTCTCACCAACGCCACTAATTGAGGAATGATGAATATCCCACTGCTATTGCCACCAGTGTAACGGTACGAAATTTCCAATCCCACCATTATTGTTTAATCCCACCGGTTGTTGGTACTTGGTCAACTTACCCTTTGATAATCCAGATGGTACTTGACTTAGTCTCCCCCCCCCCTTGGTTAATAGAAAATTCACTTCAATAAAACAAAAGGGGGAGGGGTTGGTTTTTTTACTTGGTAAGGTAAAGGATAATTGTTTAAGATAGTTTTGGTAGCGTTGTAGTTTTTGGCCGAGTCGAGATTAAGTCAGTACCACGTGTGGTCGTCGTTCCCAAAGCGGAGGAATCTTGAATTGGAAGGGGAGTGAGTTAGGCAGGAGAGGACATAATTCCCTTGATTGGGTATAACAAAAAAAAATGACATACTTTACTGTATTTTAATAATTATATACTGGTTTTCAACAGACATTTTTAATTACATGACCTTTAGTCATATGAAAAAGGGTTGTACATTAAAACCATGGTTTGGGTGATCATTCCTACAACATTGTCACCAGGGGAAACAATTTGGAACATTCAAGCAATTTCTGAGGTCATCGTACCTCATTTTTTGTTGTTGTCAGTTATTCTTGGACTGGACCATAGCCTCAAGACTGGGACATTTATGAGCTTGGGTTATCTTTTCGGGCTGGCATAGCCTCGAACAAATAGAAATAATCACTCGTGCTCTATTTCGTCCGTATAGTACTCTCTCATAATGCAATTCACTCTAATTCCCAGTCACTATCAATTCATAATTATTAACAATTGATAATAATCATTAATGTATAATCACTAAAAAAAACATAATCACTCGGGCTTGTGTAGCCTCGAGGAACAACTCAAAATGGCATAATCACCAAGAATACATAATCACTCGGGCTTGTTTAGCCTCGAGGAACACTCAAAATCACATTATTGCTCATAACCACTAAGTTCCCTTCCACGCTTCAAATTTTCTAACATATTAATATAAGAGAAAGAAAACGGTTAATGAATTTGAATTTCGCCTTTCCGTTACAAGACCAGATCACTTTTTACATTTATATTCCTTATCTACAAAAAAAGAAGTTCACTTGATAGATCAATAATACCATTTCAACTACATTCGGTTTATAAAATAATTCATGGGTAGTGTACGTGTGTATGTTAGAGTCTATGGGCAATACCATGAGAAGGCCTCGTGCACACTCTGACGTCGCCGGTGTCTGGGGCCTGACCCAACGTCCATTACACACGATGTCTGAGCAGCGAATCTACGTTAAGCTTTTAACAATATTACTTCATATGGTTCACGCCAAGTAAGGATTAAAAAAGAAAAAGGGGGGGGGGAAGGAGAAATGTGGACAGCTCACCTGAACCAACGTCCATTACACACGATGTCTGAGCAGCGAATGGGCCTCCCCGGGCACGCCAGAGACGCCACTGCTAGATCAAATGAGTTGGTGTTTTTGGAATGTGGTGGGTTTCAATTCTCTTCACAATTTTTTTTAGGACTGTACACATGACACTAGGACTTTTGATTGAATTGGGGAAAATTTGGGATTCAATCCTTACTTAATTTAAATACTGAATTTACCACTATCCCGCCTTGAATTTGGGGCAGCTTGTGCCATCTAGTGACGGCTAAGGCAAGCGAAACTATTAAATCCTCACAAATGACATTATTTTGGCCTTTTTGACTGTTAATCTTACATATTTGGGTTCTAGCAGCTTCATTAGTAAGCATTTCACAACTAGGATACAGAGAGAATTGTATTGTATACCCATCATTACTCTGTTGAAGGTTTAAACTTGGCGCCCAACAACGACGCACAAACAAGGAGAAAGACTGCTCGCATATGTTATTCATTACTCGACCAGACGGAGGAATTCCCATAGCTCAACACTCACAATTACATCAGCCAATGCATAGATACAGAGATGTATACATTTAAAAATAAAGTTAACCCTAAATCAATCATTAACATATGAATTATTACTTAGGACAGGAATTTATAGACCAGTATTCAGATTACACCTATCTAACTTAGAAATTACAGTACCTCTAAACACATACATAAATACTAAAATTGTGGCATTACACGGCTTCCACGTTCGGAAGACAAATTTTACCCAAGTCAATCATCTATGACATGTGCATGGATGGAATGTTATTACTCTTATAACTGCTATGAACACTTTGAATTGGAATACCTTTCCCCACAATCGGTGGCACCTGTCGGTCCACATTAAACATCTGATGCTACCTCGGAAGGTCGCTTACTGACTTCATTAGGAGGTATGATCACTCTTTATACATGATGTTATAAGGGAATTTATGCCCCAGTCAGCCTCAGGTTTTGGAGGATAGCTTGTCGCTCACCTGAGCTCGACAGGGTCTCTCGAGAGTGAGATCACCACGGGAGGTGCTTCCTTCCACTCTTCCATTCGCATTCGCATTCACTTTGTTCTTTTGTTTCCAGCTTTCCGCCCACAAGAAAGTGAGCGCTCATTCTGTCCTGAAGACTCCATTACCTCACAAACCGTGCTAACTGTAAGGTGAGGGGATTAATTACTCCCCTCGAAGTAAGGCACTCTCCGGTTCCAACAAGAACTCTTCTCTCTTTTTATTTTTACACCCTCTCCTCGGGGATGAGTCCACTCGGAACATAACTTTAAGCAGTTATGTTTCACAACATTCGTCTCATGCACTTATCTCTACTTTTCTAACTAGCACTCCCCTATGAGCCTCCGAGGGGCGTTCTTCACTCGCGGTGGTAATCGCTCATCTTTGGGCTCCGGGGCGAGCTCCTGTTGCAACGGTTCTAAGAGCCATTCCTCGGTACCGTAATATGGTTTTACCTTTTCAGCAGCCCTTTGTATTCTTTTGCCATTAAATACATTTTCAGTGATATAAACACTTCCATCTAGCAGCACTTCGATCATTTTATACGGGCCGTCCCATTTGGCATTCAGTTTCCTACAGGTACCCGGCTGTATGGTCTCTTTTTTCGCCCACACCAAGCCATTGATTCCAACCTTCTGTGCTCTCCTCCGCCTGTTGGCCACCTCTCGGTATCGCCTGGTCATTTTCTGGTGGGTACCTTTGATGAGCGTGTGTGCTATCGCCAGGTCGTCCTCCTCTGCATCCACGGAAGGCAATAAGGTACCAATGAGGCCAGGGGGATGGCGTGAGAAGAAGGCATAATAGGGCTGTTGTCCCGTGCTCGAGTGCACTGCTTGATTTATGACGGTTTGGCACGACTGGAGCAGCTGAGGCCAATGCAAGGGGTGTCCGTTGCAGAGAGATGCTAGGATACTTTTCATAGTCCTATGCATCCTTTCAGTGGTGGAATTTCCCTGGGGATGATAAGGGGTGACGTAGAACAATTACACCTGGTTCCTCTGGCAGAATTTCTTGAACTCTCCACTCATGAACTCTCTGCCGTTGTCCAGTACGATTCCTCGTGGCGTCCCAAAGTCGGTGAAGTATTGCCCAAGACACTGTATGATGTGTTGTGTATATTTGTCTCTGAGTGGATAATATTTCACAAACCCACTGTAGTGATCTATCACAGTAAGGACATATCGGTAGCCCCGAGCTCCAGCAACCATATCAGTCAAGTCGATCCCGATACGTTCCAATGGTTTACTTACAGGCGGGAAACCTTTCCAAGGGTGCCGCAACCCAGTTTCACCTTTGAATCTTTGACAAGTGGGGCACTGTTTCACGTACTTGCATACATCTACTTTTAGATTTGGTCAATAGAATAGTTCTTCGGCTTTCTTAATAGATTTTTTCTGAACTAGATGCGCTGAGATTTCATGAGCATGTCTTATAGCTTCTTTGGTTATTGACTTTGGAATCACCAAATAATTTTGGATACTACCATCATTTGTTTCACGAGCAAAATATAATAGTTCGTCAATCAATGCAAACTGCCTCAACATAGCTTTCGGTAGTATTTTAGCAGGGAGCTTCTCACTATGCAAGTACTTAGCTAACTCATCCCACAGGGGTTCTTCTCGCTGCTTATCTTTCATTTTGTCTCGACTAAATCCAAGCCAGTTGGTTTCTGACTGTTGGAATATCACTCTGACAGGTCTAGAAAGCTGAACAGCGACTACATTATATTTACCCTTGACATATAGCACGTTGTAGTCGTACTCACGCATCTCGAGAATCCATCGGTTCATACGTGGGGATTTGGTTTTTCGCTTAAAAATGCTGGAAAGTGGTTGATGGTCTGTCAAGATAGTAAAGTGGGAACCCCACAAGTAATGGTGGAAGTTGCGGCATGTGAGAACGACTGCCAATGCTTCTTTGTCAGTTGCGGAATATTTTCTCTCGCAAGGATGGAGCTTATGGAAAAGTAACCAATAGGTAAGTTGGAGGTGTCTGGTTGTATCTGGCTCAATACGCCACCAATATGGGTGTTGCTTGCGTCGGTGGTTACAATGAATGGCCGAGTCACGTTGGCTCTTACCAATACTGGCGCATTCACTAAGCTCGACTTCAATTGATCAAACGCGGATTGGCACTCATCTGACCATTCGAACGCTACTCCGGATCTTGTTAAGTTAGTAAGGGGAGCTGCTATTTTTGCGAACGAAGATACGTGTTTTCGGTAGAACCCGCACATCCCAAGGAATCTCCGGACTTCTTTTACTTTTGTGGGTCTTTTCATTTTGTTGATAGCCTCTATGTTTTTTGGGTCCGGCGTCCTCCCGGCCGCTGAGATTTTATGGCCAAGAAAGGTTACTTCTTTTAACCCAAAAGTACATTTGCTTAAATTTAGCTTGGCCCCATTCTGTGTGAGTAAAGTGAATAATTGCTGTAAGCGACTCAACAACATGGGGAAGTCATCAGCCCAAATTATCAAATCGTCCAAATTATTCTTTACCCAGCCTTGTTTCAACAATGCAGTAAGAATGTCTTGCATTCGTCGGGAAAATATGGCTGGCAAACATTTTAGTCCGAATGGTAAGCGCCTAAATCTGTAAAGTGTGACTCCATCACTGAATGTGGTTAATTCACGACTTTCCTCGTCCAGCATGATTTGAAAATATGCCTCACGCATATCAAGAGTCACATAGTAATTATGACCTGCGGCCTGCTCGACTAATTCTTCTAGTCTAGGCAGTGGATAGATATCCGTGGCTAGATGTTGATTCACGTGGCGATAATCTAAACACATGCACTTGCTGCCGTTCGGCTTGTTAACTAATACAATAGGAGATAACCAGGCAGCTGTTGATCTTTCAATAATTTCTCTCTCTTCCATGTCTTGCAACATTTCAGCGATCACCTGTTTAGCTTGTTCAGGATATCGATAGATCGATCCATGGCTGGGCTGTGGATCTGCTACTTTAATGTGAACGGGGGGACCGCTGATGGTTCCTAGTTCTCCTTTTTCCAAAATGAAGAGGGGATCGTGTTGTAGAATTACGTTAGCTAATTCTTCTTGTTGAGCTGAAGCTAAGTGAGGCCATGTCTGTTCGTCAATTAGCTTTCGGAGTCGTTGAACACGAGTTCCGCTTTCATCAGTTCGATCACTGGTAGGGATCAGGTCATTACGAATTTTGGTAACTGAGCTGACTGTACTTACAGGAGGGTCGTCAATAATTTCATAGGAGCCTAGAATGGTACCTATCCGAAACAGTTTATCTTGTTTGGCTCTATTATTGAGGGGTAAATGGACTAAACTCTCTGAATATACTTGTAATATGTAAGGGTGACTATTATGACTGAAACGCGCTTGTGGGTAGAACAGTAAAGTGGTTTTAGGCTCCTCACTCACTGGCACGGCAATGAATTTGGTTTGATATGGGGTGAGTCTCTCCACTGTTACGAGATTAATTTGCTTCAACTGTTGAGGGTTCCTGACGGCTCTGATAGGTGTGGCCTGGACTCGCTCAACTTTTCCTTCCCGCCGCGGAACATAGTTTACGGCATACGGGGCTCCTCCCCACATCAGCGCTCATTGCGCACCATTCCAGATCAACGGAGATTGTCCGAGGACATCACATCCCAACAACATTTCAGTAGGGAAGCAGGCGTTTGGAACGACTGGACACCACTGTTGATGAACTTTCTCATCTCCCACTCTGATATCTACTTTGACCATACCCAGGATACGGAGTGGCGCTCCTGTGACTCCCTGTAATCTCGGTGGATTTCTCCTCGTGTTTATTTCTGTTCCTAACCGCTGTGCGGTGGCCTCTTTAAGTAAGGTATATCCACTCCCTGTATCAACTACAGTTTCCACTATCTTGTTATTCACGCTGACGCTTATTGTGGGCGATGGTATACCTGCGGTTAGTCAAGTAGACTGATGGGGGAACTTTGTTTGGGTGGCGGTCTGCCTCGCATTTGGACTGGGTGGGTGAAATCTGTTATTGCTCCGCGTCGTTGCGCTGTGGTTTATGCGACCTGGGCAATCATTACTGCCTCTACAGCATCCCAACCTATGGCAATCAAAACAGTGGCCTGGTGGTGGTTTGGCCCAACATTCTTGCAACGTGTGTGAACTCTTCAGGCAATGACTACAGTATTTTCGCCTCGGTGTTACAGGAGGAGTAGATTGTTTTTGATTGAGTTGTTCTAAATTTGTTTTCAAATCCCTTAATTGAGCTCTCAATTCAGTCACTTCCTTGTCTGACTCGGGTTGATTGTTATCATGGGATGGTCTTGGTGGAGTATCAACTACATTTGTATCTGAGGGATCTTCACTTTTATTGTCCCTATCCGGCATTGCATTAACTCTGGTGGTGTACCTCTCTTCGAGAAGCTGCCTTTCATTTTCGATCCTGTCAATGAATTTATGGAGTGGATATCCGTCATCAAGGCAACCTTCCAATTTTTCCCTAGACTCGAGCGGAAGACCATACTACAGTTTCTTCTTAATCCGTTTATCTCGCGAGGGAAACTTTTCTTTTGGAAACTTTGTTTCGAGAGCCACATGCTTACACATGAACCTACGTACAAACGCCTGGGGTGATTCTTCCCAGTCATAGGTCATGTTCTCTAGCTCTTGCCAAGCTCGATCTAAACTCAGATCGATGGTAAACTCCGCACTCAAGAATTTTTTAGCTCGGGCCATGACAGGGCAAAATGCTTCTTTTGATAATTATGAATAAAAGTGGCCAATTCTGAACCCATTCGACTTTTAGCAACCTGGATTCTGGTTGCGTTACTGGTATGAGTTTGTTCCACCGCCTCACAAAACATTTCGAGGCGAGATGTAGCTTCTATTCCTTGAAGCTGATTTAATTCCAAAATTGGGATATCACGCGGTTTTGTGAGAAAGTGATGTGAATTCATAATGTGTGAACAATGGGTCGAGTGTGAAAGCAACGTTCTGTTAGTAGTACCGAATTGTTCCTCTGCCTCATCCAATTGAATGATTACATGATCTCTCCCCACTTGTGACGGACGATCAGCTTCCGGCTGTGACTGAGCAAACAACTGTCCATACAGAGACATGGTGACCCTAATTTTCTATTCTTACTCAAAAAAAAAAGGAAATTAAATTTTGAAATGTTGTCTCTCTTTACCTTTGACATTCTCACTCTCGTGGCTATTCACTTCCCTTCACTTTCTCACCAACGCCAATAATTGAGGAATGATGAATATCCCACCGCTATTGCCACCAGTGTAACGGTACGAAATTTCCAATCCCACCGTTATTGTTCAATCCCACCGGTTGTTGGTACTTGGTCAACTTACACTTTGATAATCCAGATGGTACTCGACTTAGTCTCCCCCCCCCCCTGTGGTTAATAGAAAATTCACTTCAATAAAACAAAAGGGGGAGGGGTTGGTGTTTTTACTTGGTATAGTAAAGGATAATTGTTTAAGATAGTTTTGGTAGCGTTGTAGTTTTTGGCCGAGTCGAGATTAAGTCAGTACCACGTGTTGTCGTCGTTCCCAAAGCAGAGGAATCTTGAATTGGAACGGGAGTGAGTTAGAGAGGAAGGACATAATTCCCTTGATTGGATAAAACAAAACAAAAATGACATATACTTTACTCTACTTTAATAATTCTATACTGGTTTTCAACAGACATTTTTAATTACATGACCTTTAGTCATATGAAAAAGGGTTGTACATTAAAACCATGGTTTGGGTGATCATTCCTACAACATTGTCACCAGGCGAAACAATTTGGAACATTCAAGCAATTTCTGAGGTCATCGTACCTCATTTTTTTTTTTTTGTCAGTTATTCTTGGGCTGGACCATAGCCTCAAGACTGGGACATTTATGAGCTTGGGTTATCTTTTCGGGCTGGCATAGCCTCGAACAAATAGAAATAATCACTCGTGCTCTATTTCGTCCGTATAGTACTCTCTCATAATGCAATTCACTCTAATTCCCAATCACTATCAATTCATAATTATTAACAATTGATAATAATCATTAATGTATAATCACTAAAAAAAACATAATCACTCGGGCTTGTGTAGCCTCGAGGAACAACTCAAAATGGCATAATCACCAAGAATACATAATCACTCGGGCTTGTTTAGCCTCGAGGAACACTCAAAATCACATTATTGCTCATAACCACTAAGTTCCCTTCCACGCTCCAAATTTTCTAACATATTAATATAAGAGAAAGAAAACGGTTAATGAATTTGAATTTCGCCTTTCCGTTACAAGATCACATCACTTTTTAAATTTCTATTCCTTATCTACAAAAAAAGAAGTTCACTTGATAGATCAATAATAACATTTCAACTACATTCGGTTTATAAAATAATTCATGGGTAGTGTACGTGTGTATGTTAGAGTCTATGGGCAATACCACGAGAAGGCCTCGTGCACACTCTGACGTCGCCGGTGTCTGTGGACTGAACCAACGTCCATTACACACGATGTCTGAGCAGCGAATCTACGTTAAGCTTTTAACAGTATTACATCATATGGTTCACGCCACGTAAGGATTAAACAAGAAAAAGGGGGGGGGGAAGGAGAAATGTGGACAGCTCACCTGAACCAACGTCCATTACACACGATGTCTGAGCAGCGAATGGGCCTCCCCGGGCACGCCAGAGACGCCACTGCTAGATCAAATGAGTTGGTGTTTTTGGAATATGGTGGGTTTCAATTCTCTTCACCACAATTTATTTAGCAGTGTACACATGACGCTAGGACTTTTGAGTGAATTGGGGAAAATTTGGGATTCAATCCTTACTTAATTTAAATACTGAATTTACCACTATCCCGCCTTGAATTTGGGGCAGCTTATGCCATCTAGTGACGGCTAAGGCAAGCGGGACTATTAAATCCTCACAAATGACATTATTTTGGCCTTTTTGACTGTTAATCTTACATATTTGGGTTCTAGCAGCTTCATTAGTAAGTATTCCACAACTAGGATACGGAGAGAATTGTATTGTATACCCATCATTACTCTTTTTAAGGTTTAAACTTGGCGCCAAACAACGACGCACAAACAAGGAGAAAGACTGCTCGCATATGTTATTCATTACTCGACCAGACGGAGGAATTCCCATAGCTCAACACTCACAATTACATCACCCAATGCATAGATACAGAGATGTATACATATAAAAATAAAGTTAACCCTACATCGATCATTAACATAGGAATTACTACTTAGGACAGGATTTTACAGACTAGAATTCAGATTACACCCTATCTAACATACATAAATACTAAATTTGTGGCATTACAGAGAGAGAGAGAGAGAGAGAGAGAGAGAATGTGTCAATGTAGCCATGGCGGGTCCACACGTGCCCTCGAACATATGTTGGCAACACAGTTGGCAACATGTTTGGGTACATGTATGCAGCAGGATCTGGACAGGTGTATGTAAACATGTTTCAGTGCAGCTTCGAATATTGGTAGGAGAGGTGATAGGATAAGTTTGTCCAAAGCAGGCAGCTAAGACTTCATCATGATGTTGCCAACGTGATCTGGATGCTGCTGTTCCCAACATGTTTCAAGCGTGTTCATTACTGTGTTGCTTACATGTTGTCAATATTTGCTCAAGAAAACGTGTGGACACGCCCTCGTGTCGTTAACTCTGAAATGATCGGGAACACTCTACTAATCTACATCCAGACCACTATATTCAGCTGAGAGTGAGTCATAGGAGCCTCAAGGTATTTGTTCTGTCAGAAAAAGCTCTCCTGTGCTAGGAACATCTTTTAAATTCTGTGCCAAATAAGACCCAAAGAGCTTTTACCCGGTGATTTATTGAGTTTATTATACTTTGCCCTGTACTTCACTTCTGTATTTCATGAATCCCTCCACTGTCGCCATAGTCTGAGTAAATAAACCCACAAAAGGATATTAATCAGCCATATCAGAAAAATGAATCGCTAAAGAAAAGGTGTCAGGGAGCTTTCTCAGTCAACAACCATACAAGCCTGAGACATGACGTATGGTATCTCAGTGATATGCTGTAACTGTTTAATGAATCATGGGACTTTTACTGAGTGTACTTAAGTGAAAGACAATTTCATCCGGCAATCATTGTCAAACATAATTCTTAACATTACCTTGAATATATCTGTTCATGACGCTCATCGTTCACTCACTACATGTAGTGCATCCATCAGGCTATTCTACAACGAGTGATATGCCAAGTGGTTTCTTGTAAGCCAGGAACCCATCTAAGAGACTCCAGTGTTTCTCTTCCCAATACTCATCAGTTCCATGCACCATACCTTCCCCAGCACTCCATGTTGCATAGCCGCTTGAGCATTATGTTTTATACTCCTTGTACTCTAACTTGGCCTAGATTTTCATCCATTTGCAGCTCATTTCACATAGCTCGGTGTCACGAGTTCGCGCAATTCTGTATCTGAACAAACTCGTGACATTGGACTTTGGTGGGAAACCGCGAATTCTAGTGAATTCCCAATAAGTATCGCTCATTTCAACCGTCCATGCATTCGCTTGATTGGGACGGTTTTCAGAACATTTTTCACTGTGTCTTAAGTGATCGTCCTTGCATGCGACGTTAGCGCCTTCGCTGAGTGATTTATTATGAGTGTGTTTCGCTCACTTCATGACCGTTAGCAAGTGCGGCCAGCCCTCGCCTCTCTCTCACAATTTGAAGTCAGTCAGGATTAAGACGCCGACGAGTGTGCAGGTTCGCTTGGGCCCAGTGTGGAACAGCGCCACCGTTGTCCAGCGAGTTCCTGAATCTCCACTTAGACAGTAATTTGGTGTCGAGGTGTAGCGTGCAGCGTTCGTCCTACAGACGCCCAGTTCCGCTCAGCCCCCTTTACTGACAGTATTTCTTTTAGTTTTTCCTAGGCTTAAGAGTTTGGCTTGTGAGTGAGCGTGAATGTATTCTCTTTGTTATTTTGAATTCATTTGAGACTCATGTAACGTAAAATTATTTAATTGTAGTTAAAAAATTTACAGTTCTTTTTCTCGAGCTTAATGTAATGTAAACTCTTGTTTTATTTCTCCACACTAAGGTTATTTTAGTTATCGCTTCTAGTTGGCACTAACGCTTTGTATCATCCATAACTGGTACTTAGGCCAGTCCCCTTGTATTAACTTAAATCCGTTGTGCCATCTAAGAGTTAATGCACTGGCAAGAACCTGTTTATCATTAATAGCATTAGATATTGATTGTCAAGGGTGGAGTCACTTTCTCCAGAGGCTAATGGTACCAATAAACAGCACTTGTGAGTTATTAGTCTCTGCTGTGTACTGTTGAGAAAGTTTATAAATTCTCATCCTTAGAGAATCAGCGAAGTAAGCCGGCATAAAGTAAAATTGCTGATTGATTTCACAAGTCAATTCTTTGTCCATATTTTCAAGTTAACATATAAAGGAATTATTGAATATCATTCTTTAATACTGAAAAATTTTCAAAACCTTCGTGACATCTGGCGACCTCATTCCAGGATAGTAACTCCTAGCTCTAAAGTTATTCATGAGATAATACTCACTCACTCATACTTAGGTATTTATCATTAAAGTCTATAGGCACTATCTTACTGGTGATTATTAATTCATTTTTATTAATTTAAGCAATAGTTTTCACAGTCAGCTGTTTGTTTAATTTTCTTTCTTTACCAGTTTAACTACATAAAACTGGTCACCACTAACCTGTGCCTATATTCTTTATTCTTGATTATTGGCACCTTTCTCTGCAAAATAGCAGTCAGTACTTAGTCTATAATTCACTTAGATTGACCGAGCCATCATGTCGACCAATGTCTGTGTACAGGAAACTAGAGATATGGGGCTTAGCGACCCTGAGAAAATTAAGGATTACGTCCTCTCTCGGTTTAGTTATGAGCACCAACGCGAGAATGATGCTCGTGAAGAGCATAGAATCCAACGCAAACACGAGCGAGAACAACGTGAATACGAGCAAAAACAACGAAAACTCGAGTTAGAACAACGAGACAGAGAACGCGAACATGAGCGAGAACAGCGCGAGGAACGCTATAGAGAACGTCAACACGAGTTAGAACAACGTGAGAGAGAACGAGAGAGAGAACGAGAACACGAACGTGCCGAGGGAGAAGGAAACGAAAAACATGAACTTGAAATGTTGAAGCTCAAGCAAGATTCCTTGGCTTCAGACACATCTGGTGCAGCTGGCCCAAGCTCCACGAGCGCCCTCCCTGCGCATGTTCTGGCGACCCCACACATCAAGCTTCCCCCATACAAGGAAGACGAGCGAATCGAGCCATACATAGTTCGTTTTGAAGATATGGCTCAACTGTACCAGCTGGATGCAGTTAAGCGGCTCCAGTTCCTTAGCTTGTTTGAGAACCCTGCTCTCGATATTCTCCACAGAATTCGTGGAGACAATCTCACGTATGAGATGATAAAGGCCGCACTTGTCAAAGCATACGGTCTCACTGTTGACGACGCCAAGAGTCAGTTCATGAGGGCATGTTTAGAGGAAAAAGAGACTGCCGTTCAGTTTCTTGACCGGCTTACTGCTTACTTAGATGAGTGGATGGAGAAAGATGAAACTCCTTCCACACGTGAGGGGATATTTGACCTTATGCTGTCCACGCAGCTAGAAAAATTGTGGCCTGCCAAACTTATGGCTCAGCTTAAGATCTGCCAGGTAAGGGATGCCAGCCAAATGGTGGAGAAGGCTGATGCATTCTTCACTGCCTACGGGTATCAAACTTGTAAGCAATACACCTGGAACAGGAAAGCCGACAAATCTGGGAAACCATCTCAGACTGAACCCCAGTAACAAGGCCGTTCTCAGAATAATGGCCAAGGTCCAAAACCGCAGAGGAAGGACCAGGGGCAAAACACTCAGAAACCTGAGTGGAAGTGGTACAAGAAGCAGAACCCTAACCAGCAGCAGTACCGGTATTTCAAGCAGCAGCAGGCCAAGGACAAACCACGTAATCCTCAGTCAGGACAATTGAATTTAGTGTATCGGAGGCAGGATGCAAATGCAGCCTTCATTCCCCAACAAGGGCACAGTGGTGCCAACCCCAACAGTATGGGTACTTCCCCACAGTTCTCTAGTCCCCCAGCAACAGTGAACACTCTGCCACAGGAGGTCAACCCCCCTCCCCATACAGTGAGTACAACCCCTCAAGCATCTAATTCTTAAGGCACCATGTTTGCCGCATCATTTATTCAGCAGCCTCATGAGTGGCTGGCTGCTTCCTCCACAGGCCCTCCCACAGGTGACACTGCCTTCCTTGTTCAGCCACGGTTTGTGGGAGGCATTCCTGTGAAGGTCCTGAGAGACAACGGTTCCTCAGGTTGCTCTGTCAGGCAGAGTCTAGTTCGGCCTGATGAGTACACAGGTCAACAGATCCAAGCTAACCTCATTGATGGATCGGTGAGATTGTTCGCTGAGGCACGTATCCAGGTGGCATCTCCACGTTACACTGGTACGACACTCGCAGTTGTAATGCCAGAACCTTTGTTTGACCTTATCATAGGCAACATACAGTAGAAGGTGCCAAGTATAGTTCCACCGATGATTCTACTCAGACTTCGGCAACAGTAACATGAGCCATGGCTGGGGCTTCAAACTGTGTCATCCCGGTGACCATTGCATCGCCAGACGATCTGATTTGCAGCCAAGATGTTGTCCAAGAACAACATTCCGACCCGACACTTGCTGCCGTGCGGAAGAGACAAAAGGGTTGAGTGATTAAGAATTCACAGGGAGGTCGAGCCAAGTTCCTTCGTAAACAAGGACGGCTCTACCGTGAGTCACGAACACCCCAGGGTGAGGTTCGATTGCAGTTCGTCGTTCCCACTAAGTATCGCCAAGCAGTGTTAGAATGGGGTCATTGTTCAGCCTCAGGAGGTCACCTGGGCAAAAGGAAAACCCAGGGCCGTATCCGTGCTGACTTTTTCTGGCTAGGGATGGGACGAGAGATAGATAGTTTTCTGCGTTCCTGCAATGTGTGTCCTGTTACGGAACAGAGAAAGATAATGTACACTTTAAGTGAGAATACTAAGAGTCACTACTGTCCCGTAAAGTTCCAGGTTCAAAACAAAAGAGTTAGGTAAAATTACAAGTTAAAGTTTAATGCTCAAACTAACAACAAAACATTCAGGACTCATAAGGATAATGTAATGGCAAAAAACAGGTTAAATATATGGTTAACTGCAATAGCCTCTATTAACACGAAATTAGCATGAGTAAATTTATCTAAGTCAGCCCTGATAAAATGAAAATACACTGGGTAATGCTCAGTTAATGCAAGATAAATTATTACAGATACAAACTATTATCAAAAATGACTGACAATAAGAACTTTACATGAATTACAAAAAACCTCACTAGGCCTAAGAATTAACCCTATGCTACACAGCACAAGAAAAAATGCAACAACAGTTATACTCTAATTACACAGCTGCTAGATGGTTGGAGACTTCCTGAGCACTCACAACAATAACTGTACAGGGGAGGACAGAGATGTGAACAAAATGAGGAGCAGATCTAAGTGGCAATTAATGTAGAGACTGAGCTCATTATATAGGGGCCAGCAGAGCTTGATACAACTTGTAAGAAGGACGCGCAAATGAAGCCATGGGGACAAAGAGTTGACAATCCCGCACTGAACAACAGAAAGGACGACTTACTCTACTATAACGGTAGAAGGGGGGGACTGAGGCAGAACACGCTCGTGATCAAACAGGCAGCACACTGTACGTTAGAATTACACAAAGGATGATGAAATCATAGGCTATGTAACACCTCCCCACAAAGAAAAAGAAATTTACAAAGGAAATTTCTTATTACTCTAAAACAATCTGTCTAAAGTCTAGATAAGCAATCTGCAATAACATTTTCTTTCCCCTTGACATGTTGTATGTCTAATGAATACTCCTGAAGAAGTAGACTCCATCTTGTCAATCTCTGATTTTTATCTTTAAACTTACTAAGGAATTTCAGTGGGTTATGATCGGTATAAATGACTATGGGGTCAAAACCAGAACACAAATAAAATGAAAAATGCTGTAAACCCAAAATCAAGGCCAAAAGCTCTTTCTCAATAGTTGAATAGTTCTTTTGAGGTGGAGTGAACTTCTTACTGTAATAAGATACAGGATGTTCAATACCCTGATCATCCTCTTGCAGCAAAACAGCCCCAGCTCCTGTATTACTTGCATCAACAGCCATCTTAAAAGGCTTAGCAAAATTTGGAGTAGCGAGCACTGGCTGACTTAATAGAATAGCTTTAAGTTTGTTGAAAGAGGATTCACAGTTATCGGTCCAGACAAATTTAACTCCCTTTTTCAGTAGGTCTGTAAGTGGTGATACAAGAATTGAAAAGTTAAGAACAAATCTCCTGTAATAACCTACCATTCACAAAAATCTTTGTAGCTCTTTCCTACTTTCAGGTCTGGGAAGATCACTTATAACCTGAACCTTAGCTGCTGGTGGTGCAACATGTCCATCACCAATTACATACCCAAGGTACTGAACTTTAGCTTGACCAAACTCACACTTTGATAAATTAGCTACAAGATTAGCATGAACCAAACGTTCAAGAAATTTACTGACATGGCATAGGTGATCTTTCCAGTTGTCACTGATGATTAATACATCATCAATATAAACAACACACCCTGCCAAACCCTCTGTTACAACATTCATGAGCTTCTGAAAAGTGCCTGGTGCATTTTTCATACCATATGGCATTACGGAACATGCAAAAGTCTTTCCTAGTGTTACAAAACATGAGATCTCCCTAGCACGTTCAGTCATAGGTACTTGCCAGTATCCCTTTAACAAATCAAACATACTTATGTACACTCGGAAGCACTAATTTCTCCCCCCCTAGTAGCCGGAGTCGCGGCCAGCGAGAGACCAGGCGTTCGAACACCCCACAACCACATCCCCTCCCCCAACCCCAGTGGCAAATGTTGTTGGACAAATGTGGAACGGCCAAAGCTGGTGATCTTACAATGTCATGATTGTTTTTATAGAGAATCAGAACCAGTAGGTGTAAGTATATAAAGGTATTTAACGTGTATTACTGTGCTGTTATCCACAACATATGAAAAAGGAACGAAAATGAAAGAAGACCTACATTGTATTATGTGTTATTGTCTGTAATAGTTACGTCCTATATTATAATGTTACAAATAAGTATAGTATAATGAACAGCATCTGTTGAAAGATATGATGTCTTTTCTCACACATTCTCATTCCCACCACCACCACCACCACCCTTCTCTCTGGGTTTATATCAACCAAACACCTCTCTTATCCTCCTGTCCCCCACTCCCACGCTTAGTTAACCAACATAAAGATATTGATGAAATGATCCGTCAGGTATTGATCATATTAATATTAGCATACACCTCAGTATTAAGCACCAACAAATCATTAACATACAATACTTCGATAAACCTGCCAACTATTTCATCTTGTTAGCTGTTACGTGACATATGCACTGCAAGTTTGACCTTGTGTTACAGGGACATACTGCTGTTTATTGCTAACACAGGTTATGGGTGTTTTTGGACGTCCATCAATTCATATTAACGTGACAATTTAAGCCTCACATTATAAACATGTAAGGTTTATATTCCTGTCACTACCGTATTAACCAAACGAATCAGGGATCGGTTCTGACGAACCACAAACTCTCTGCTTCAACGAAAATATTTCGACCTCTTGTCACAACAGTGACAAAATGTCACAATGTATACGACTGAATGTGGGTCAGTCGTCAACATAATGACACTGTGTCACTGTTGTCACAGGAGGTCGGAATATTTTCGTAAAAGCAGAGAGTTTGTGGTTCGTCAGAACCGATCCCCGATTCGTTTCGTCTATCCATTAATGACAGGAACATAAATCTTAAGTGTTTATAATGTAAGGCTTAAATTGCCACGTTAATATGAATTCATGGGCGTTCAAAACCACACACAACCTGTGTTAAAGTAAAACAACCGTATGTCCTTGTATCACAAGGTCCAACTTGCGGTGAGTATGTCACGTAACAGCTTACAACAAGATGAAATAGTCGGCAGGTATACCGAAGCATTGTATGTTATTGATTTGTTGGTGCTTAATACAGAGGTGTATTATAGTAATAATATGATCAATACCTGACGGATCATTTCATCACTATCTTTGTTTTCGTTGGTTAATAATGGGTGTGACTGGTGGACGAGAGGATAAGAGAGGCGTTTGGTGGAGACAGGAATCGACAGAGATGGGTGGTGGTGGCGGGAGTGAGAATGTATGAGAAAAGACATCATATATTTCAACAGATGCTGTTCACAACACTATACTTATTTGTAACATTATAAAATAGGACATAAGTATTGTAGACAATAACACATGGCACACTGTAGAGGAAAGGCGCGAAAATGAAAGAAGACCTACAGTGTGCCATGTGTTATTGTCTATAATACTTATGTCCTATTTTATAATGTTACAAATAAGTATAGTGTTGTGAACAGCATCTGTTGAAATATATGATGTCTTTTCTCATACATTCTCACTCCCGCCACCACCACCCATCTCTCTCGATTCCTGTCTCCACCAAACGCCTCTCTTATCCTCTCGTCCACCAGTCACACCCATTATTAACCAACGTAAACAAAGATAGTGATGAAATGATCCGTCAGGTATTGATCATATTATTACTATAATACACCTCTGTATTAAGCACCAACAAATCAATAACATACAATGCTTCGGTATACCTGCCGACTATTTCATCTTGTTGTAAGCTGTTACGTGACATACTCACCGCAAGTTGGACCTTGTGATACAAGGACATACGGTTGTTTTACTTTAACACAGGTTGTGTGTGGTTTTGAACGCCCATGAATTCATATTAACGTGGCAATTTAAGCCTTACATTATAAACACTTAAGATTTATGTTCCTGTCATTAATGGATGGACGAAACGAATCAGGGATCGGTTCTGACGAACCACAAACTCTCTGCTTTTACGAAAATATTCCGACCTCCTGTGACAACAGTGACACAGTGTCATTATGTTGACGACTGACCCACATTCAGTCGTATACATTGTGACATTTTGTCACTGTTGTGACAAGAGGTCGAAATATTTTCGTTGAAGCAGAGAGTTTGTGGTTCGTCAGAACCGATCCCTGATTCGTTTGGTTAATACGGTAGTGACAGGAATATAAACCTTACATGTTTATAATGTGAGGCTTAAATTGTCACGTTAATATGAATTGATGGACGTCCAAAAACACCCATAACCTGTGTTAGCAATAAACAGCAGTATGTCCCTGTAGCAAGTTCAAACTTGCAGTGCATATGTCACGTAACAGCTAACAAGATGAAATAGTTGGCAGGTTTATCGAAGTATTGTATGTTAATGATTTGTTGGTGCTTAATACTGAGGTGTATGCTAATATTAATATGATCAATACCTGACGGATCATTTCATCAATATCTTTATGTTGGTTAACTAAGCGTGGGAGTGGGGGACAGGAGGATAAGAGAGGTGTTTGGTTGATATAAACCCAGAGAGAAGGGTGGTGGTGGTGGTGGTGGGAATGAGAATGTGTGAGAAAAGACATCATATCTTTCAACAGATGCTGTTCATTATACTATACTTATTTGTAACATTATAATATAGGACGTAACTATTACAGACAATAACACATAATACAATGTAGGTCTTCTTTCATTTTCGTTCCTTTTTCATATGTTGTGGATAACAGCACAGTAATACACATTAAATACCTTTATATACTTACACCTACTGGTTCTGATTCTCTATAAAAACAATCATGACATTGTAAGATCACCAGCTTTGGCCGTTCCACATTTGTCCAACAACATTTGCCACTGGGGTTGGGGGAGGGGATGTGGGTGTGGGGTGTTCGAACGCCTGGTCTCTCACTGGCCGCGACTCCGGCTACTAGGGGGGGAGAAATTAGTGCTTCCGAGTGTACCTAGCCTTTCCGATCTTGTCTATGCAATCTTCCACACGAGGGAGAGGGTAAGTGTCTGTTTTGGTTATCTGATTAACACGTCTGTAGTCGATGCAAAGCCGCTGTGACCCACCTGGCTTAGGGACTAGAGTGACAGGAGAACTCCACTCGCTCTGACAGGGCTCAATCATCTTGTGGTCCAACAGGTAGCCAAGCTCCTTCTGGATGAGAGGAACTTTCACTGGGTTCACACGGTAAGGAGGCAGTTTAATTGGCTTTGCGTCTCCAACATCGACATCATGCATCAACACAGTGGTTCTTCCTGGAATGGCACGGAACACTTGCGGGTACTCCTGCAGTAATACCGAAAATTCCTGCCTCTCCTCGGGGGGTAGATGAGAAAGCTTAGTCTGGAGATCATTCATGATATCAGGATTCTTCCCCAAACTATCACTCAGGCTCATACTGCATGGGAGAGCTTCACTTGCAGACTCGGGTGGAACAGCTACAGTGCAGACTGGATTATTTTCGTCCCGCCTGTGATATAACTTTAGCATGTTGATGTGACATAGTTGCTTGTTCTTTCTACGATCTGGTATGGCGATGACATAGTTGACATCACTGAGTTTCTTCCCCACGAAATAAGGACCACTAAACTTGGCTTGAAGAGGTTGCCCATGCACCGGTAGCAGAATCAAAACCTGATCTCCTGGCTGAAAGTGGCGTAACCTGGACTTCTTATCATACCAAGTCTTCATCTTCTCCCGAGCAGCTCCTAAATTCTCTCTCGCCAGCTGTAAAGCAGTGGACAGCCGTTCTTTGAACTTCATCACATACTCCAGCAGGTTGACGTCATCTTCCTCCGACAGCCAGCATTCCTTGAGTAGCTTAAGGGGTCCTCTTACTTCATAGCCAAACAGTAGTTCAAAGGGTGAGAAGCCCAGTGATTCATTTGGAGATTCTCTTGCGGCAAACACAACGAATGGAAGACCTTTATCCCAGTCTTTCTGATGTTCCAAACAGTATTTCTTGAGCATCGATTTGAGTGTTTGATGATATCTCTCCAACGCTCCTTGAGTCTGGGGATGGTAAGCTGAAGACATGATCTGGGTGATGCCCAACTCTTTCAGAGACTGCTTGAAAACATTTGACATGAAATTACTTCCCCGGTCTGACTGTACCTCCTTGGGCAGACCAAACTTTGTGAAGAACCCTAGCATTTCCTTAACCACGTTCTTTGCTGAGATATTTCTAAGTGGAATGGCTTCAGGATAACGAGTAGCCATATCAATCAGGGTCAACACACAAGAAAATCCTGAAGAAGTCTTAGGAAGAGGGCCCACAATATCCACCAACACACGGGTGAAAGGCGCCTCAAAAGGAGGAATGGGAACTAGAGGTGCAACCCTTTCGGTCTGATTACACTTCCCCACAACTTGACAGGTGTGACAAGACTTACAATACCAGGAAACATCCCTGAAGATACCTGGCCAGTAGAAGTGTTTCAAAATGCGTGCCACAGTCTTCCTCACTCCAAGGTGTCCTGCCAAACTGGAATCATGAGCCACTCTAATGATATCCTGCCTACAAACACGAGGGATGACAACTTGATGTACAACCTCCCATTCACAGTCGGCTGATACTGTTGGGGGTCTCCACTTCCTCATAAGTACTCCTGACTTTATATAATAACAAGTAGAAGCACCAGCTGACTCTTCCTCACTGCAAGCAGAGTTAGCTAGACCTTTCAACTCAGGGTCAGCAACCTGCAACTCAACCAACTCTTGCCGAGACAAATTATCAACACTACGGGGTACTGCCTCATCTGGTGAGTGGTCCAAATTAGCAAGAAAAGTGTCAGCTAGGGTAACATCATCATCATCATTATCCTCTAAGTCACCAGTAACTTTAGACTTAGCCCTAGTGACAGCACATGCAGGGAACATCAGGGACATCACAATCCTGGGACGCAGCCACTGGCTCACTAGACAACTGAGGAGCTGGACACACTTGACTTCCACCAATATCATTTCCAAGTAAGAAAGTTACACCTGATATTGGGCGTGTCTCAACCAACCCAACCATACCGGAACCATTAGCAAAACCAGACTCTAAATTCACTCTGCACAGAGGGACAGAGAAGTAATTATTCCCTACACCTTGTAAGATTACAGTTTCATCAGAGGAATTAACATTAGAGCCTAGAACACTGGTCAGCATAAGGGATTGGCAAGCACCTGTATCACGATATATTTTAACTGATTTCCTGTCATTACTGTCCAGAGGACTGACAAAACCATCAGACAGGAAATTAGCACATGAACTCTTGAGAGTGTCACCCACGTTACTGCTCAAAAGAGGAGCTCCATCATGAGAATTTAAGTTACCCCTCAAAGCAGGTTCAGTTAACTCAGTTAAAGAATTCTGGGAACTCTCAAGAGTGGACACTAGACCAATTGATTGAATATTTAAAGACTCCTTTTTGTTCACATCGCGCTGTCTCCTGAAACATCTCTTCGTAGTATGACCAAGCTTACTACAATAAGTACATTTACTTTTCTGAAATCTAGAGGTGAAGCTGGTATTTACTTCATGAGAAACATCATCTTTATTCTCTTTCCTGTTACCTGTACTCTGAGCAGGGACAACGTACTTACTCTCAGCTTTCCTTTTTTCTTTAGAATATCTCTTGTGAGTGAGAACATATTCATCAGCTAAAACTGCAGCATCAGACAAATTATCTATTCTTTTCTCATCAAGATATAGGCTTACATCTTTATAAATACACCTCTTGAAGTCCTCCAGCAAAATCATCTGCTTAAATTTGTCAAAATCAGAATCCACATTCTTACAATTTAACCACTGCTCTAACAGATCTTCTTTGATTTTTGCATACTCAACATGGGATTGTTTATCTTGCTTGTAAGTTGTCCTAAATTTTACTCTATACAGGTAGGCTTCAGGAACAAGCTCATAGGCCTTAAGAATCAATCTCTTAACTACATCATAATTATCAGATTGATCCTGAGGCAAAGATGCATAAGTTACTTGAGCTTTACCGGTGAGAACAGTTTGAAGGAGTACTGGCCAATACTCCTTGGGCCAATTAAAACCTGTAGCTACCCTCTCAAACAACTGAAAATATTTTGTTAAATCAGATTCATTAAAAGGAGGGACAAGTTTAATATTTTTAGCCACATCAAAATCATCAGAGCAAGATGATCCAGTTCCACCTTGTTTCATGCGATACTCATGGTCTGCCTGAATCCTGGCAAGTTCAACTTGTGCGTGTATCTGTGCCTCCTGATTTACTCTACTATAACGGTAGAAGGGGGGGACTGAGGCAGAACACGCTCGTGATCAAACAGGCAGCACACTGTACGTTAGAATTACACAAAGGATGATGAAATCATAGGCTATGTAACAGTCCATGTACCACTAATCAGGGACATGTCATTCCTGTGCCGTTTGAAACCACACCCGTAATCTTTGAGTCAGTTGAGAGACAGGGTAGTGGTGATGTGGCGGCAGACCTGACCTCTTGCCTGTTGGCCCCACAGGACGCAGTATGTCCAGGGCCTGTACATACATATGTACCGTAGGTTAAAGGGGAGTTTGAGAACCCCATAGAGACAATCCGAGGCTGTGTATGAATTACCTTGTGGAACGTCTCGAGCTGTGGGCCTCTCAGAGGATTCCCGGAGTATGCACATTATCCACATGAGTGTTCACACCCATGGTGGGTGTTAAAATGCGACCTGCCCGAGATTGCGTAGGGATTCTCAGCTTCCTGTCATTAATAGTAAGTGTAGAGTTAGTTTAACCAGTAAACTGGGTTCCATTATCGAATTGCAGCATTTGATGTCCTGCACAGACACCCAGTCTTTTTGCTCATAACCACGTTCCCTGGTTAATTTAACGAATTGTAGCGTTTGATGTCCTGCACAAACGCCCAGTCTTTTCGCTAATTAAGTTAGGGTTTAACCAGTAAACTGGGTTCCATTATTAAATTGCAACGTTTGATGTCCTGCACAGATGCCCAGTCTTTTGCTCATGACCTCGTTCCCTGGTTAATTTAGCGAATTGCAGCATTTGATGTCCTGCACAAATGCCCAGTCTTTTTGCTAATGAAGTTTAGGGTTTAACCAGTAAACTGGGTCAGAGTTTGATATCCTGCAGAGACGGCTTGACTACGTTTCCTGGATAAAAATGTAAATAGTGTACTTTTTGTAACATAAGTACTGATTGCTAGGCAGAGAAAGAGAAATGACACTTTTGATGCTCCACCTTGATTGCTTTCGCAGGTGCAGCTGGCAGGTGCAGCATTGCCGTGCAGAACAGCTGATTGTCCCTGACGCATGCTGCCATCTCTTTTCTTCTGCCTCGTCGTCATCATTTACTATTGATTTGCATTATGTAATTTTACACGTAGGTACAATTACACCACAACTGTCACACCTACGCCGTGTATTACATACATCACGCTACATAACAATTAGTTGTTAATGTAAATGTAACGAACTTTTCGCTTAGTTTGACCTGAGTACAGGATTTTTCACTGTCGTCACAGAGTTTTTTCCTCAAGCTTGCTTCTATTAACGTAAATATGAGGTTTTTACGCTCATGGGCGACTGTGATTTTTTGCTGTAGCAGGGTAGTACACACACCACAGTGTGAATCTGGTGCGACTGAGTTAGGATTTATATGTATGTATATATCGTAAAATTTTTTGTTGACAAAAATTTTGATTTTTGATGGGGTGTAATGTCACGAGTTCGCGCGATTCTGTATCTAAACAAACTCGTGACATTGAACTTTGGTGGGAAACCGCGAATTCTAGTGAATTCCCAATAAGTATCGCTCATTTCAACCATCCATGCATTTGCTCGATTGGGAAGGTTTTCAAAACATTTTTCATTGTTTCATAAGTGATTGTCCTTGCGCGCGACGTTAGCGCCTTCGCTGAGTGATTTATTATGAGTGTGTTTCGCTCACTTCATGACCGTTAGCAAGTGCGGCCAGCCCTCGCCTCTTTCTCATAATTTGAAGTCAGTCAGGATTAAGACGCCGACGAGTGTGCAGGTTCGCTTTGGCCCAGTGTGGAGCAGCATCACTGTTGTCCAGCGAGTTCCTGAATTTCCACTTAGACAGTGATTTGGCTTAGAGATTTAGCATGCAGCGTTCGTCCTACCAACGCCCAGTTCCCCCTTTACTGACAGTATTTTTAGTTTTTCCTAGGCTTAAGTGTTTAGTTTGTGAGTGAGCAAGTGAGTGTATTCTCTTTGTTCTTTTGAATTCATTTGAGACTCATGTGACGTAAAATTATTTCATTGTAATTAATAAATTTACAGTTCTTTTTCTTGAGCTTAATGTAATGTAAACTCTTGTTTTATTTCTCCACATTAAGCTTATTTTAGTTATCACTTCTAGTTGGCACTAACGCTTTGTATCATCCATAACTGGTACTTGGGCCAGTCCCCTTGTATTAACTTAAATCCGTTGTGCCATCTAGGAGTTAATGCACTGGCAAGAATCTGTTTATCATTAATAGCATTAGATATTGATTGTCAGGGGTGGAGTCACTTTCTCCAGAGGCTAACAGTACCAATAAACAGCACGTGTGAGTTATTAGTCTCTGCTGTGTACTGTTGAGAAAGTTTATAAGTTCTCATCCTTAGAGAATCGGCAAAGTAAGCCACAATAAAGTAAAATCTCTGCTTGATTTTCACAAGTCAATTCTTTGTCCCTGTTCTCAAGCAACATTATTCAATATTATTTAATATTATTCTTTTATATTGCATATTTCCAAAAACCCCGTGACACTCGGTACAGAAAAAAAGGCCAAACTACAGCTCTGCACTCTTTCCACAGTATTTGTCAGTGACGAGTATCATATTATAATGCTAATTTATTGTTGCAGCTCATGAATCAAGATGGAGCGATGGCAGCTTCGTACCCGGTTAGAGTAATAGCAGTATCGACTGCGAGCCATGTTTAACTGTGAAAATTTACCTCACCAAAGGATGAGACAAGAGTGAGGCAAGGGTGATGCCTACTTATTTTTTAAAGTCAGTCTCTCACCCTGCTCCCACCCATTCCCCATCCCCTGTGCATAACAGCTTCAAAACGCCCGGGCTTGGTAACCTAGCCACTTTTGCTTGTGCTATCGGTATCGTAAAACATGTATACTATATAGAAACCTTTATGGAGGATATTTATTTCTACTTTCTATTACTGATACAGTGAAAAAGAGTTTTTCCTTGTGATTATTAAACTACATTTATTTACAAAGATAATTTAGATTTCTGCAGTATGTCGTAATAATAATAATAATGATGATAATAATAGAAAATTCATATCTGAACATATCACGGATTTTTACTGATAAGAAAAAAAATGTGGGAACTGGAATACCGTACCATAATTCGTTTCTTGTTTGAACTGGAAGTGTCAAGTTAAAAAGTTTTACACCTTGTACATCTAATGGATTTCTCGTTTTTGAATAATACTGCTTGCAAGTTACCAGAATATAACACCTGTATTTGTTCAGTGCCTGGAAATATAGAGGGTCATTCCATTGAGGTCCTTATCACTTCCCAATAGCTAGACAATTAAGTAGGATAAAAGTCAATGAAACTGATTAAAAAAAGATAATAGAATAAAAACTTTTATCACTCAATACGTTTTGCCGCTAGACATCCGCAAATTAAAATCTTGATACCCAGAACGATAATTTTTCACTGAAAAAGAAGTATTTCGGAATGATGAGCTTAGAAGCAATCTTCTATTCAGACTATTGGCGGTATTCTCCAGCGGGTAGGAAGCTTACTAACACGCATCCCTTACTGGTTTATTTCCGATTCAGCTCCGCTACAATATTCCTGTGTTACTCACTGAGTTTACGTCGGCACTGAAAGGATATAAGATGCAAATAGGAGGATACTGATGGGTAATAAGGAAAATAAATCGCTAAGGAAGAGATACTAGGGAAGTTCCTTTACCAACGGGAAATCGGGACTAACAGTGGTTTCCTTATTTCGTTTCTGGCTGAAGCTCAGCTATATTTACCTTCGCTAGATGTCTGAGAATCGAAGGGTTTACATGTCCTCATTTACTTCTGTTAAGTGTTTTGTGGTAACTGTACGTCTTGAGAGGCACCCTACATGAGTCTTGACCTTTGCACAGAGGACACATCAGCATTTGTGATCTTTGGTGCACATTACAAATGCTGGGAAGAATATGTTGGTGGAGCGATTATGTTGCTTTGGCCTTGGAAGTAAAACTGGAGCAGCACCACCAAATGGGTGGTGACGGCAATGGCCATCTGTAAAGACATTAATAACGTGTATGACTGTGTATAAATTATCATAGACAATAATATATTAGTATTGTGAAACCAGAATCCATGCAACCAATGATTTTTAACTGAATGAGTGTAATGAGGATATTTTATTGGGCTTATTAGGGTGTGAAAGGTCAGAACATATTCAAACTATTTTTATCCCGTGTGAACTGGGTAGGTAATGTTTTTGACAGTATCTCTCTGTCAGTGCCTTTCTGTGCATCTGTCTGTCCAAATCTTCGGGCTCCAAATATCAGCGCTTTAACTATAAACCTCATTTGTTCCCCTTTGCTGCTAGCTGTTAACTATAACTAGGCCAATTAATACCAGAAAACAAAAAAAATCTTTTGAAATGATTGTTAAGAAGCAGGAGTGGCAAAAGTACACAGATAAGAGATGAAATAAGCACAGAAACAAGAGCATTCCACCAGCTACAGATACATGTTTGTGGCTAATGTGTGGAATGTAGTAGTGGGTATGGGTCTTCAGGATGGGAGAAGATTTGGAGACTTATACCCAGTACTACATTACACACTATTGCCACAAATTTGTGGCTTCTTGAGACATGCACATACGTCTAACGGAGAAGTATCCTGAATTGCATCATTTAGACTAGTCATGAATGTCAGTTGAAAACTAGCTTGCTTCCCAAGATTAACTGGTATTCAAGGTAGCGTTTAATCTATTGTTAGCCTCCTTAGCCTTCTACACACAACTGGAAAGCACTGTTATCGAATAGTCGTGATAAAGTTGAGACCAATAGAATAACGTGGTAAGCTGTAGCTAACTATTGTAGGGCGATGCTGTTTAGACTGAAATTGACCCGTAGAACATAGCTCCATTGCTACTGAAAGACTAAAACGAAGGTGCCTTCCCGTGAAAAGAAGTGTCTTGTACGTTCTTTGACTATAGGCGAGCTGTAGCTAACCAATATTGACCACAATGACGTCCTTACTGCGATGTGGGTTTCTGGCCGTATGGTGGGAACAATAGACTGAATGCTTTTCTAAACATGAAAAGAAACACCATCACTTGACAAGAAACGTTTCGATGTACAGTACGCTCACATACGCTTCCTTGTTTTGGAGTTATGACTTATGAAGAAGAAAGAATGAAAGAAAGTAAAATGGAATCAATACTTTGCGGTTTGATTTTGCTACTCCTACGAAGGTTAGCAAGACTTTGCAAGTAGTTTTGCATTTGAATAGCGAAGGTCTTTTAGTTCATAACCTTAGAACTGGGCTTCACGACCATTTTTGTGCAAGTGCATCTATATCTTATGTCTCTCCCTCTCATCTAATTTCATCAGCCGTTTGAGTGTCCACTGCAGGACTGGCCTATCCCTACCGAAGTGGGGACGATACAGCCAATGTATCTCTACGAAGTGGTTTTGGCTGTCTGGTAGAGATTGTATGTAGGGTGAGAATTGCCTGTAAGTGTAATTGTAGTGTTGGAGTGGCTTTGGATGTGTGTGTAGTCTGTTAACCAAGTGTAACTGGCTGCGCAAGCTGACTGGGTGCAAGCATACTTTAGAGTATGCGACACTGGTTCAACCACAGCACCCCATACATCTGCAAAAGCAGTACATGGCCGGAAGAACGCTCCCAAAGTTTATTACCCTGGCAAGGCGTGAACCCTCATTCTCCCGTGTACAAAAACGCACACTTTACCACTGTACCACAGAGGCTCCATATCATATGTACAGGAAGCCATTTTGAACCTGTGCCATTCCTACTGACGGAGTGGCTTCAGCACTCAGTGATACAAAGGTCGTGAGGCAAAGGTCATAGTCACTGGAATGAAATCTACTCAAGCAGCAGCAGGCCATTCTAGGTGATTTTGCTATTATTAATCTGACTACAATATATATTTATTGCAGTTAATGTATAACTTAATCAAAGAGTATGGGAGTAAGGAGGTAGATTGTTTATCATTAATATTATTAATATATTGCATTCTTCAGGTCAGTGTAATAAATAACTAAATAAATAATGAAATGCCGAGAACTCGAGTCCCAAACTGTCAATGTAAAGTGTCGCTTGTTATGCCTCCGACAAGCCTTGTGCACAGACCCGCCATACTACCTCCATGACAGGGGCCATTGTGAAACTTAAGATAAACTAAGTCGATCCTATCTGACCTTCACCTTTTACCTCTTGACTTCGCTGACCTTATCAACTCATAGTCCTTCATACTGTATCATTGAGAAAGGTTTGGTTGAAATACTTCAAGGGATTCAGGAGATATTGCACGCACACATATATGACCTTGACCTTTCACCCCCTGACCTTGCTAATGTAATCAGTTTATCATTCTTTCATCCTCCACATTGAGAAAAGTTTGGTCGAAATCAATCAGGGGTTCTGTAGCTATTGCGCACACATCAATATGAACATGACCTTTGACCCCATGACATTGTTGACCTAAACAATTCATTGTCTCTTCATACTCTATCACTGACAAAAGTTTGGTTGAAATCCTTTGAGGGGTTCAGGAGATATGGAACACACAAGGATAAAGTAAGTTGACCCCATATGACCTTGACATATGACCCCTTGACCCAGCTAACCTAATCAGTTCATTATCTCCTCATACTGCATCACTGACACAATTTTGTGGAAATACATTGATGGGTTCAGGAGATATCACATGCACAAAAGTGTTATGGATGCACGGACCAATGTAACTCCATATGAACTTGACCTTGGTGGCCTTGATCTTGCTGACCTAACCAGTTCATCATCCCTTCATACTGTATCACTGACAAAAGTTTGGTCGAAATCCGTCGAGGGGTACTGGAGATACTGTGCCTACAAGGAGTTGACCTTGACCAGCTTACCTAATCAATTCATCAACTTATACTGCATCACTGACAAAACATTGGTGGAAATCTGTCGGTGGATTCAGGATACATCGTGCTCACTAGAGTGTTACGGAAGCACGGACCCACTCACGGACGGACGGACAGAAAAGCTCTCAATGCCTCCTTCATTATATGTGGAGGGAGGCACACTAAAGTGAATGTATGAACAGTATTTTACCGGGAGGAGGTTGGAATGGGTCAGGGTGTAGAGTCCACAAGGACTGATAGTCAGTGGCTGATCGCTCAGTCTCATCAGTCTCATTACCTGAAAAAAACACCACAAGCTTCTTGAGTCACACCTAGGCATGGAGTTGTTTATATTCCTACCCAACTTGTTTATTCACTTACACAGCTCACAAACACTTTATAATCATAGTGAATTTTCTAACGAAACAAAATATTCTGCGACTTGAGAAAACAGTTAAATTCCTTGGATGATTATTTATTAGAACTGACCACTATTTTTACCTGTAATTGCCCTGGAGGATACCGATAACCTAAACATAACACCCATACCCGCATCGCGGCCAGGTATATCCCGGACAAAGTACATAATGCTGATATGAGATTAAACAGATAAAATATTAGTTTACGAAAAATGCTCCAATATCAATAGCCACTCTCGTGACGAAATACACACACACACACACACACACACACACACACACACACACACACACACACACACAAAGTTCATTACTTCCATGACACCAGGTAACATTTCACATTTACATACCTACAATAGAGACCAACTGATGAAGTATTGGTACCAAAGGATATTTTCAAATCAAAATGGAATTCTTCAATCGAAACCATTACAAAAGTAAAATCTATCTGTCTATTGCCAGGCACCTTAATCCCGTAAGGGGTGGTCACAAAAAAAGCGCCTCCATATCGCCCTGTCGTCTGTCATTTGCTGCTCTTCCCTCCAACTTACCCCTCCCCCTCTCTCATGAGTCTCTACTCCATCTCTCTATCTTATCCTTGGTCTCCGTCTTCCACTTACTCTTCCATGTCACTCACATACACTCTCCTCGCTAGTCTCTCCATCCTCACAACATGACCTCAGTATATTACATATCGGATCCTCTTCCACACCACAACCCTCCTTCTTTTTTGAACTGTCAGTCTGTCTCTCCATGTATCTCAACATGCTTCTCTCAAATAACTCATTTCCAGTGGTCTCACTCTTGACTTGTGTTGTTCCAATTAGGTCCAAGCATCGCACCCATACTACAGTGGATGTTGAGTACAGTATAGTTCATGGCCATCTGTACAGGTAGAGGCTGTGTTGCTCATTAAATTAGTTACTACCACATCTCCTTAATATCATAAACAGTACTGAAAGGGGTGTTTGATATTGTGCTGGACAGTGGCGGGGGCGGAGAGAGGGGATACAAACACAAGGTGAATTTTTGCTGGGAGAGGGATTAGGATAAGAAAAACAAAAAGGAGACATTTTTGTGGGACAGGGATACAAAACTTGGGTACAGTTTTCCATAAAGTCACATGCACCTCACCTCAACCTCCACCGGGCCATCAAACAGGCCAGCCTCGTGAGGGGAGTCCATCTGTACAGGATCTTCAAGGGCGTCGCAGCCTGAGGAGGACAAATTATTCATTTAGTTGAGGATTTTGAAACTTTAACCCACAGACCCCGGGACACTCTTCCACTTAAATCTTTCCATCAGACGATTTTAGTAAGCTTGGGAGAAACTTTGAACTTTAGGGATTAGATATAAGCTTAATAAACCCCCCATTACGAGAGGCCTTTCCTGGGCTTGAATGAAATCTTCAGGATACAAAAAGAATATACCAAGAAGTACGCCACCCGGACCGATGCTTTTTGATGTGTGTGAAGGGTTGCAAATTATACAGACATTTAAGTTTTCTTCCTGGAAGTACCTTTTTTGTGTTCAGGGGATGTGAAAGTATGAATATAGAAAGACCACCACCTTGACACAAGATATTACGATAAATAAAGGTAAAGCAAAGTAACAACGAATCCACCAGTCTTATCAGTTTTGTTGGGAAACCTGTGGTAGCTCAAAATTATGCTTTGAAAGAGTAACTCAGAACAGAATAAAACAAAACATGGAGGAAATTTTTTTGCCATGACTTATTATAACTACGCATTCATAAAAAAAAAAAAAAAAAAAAAACGTGATTTTGAAAAACTTCATCATGGTATTTTAAAACAACTCAAAGGAATTGTCTTATAAAGTACCCCCTCCTCTCACACGCACACGCACGTATGCACATAGTCAAGCACGTATGCATGTACGGACGCACTCACAAACAGAAGGAGAAACATTTTGACACACACACAGACACACACACACACACACACACACACACACACACACACACACACACACACACACACACACACACCAGAAACAGCTACTGTGTACACATTTCCTTACCTCCTGCTGTAGATGGTCAGCCATGCTCCCCAGCACATACATGATCGCAATGCTGCCGAAAATAACAAACAGAAAATGCCAAAAATATCCCAAAGGTAAGCCGGACACAAGCAAGAAAAATGACAGCATCACAAACATAATCATCTCCACTGTGGTTAATATGGGGAAGGAGATGATGCACTGCAGGTGGTTGTGTAGGCGGTGGAGGGTTAGGTAGCGATGGCGGAGGCTGCACAAGGCCTTGGCTACAGACACTTGGGGTTGGTTGTTCTTTGTGTCCCTGGATGACAAGAGATCTTTCAGGGCTACGTTTGTGCCCCTTAGGCTGGCCAGGAGCACAAGGCCAGCGCTGACGCTCAGTAACATTCCAAAACTCGTAATCATTCGCAATGATGCCACTAAATATAAAATAATTAGTGCCTCGAGGCTGAACGGATTATTTCTTATGAAAATGTCTATGGTCCAGTCGAGATGAGCCGACATAGCAAAAGCAGTGTCAAGAAGAACGACGACTATCCATATGATACACTGCAGGAGGCTGGTCTTGCTGCCCTCCAACACCAGGGGAGTTTGAAGGTCAGCAAGTAGAGTGCTGAAGCTGCGGCTTTTCACCCAGAAGAACACCAGTACTGTCAGGGGAACCATGACACTGCTGCTGATGAAAACTGTCTCACTGACATATAAGAGATCTGGGAACTGGGAAATCAACCATGGTACCATCAGACCGACTGAAAAAGATACATAATTCCTTTAGGTTTTATTTATATAATAAAACCATAATTAATGCATTTTTTTTTTTTTTTATAAACAAGTGAAATTGTCTGTACAAATTTCTAGTTCAGCTTAGGCAGTCATCGTTTACAAACTCTGGTTACCAGAGATGCCGATTTCTTGCTATACTTACACACGTATCTGACGACGTAGATGCCAGTGAAGGTCGGTGTGATAATGGAGGCAGCGAGGGCGATCATGGTTTTTCCCAGTGGCCAGCGACTCCCACGGCCACCATCAGGCAGCAGACCCAACACCAATGCCACCCACTCCACCACACGCATCATTACCTGCAGCCCACGTCCACCCACTTTAGGTCCAGTCTTCACCTCGTTTACACTCAGACCTCGTCCATCCACCATCTTGTTCAGGCGCAATGCACTCTTAGCCTGTGTCATGTGTGTTCTGAAATATATTGGGGAAGAGGTAGGGGGATATATTATTGAAATACTGGAATGACACGGGTAACCTTGGCTGATGAATATGCTACATTGTCCCGAGTATATGTGTGTTTGATCAGAGAAAGTGTACACTTCTAGATACACAGTAAGTGTGCTAAACCTACAAGTCTGCATTTTATCATTAGATCAAATTCGGTCATTTTCCCAGTGTAGAAGGCTATTTCTTTTGGAAACAGTTTTTCAATGCACAGACGGCATGTAGAACAAAATATCATTGGTACTATTGACGTTTAATTTGTATGTATGGATGGAGGAAAACATTAAACCTGATAAACGTTTATTGCCAAAATTTCGATACGCAGTAATTGGATTCCAGTGATTGGTGTCCTTTGAGGGGGTGTTTAGGCCATTTTACAAATCCATTCCACGAACACATTCACAGGACAGAACAGTCTTATAAATCCCGAGTGGTTAATAATAATCCAAGCAGATTTTATGTCTGACTGAAGTGTTACTACTGTTGCTTATCCCCGGTCTGTCTATCCTAGCAGATTCGTCAACCACAGACAAAAAACTCTCAGTGGAGCAGTCCTACATATACGCACAATACCTGCTGCATGAAGGAAACTGGCACCCCTTTGTTATAAGCAGCACATCACCAGATTCATTGTAGAATCTTTCCCCACGGGGAGGTGCAGGGAAGCATGAGGAGATCTGGCTCCTGGGTGAACGCCACGGTTGCTTTGCTCCATCCAGGGTATACAGCGTCACCACTTGCTGGCTGCTCCTGAGCGCGTGACTGAAGTGTCAAAGCGAAAAAGGGAGTTTACAACCAGCTGGCTCGGGAGAATGGTGATTGACCCTGCGTCCGCTGAGAAGGTGGACATGGGGGCTTTACCACTTTATTGATGAGTAAAGATACTTTTTTTGTGTGAATGACTTGAGTTCCCGTGCGATATTAAGGATCTCTCTGTTTGCTGTCGACAATGCATTGTGTATTATCGTAGAGAAAAATTTTGTTGCAGCAGCTCTTCAGTCAGACTGATATCAACCAACATATTACCAATACTGTGACGGTAATCGGTCCCGAGACTAGCATATGAAAGCCAGGCAACTTTTCACTGTTCCACGGCCAGGTGAAAATTATGTCACCTTGTCACATACTTACTCGAGGATTCAAGGAACCCGGCGCCTACTTTGGGCCTGAAGTGAGAAGAGACAACCCCCTGGCATTTAGGCAAGTAAAAGCTTTTAATCATACCCTGAGCACATCCGGCAAGTAAGCATGATGAAATAACTCTGTATTAGCAAAGGGAAATAAAACACTGACTTACTAGAAGTGCTTTGGGTATGATTACAAGCTTCTGCTTGCCCGATTGCCAGGGAATTATCTCTTCCCTTTCAGTGCCACAACTGGTGGTCAAGCTACCTAGGTTACAAGGTATGTGGCAAGGTGGGGCAGCTTTTACCTGGTGGTACAGTGAAAAGCTACCTGGGTCTCACCTGCATGAAATGAATTCGATTTCCAGTAGAGAATTGGTAATATATTAGTAGATTCTTCGTTTCTTAATACAGGCACATTTCATTAGACTTGCAACAGAAACAGGTATAGTAAAGATCTCGTAAGTGAAGCAGTACACTTATTGTTATGTTTGCCTACGATTTGGTCTAATTGCATACCGTACTCGAGGCTCAGAAGGGCAGAGATCAGGAGCAAGGCAGGAGGTGTGAGAGGCCAAGCTGGAGAGCAGAGATGGAGTGAGTTGGCGAGTGGCGTTCGGCTGGTAGCCTGGCAAACTCAATCCCACATTCCCACAACGTATTGTAATATGACTCTCTTCACTTTTTCGTCATGATACTCTCAGAATAATCTCACAATAGAGTGTCCTGTTGCGCCCTTGGCACTTACCCTTATATACTGATCACTTCTTATCACTAAATGTGGGATCTACGGTAGTTTCATTTTCTGGTAATGGTTTGGGCGAGTTTTGTTGGGGGAAGATACTTAATGAATATGTTAGTAAAATTTTTCAATGATCTGAATATGACCATCAGCTCAGTAAGGAAATAAAACAAGGAAACAAGCGTCAAATTAATGAAATTACAGTGCTCATTGGCATCTTTCTCCTCGGTTGGAAGAAAAAAAGAGTGTTTGTTATTTTTTTATTTAATAACACAACGGACGAAGGAAAAGCAAATTAATTAAAAAAATGATCCATTCACCAGATAACTGGTGTCCTCTGTTCACAAAATATCTGTATCAGTTAGACTTGAACAGCTGTAGGTTGAAATTTGGAGGGAAACAACTCTGGGGAAGTGAGTTCCAGAGAGATGCAGTTCGGAGAATGAAAGAATTCTGACAGGCAGAAGTTTTGCATTACAGCTGAGTGACATTCTAGTCATGAGCGCTACCAGATGCCCGTGTAGCATGAGGGAAGGCATGGAGAGGTGGCACCATGGACGCAACTTCGTATGAGCATTTGCCAATAAAATATCTGTAAAACAATGCAAGGGAGGAAACATTCCTTCTTACTTGCAGGGGAGGTAGTTAATTTGTAATGGCAGGGTTGTTAATGATTCTAACAACTTTGTTCTGAATTTTGTCTAGTTGCTTTAATGCAACCTCTCCACCATCATTCCACAAGGGTGAGCGATATTCAAGCTGAGAGCGCACACGACTCTTATAAATTATAGCTAACTGCTCATCAGCGAAGAAGTTACGGACTCTGTACAATAATCCAAGTTTCTCTGAGGCGGATTTAGCAAGTGATCTGACATGAGAGGTCCAGCTGAGGGCATTGGTAAGTGAGATGCCAAGAATTTCAATACTTTTGGGGATGGGAATTTTAGTAGCACTGAAGGTAATGTACGAATCTGGCAATATCTGTCTATTAGTAAGCTGTATATATTTAGTTTTACTAGTATTAAATGAGACAAGGTTGTTTTGTCCCCATTCACTGATCGTAGATAGATCTTGATTTATGGAGATGGCTGTACTGAGTTGAGAGGTAGAGATATTAGACTTTGTAAATGAGTGTCTGAGTGTGAATAAATGTAGTGTCGAGTCATCTGCATATGAGTGAATGGGATTGTGGGTGATGGATAAGAGATCATTAATATGAACCAGAAATAGTTGGTGCCAGAACTGATCCTTGCGGCACGCCAGCGCTAATTAAGTGGAAATTGGAATATACATCATCTACTTTTAGTCTTGTTTTCCTATCACTAAGATATGAAGAAATAAAAGGAACAAAAGACGTTAGTCCATAGCAAGGGAGTTTGGACAGCAGGGAACGGTCCCATACTCTGTGGAAAGCTTTAGAAATATCAAGAGCAACTGCATGAGTTTCTCCATGTAGATCAATTGGTTGATGGATGGTATGAGTTAGGAGATTGAGTATGTCAATGGTGGATCTTTCGTGGCGAAAACCATATTGTCTATCACTAATTAAGTTGTTGGATTCAAGATGTTTAACAATGTGCTTATTAATTAATGTTTCAAATACCTTACCAAGAGAAGATGTGACAGCTATTGGTCTGTAATCGGGGGGGTCAGACGATCTTCCTTTCTTCGGAATTGGGTGGATATTGGCTTCTTTCCATGAATTTGGGAATAAAGAAGTACGTATGCATAGTCTGAATAATTTAGCTAGAACAGAGGCAAGTTCAGGGGAACACTTTTTCAAAACAATTGGCGGAATTCCATCTGGGCCTGGAGCTTTATTGGTAGGTAAATTGTCTAGGATGGATTTTACGTATCTTGTCTGTATTTAAAGTGGGGCAATTTCGGGAGAGTCAAGTTCTAGTACTGGGACATTCTGGCTGGTATCGTCTATGGTAGAGTTTCTGGCAAAGGTACTAACAAAGATATCTGTTTTCCCACAAATAATAGCACACAAGCCATTGATGCATCAGACAAATATTATAATGCTCTAAACTAGAAAAAAAAAAAAATAGAGAGGGGAGAAACGGCAGATTAACAGGAACATAAATAATGGATAACAAAGATGAACAAAAAAGTGGAAAAGATAAAACTGAAGATCTGAGGGAGTCTGTCTAAGACTGAAATTTCGTTTAGTTATTTATTTGTAAATTGATTTATTTTTAGTTGTAAGACTTGCGCATACAATACATTGGTCAGTTCATTCCCTGAGGTCCAGCAGTCTTCCTCCTACATGCAGTTGACACCATTTTAAACTTCACTTCACGCAGTTTTGAATACTCACTGTATAAACTAAACTATCATAATATCACCAAATAAATCTGTGTAGTTTATCGCTCCCCCAATGCATCTTCTGAACCCAGTGTATTTGATTCCATTTCCACACAGTTGAGTAACCATAATCTTGCCCTTAACACCGAAATTACCATCTTGGGTAATTTTAACATATATAATGTTGAATGGTTATTGCACTCTGCCAGGACTGATGATGCTGGTCTAGAGTGCGAGCTGTTTGCAGAATCGTTTAATCTTAAGCAACTGGTAAAGCAACCAACCAGAATACCAGATAATCCTGACCATAATGCCCATCTTTTGGATCTGTTCCTGACAAATAATCCAGATCAGTACAGGATAGAGGTATTGTCTCCACTTGGATCCTCTGACCACAATCTCATCAAAGCCTCATTACTTAGCCCCCCCAAACCTCCCCATTCTGACCCTGTCAGGGTGACCCGATGGCATTTTGATAGGGCAAACTGGGACGAATTTAGAAACTATCTTGCTGACATTCCATGGCAGTCTTTCCTCTCTAGCGATGTCAGTTCTACCCAGTCCCACATTTGCGATTTAATACTAGCTGCTATGGATTTATTCATACCAAGTCAACAATTCACTAAAAGATTGAACTTTCCAAAATGGTTTGATAGCAACTGTGTCAGAGCAACAGCCCAAAAGTCTTCAGCTTATAACTATTACTTGAAATCAAAAACATCTGAATCACTCTCTCAATTTAAAATTGCTAGAAACCATGCAAAAGCTGTAATAAATCTTGCTAAATCAAACCTCCTTCAAAACCAAGCAACAAAACTACTTAACAACCCTAATGACAATAGAATATTCTGGTCAACTCTCAATTCTTACAATAATAACTTTGACAAGTCATCATCCATTCCCACACTAAAATCTCCAGATGGCAACATTACTAATGACCCGCGTGGGAAAGCAGATATCTTTGCCAGTACATTTGCCAGAAATTCTACCTTAGAGGAAGCCAGCCAGAATGTTTCAGCACTAGAACTTGCCTCTCACGACATTGTTCCACTTAAGATACAGACAAGGTATATGAAATCCATCCTAGACAATTTTACCTACCAACAAAACTCCAGGCCCAGATGGAATTCCACCAATTGTTTTGAAAAAGTGTTCCTCAGAACTTGCCTCTGTTCTTGCAAATTATTCAGACTATGCATACGTACTTCTTCATTCCCTAATTCGTGGAAAGAAGCCAATATCCACCCAATTCCAAAGAAAGGAAGTTCCTCTGACCCCTCTGATTACAGACCAATAGCTGTCACATCTTCTCTTGGTAAGGTTTTTGAAACTGTAATTAATAAGCACATAGTTAAACATCTTGAATCCAACAACTTAATTAGTGATAGACAATATGGTTTTCGCCAAGAAAGATCCACCATTGACATAATCAATCTCCTAACTCATACCATCCATCAATCAGTTGATCTACATGGTGAAACTCATGCAGTAGCCCTGGATATTTCTAAAGCTTTCAACAGAGTGTGGCACCGTTCCCTGTTGTCCAACCTCCCTTGCTATGGACTAAACTCTTTAGTTCCTTTGATTTCCTCATATCTCAGCAATAGAAAAATAAGAGTAAAAGTAGATGATGTATATTCCAATTTCCACTCAGTTAACGCCAGCAAGCCGCAGGGATCAGTTCTGGCACCAACCCTGTTCCTCCTTCATATTAATGATCTCTTATCTGTCACCCACAATCCCATCCATTCATATGCAGATGACAACACTTCATAGTTCATTCACACTCAGACATTCATTTGCAAAGTCCGATATCTCTAACTCTCACCTCATTACAGCAATCTCTTTACACCAAGACTTATCCACGATCAGTGAATGGGGACAAAACAAACTTGTGTCATTTAATGCTAGTAAAACTAAATATATACAATTTACTAATAGGTAGATATTGCCAGAATCGTATGTTACCTTCAATGCTACAAATATTCCCATTTCCAAAAGTATTGAAATTCTCGGCGTCTCTCTTAACAGTGCCCTCAGCTGGACCTCTCATGTCAGATCACTTGCTAAAACTGCCTCAGAGAAACTTGGATTATTGTACAGAGTCCGTAACTTCTTCACTGAGGAGCAGTTAGTTGTCATTTATAGGAGTCATGTGTGCTCTCATCTTGAATACTGCTCACCCTTGTGGAATGGATGTGGAGAGGTTGCATTAACACAAGTAGACAAAATTCAGAACAAGGCTGTTAGAATTATTAATAACCCTGCTATTACTAATAAACTACCTCCCCTACAAGTAAGAAGGAATGTTGCCTCCCTTGCGTTATTTTACAGATATTTCTACAGCAAATGCTCACTCGAAGTTGCTCCCATGGTGCCACCTCTCCATGCCTTCCCTCGTGCTACACGGGCAGCTGGCAGCGCTCATGACTGGAATGTCACTCAGCCATACTGCAGAACTTCTGCTTACCTGAATTCATTCATTCCCCGAACTGCATCTCACTGGAACTCGCTTCCCCAGAGTTGTTTCCCTCCAGACTTCAACCTACTGCTGTTCAAGTCTGTTACAGATATTTTATGAACAGCGGACACCAGTAATCTGGTGAATGGATTTTTTTTTTTTAATTCATTTGTTTTTCCTTCCTCTGTTCTGTTATTTAAAAAAAAAAAAAAAATCCACTCCTTTACTGCACCTACCATTGTCTGGGAAATATACGGAACCGGCTATGATGAGACATGCTGGGGCTGTTTCGTTCACGATTAATGTGATGATATTAATGATGGCGATTTGATGAGATATTCGTAGGTTTCACTGAAACTAAAATAGTATGCCTTCAACGATATTCAGTTCTGAAGTTGTTCTCTCTCTCTTCTACGAGTATGTATCTCGTAGTTTGTCCATCAGCAGTCCACTTCTCATTCCCTGTGATGATGACGTTGTGTTGACTCTGGATTAATTGTCTTAGCTTTTCTTACCACCTGCAGTTAAAATTTCGATTTCAAGGACTGATTAACAAGTAGGTTATTACTTATATCTAACAGAGCAGTGATATCTTGGAAAAAAAAAATAGAAAGGCTTAATACAATGAAGATCTTTGTGTAGCAGAAATAATTACATACATTTTATTTTAGACAATCTTTTTCTCTTTCATTATGTGATAATTATGATCTCCACATTATGGTGGACACCGTTCTGCATTTGCTGGTCCTCCTCCGACTCCTCTTGTTTTCTCTCCTGTTTTTCTTTCTCCTCTTTCTCTTCCTCTTCCTATTCCTTCTTCTTCTCCTTGTCCTCCACCACTACCACCACCACCACCACCACCACCACCACCACCACTACCACTCTCGTCTTATTTTATTATTTTTTTCACAAGCGTTTCATAGGTCAAATCAGACAAACTTTGGGATCCTGTGTTCTTTTCCGTTCATTAAACATCATGGCAGTTTGCAAAGAAGCATGTCAGTGTTCAGTGGCAGTGTGGAGACCATCCAGTATTCCATTGAAAATGTTGGCAACTTTTATCCATTATCAGTTTTATCTTGACTGCTGTCATTAGTTTTATCAGCATAATTGTCTGTCTGTCTATCTATCTATAGCCCGATTCTCTGTCACCCAAAGCCGCAAATGGTGGCCGGAGACAAAACGCCTCCAAGTCGCTCTGTCACCCACCATTTGATTGCCCCCCCAAGTCACTCCCCCCTCCCTCAAATACCTCTCAACTCCATCCCCCCACCTCATCCTCGTTCTCCCCTTCCCTCTCCCTCCCTCCACTTCACGTTCACTTGGCAAGATTTCCGACTGGACCACCTGGTTCCGGGATTTGGCTAACGTGGGAAGAGCGCGCGCCTGTGTGTGTGTGTGTGTGTGTGTGTGTGTGTGTGTGTGTGTGTGTGTGTGTGTGTGTGTGTGTGTGTGTGTGTGTGTGTGAACATGCCCGACAATTTTTCGAATGGCTAAGCTTCATCCTCGGAAGTGTATTATGTGGCCATTGTACTAGGCAATGATATAGGCTAATAAATATTATGTGATTGGGATAATAGGCTGTGCAATATACTATTTATAGTCTGAGTTATAAAAAATAATTCTCTTGCCTTGTAGCGTGAACCACGATACAGGTTGAGTTGTGGTTTAGAAACAGAAGGCAAGTTCACCCAGAAATGGCCTGATATAGGGGAAAGGGGGGAATATGGGAGCGAGCGGCCAACAGTTATATATTCTTAGTCATTACAGTATAGTTATTAAGGTGTCAATGATGTCTCCTAAATAGTAATAAACCTAGTTATTTTTATTATTTTTACATAGACCCGATTACACACTAGGATACCCCCTCCCTCGTTAACGGAAAACATGTAGCCTACTCCACCGCCTCGGCTATCTCTCTCTCTCTCTCTCTCTCTCTCTCTCTCTCTCTCTCTCTCTCTCTCTCTCTCTCTCTCTCTAAAACTCCTCAGCTGGCTATCAGTACACACACACACACACACACACACACACACACACACACACACACGTTATCAGTTTATGCTAATGAGTAATGACGTTGCATTTAGTATGTTTACCTAGAATGCAATCAATCAATCAATCAATCAATCATTTCCTGTGGCACCCTCGGGGATGCATAGGGCCTCGATGAACTCACACCACCACATCCTATCTTGTGCTAACTCCTCAAGATCTCCCCAACACTCATCTCCAGCTTCCCGTCTCATTGTCCTCACCCACGTCTCTTTTGGCCTTCCTCTACCTCTCCTACCAAGTGCCACCCACCCTGGTGTACCTCGTACTATTCCCTGTCTCCTATACACATGTCCTAGCCACTTCCATCGTGAGAATCTAACATATTCATCGATCGGCTGCACTCCCGTTATTTCTCTAATTCTACTATTTGGTATCCTTTCCCACCACTTAACTCCTAATATTCTTCTAAGTGCTTTATTTTCAAACACCAAGAATTTATTTTCCATAGTCACTGTGCTGTACCAAGACTCGTGTCCATAAATTAAGATACTCCTAACCATTACCTTATAAAGTTTGATTTTTGTATGAACAGAAAAATTGTTATTATTCCAAATATTTTTAAGCATTCCTATTGCCTGATTAGCCTTCTTTAACCTTTCCTCGAATTCAAAGTTCAAAGAACCATCCTTGGCTAAATAAGTACCTAAATATTTAAACCTATCAACTTGCTTTACAACCATACCTCCAATTACACATTCCTGCGCATTTTCCATATTCATATTGATTATTTCAGTTTTTCCACAATTAATAACCAAACCCACCTTGCGACCTTCACTCACCAAACAGTCCAACACTCTCTGCATCTCTTCTGGCCCATCACAAATCAAAACTATATCATCTGCATAATCTAAATCCAAAAGTTTCCTGTTCTCTCCCCAAAGTATACCTGCACCGGTTTCTGTTCCAACACGTTTCTTAATGTAATCAATGACCAATATAAATAATAAAGGCGATAGAACACCACCTTGAATTACTCCGGACTTGACTTCAAACGAATCACTCAGACAACCATCAACCATCACTTTACAAAAAGTGTCCCCATGTATGTTCATAATGACCCTCACAAACTCCTCTGGTATTCCATAATGTCTCATGATCTTCCCCATAGTCTCTCTCGAGACACTATCAAAAGCCTTTTCAAAATCAACAAAACAAAGACTTAACGGTACTCTCATTTCATTAACTTGCTGCATCAAATGCCTAACTATAAAGATATGATCATTGCAACCACGTCCCTTTCTAAAACCAGCCTGTTCATCCCTCAGAATACCCTCAACCACTGGCTCCAACCTATTTAACAACACTCTACTGAAAACTTTCAAAGCTATCGGTGACAAAGAGATTCCCCTCCAATTACCACATTCACTCAGGTCTCCCTTCTTCGGAATTTTAACAATTACACCATTCTTCCAAACTGATGGTAGTAACCCCGTCACCCATATCTTATTGAATAGCTTGGTCAAGATCATTATTAATCTATCCCCCTCCACTTTAAACATTTCCGGAAATAAACCATCCTCCCCTGGTGCCTTGTTATTCTTTAACTGTTTTACTGCTTTCTCCACTTCTGCAAGCCTCAACTCTCCTGTTTCTATATTTAAATCTTCCTGAGCAGACGGTATATCCTCTTCTGGTGGTATTGGTCTATTAAGAACTGTCTCAAAATGCTCTTTCCATCTATTTTTAATATCTCCATCTTTGGTCAATAAATTTCCTTCCCTGTCTCTAACTGGTATTTCCTTGCGTTTACCTGCATTACCACTCAGTTCTCTAATCGATTCATATGCTATTCTTTGACTCTGTCCATCATTTTTGTTTATTAAGATTTCAGTCTCTGCAACCTTTTCATCCACACATCTTCTTTTATCTCTCCTAGCTAACCTTCTTACTTCTGAATTCAAACTCCAGTACGCAGCTCTTGCTAATTCAATCTCTCGTTCATCAACGCATTGCATCTCACTCCTCAATTTAGCCTCACCTCTCCTTTTTATCATATCCCACGTTTCCTCTGATATCCATTTCTTTCTCCTGAATCTATGTCTCCTTCCAATCGTACATTCAGCAGTCTCATGCAAAACTTTGTTCACATCCTCCCACATCTCATCTACACTTCTCTCCCCCTCTTCCAAGGTTTCCAACACCAAAAACCTATTTCTGCATTCTAATCTGAATTCCTCCTTTTCTTCTCCTTCCCTTCTAAGCTTAACAATATCGTATCTACCAACACCAGATTTTTCCTTCTTCTGATTTTTAAGTTTAAACCTTATTTTTGCAATGCTGAGTTGATGGTCACTACCAATATCCGCTCCCCGTTTAACATGAACATCTAGCAGAGAACTTCTATGCCTCCTACTGATAGCGATGTGATCAATCTGATTTTTATATTTTCCACACGGCGACACCCAAGTTGTCTTGTGTATATTGCAATGCTGAAAGAGTGTGCCCCCGATGCCTAAGTCATTTGCTAGACAGAAGCTTCCAAACCTCACTCCGTTTTCACTCATCCTACTACCAACTCCCATCTTACCCATACATGCCTCAAATCCCTCATTTGAGCAGCCCATTACTGCATTAAAATCTCCAACGCAGATCAAAACAATACTGTATCAAAATGCAAGTGCAATACATAACCAGCTCACATTACGGATTACGTACCAGTACTCAAAACTTATTTGCATAGTCTATGTTTCAGTAATAGTCATGGGGTAGCCATACCCTCAGTGATATTTTCGTTAATGTTAAAGGTAATCATGTGTTCAGTGGTGGATACCAGTTAGAGGGGAGGTGGCCGCTGACACCTCCAATCCTCATAGCTACGGTGATGAGTTGTAGTGTCACTGCAGAGGTTCCTGTTCCTCCAGTTATGCCAATAAATAAAGTTAACATACTGATGAACAGCCATTTCTTATGATAAATACAAACAGCCTATATGGAACTCTCAGAATACATTTATGAAGTATATTGTGGGAGCTTTCCAGCTCTAACGCACCAGTCACAGTCTTGGTCCTTAGTTTCAGTACTGCAAGCCTGACAGTGTGCAGTGTTAATGAACATGTTATTAATGTTAGTTCTATATGCTTATTTACATTTGGAACGACAGAATTCAAAGCAGGATTTCATTCAATACACAGAATGCCAAATACAGTATGTGTGTGTGTGTGTGGGACAATACGTGTGGTGGGGGTGGGGGAAGTATAGTGAGTATGAAATGTGTCATAATGGTAATATGGGTGTGTGCATACGTAGCTAAGGACGTCCAAGACTGATATTTAATCTTTGCTTTTAACATTCGATGACACACACCTCAGTATTTATTTAGGTTCTGTTTATAAGTTTGTAGCATGGTACATTATTAAATTATTATGATTATGTTTCTGGGGAGAAACCCGAAACACCATATAAAAACAAACACTGGAGTATTATAATACTGTAATATGGAATCCATATTATATGAATAACTATTTCTTAGAGGAGAAAATAATGTTATTTTAATGTTCATTACAAAATTACACTGTAGGAGCATCTGTTTTTAATGTTAGCTTACCGGATACCCAGCGATCAGTTTATTAAGTTATACTATAGCACAGATTTATTTAATATATCCGTTATATATTAACTATGTCATGAAGGCTCACACAGTGGACTTTCACGTAAACTACTTTGAAAATGCAGGAAGTTCAGTGTTTAATAATTTGCGAAGTTCACGTATTTTTTGGTGTGGTTATGAATCCAGCTGTCCTTTGCTGGCCAATGTAATTCCTTGTAAAATGAGAGTGGTCAAGTAAAACCAATACCCTATGTCGCATAGTAGTTTGAAAATGATCACTGATAATAATATATGATTACTGCATGACCCTCCCGAAATACCACACCCAGAATCATTGTTTTATTTAATGTGGGAACAGATATGATTAAATGACACGATAGGCCACGTGGATTTATTGACTATAACCTAGCCAGTATGAAGTTTCTTGATTAATAAGATATGTTGGTGTATTGTTATCAGGTGAAAGTGAGAACTTATACACACACACGCACACACACACACACAGAAAGAGAGAGAATATCTATCTATCTATCTATCTATATCTATCTATCTATCTATCTATCTATTGTGAGAATTATGGTAAACAGACAGGTTGAGGAAAAATTGGAGACTGTTGAAGAGCAGTAGGTAGATAAAGGCCAGAGTATAGTGATGCGTTGATCGTATGCCTGGCACTTCTCCATATGACTGTTACCAGGTATTTTGTATTCATAAAATTTAATGATAGAGGCATAATTTCTGGAGGCGACAGTACTCTATGCATATGTATAAATTTACTGACGATATGTATAACAAACATATTTTCATACTGCATCACTAAACAAGTTTAATATTATTATTTAAAAAATATTAGGGATCAATTGATATTCATAGTAACAATACGTTTAGATGAAAGCATATTACCAACACTTGCACCACTACTTATTATGCCTTACAATCCCCATAATATATACCAAAAAAATAGTGGATAATTAACCATAACATGAAAAACGGTGGCTTTTCCCGAAGCGTCAAAGATATTAGAAATGAAACTATATGAGCGATGTGTAAATATTCTATTCACGTGCAGTTACAACCGTAGGAACATCTACGAGGAGGCCAGAAGTGGACACGTCACCGTGAATGTCTGCGGGTGGGTGTGCATCCACGGTATAGGTGACGTCACCAGGATAAAAGGGAGTTCCACTGCTAAAAATATACATCGAAATTTTGCAGGATTTTTTCCTCCCATCATTTCAGGAGCGGAACTATCCGTTTCCTCCCGGCCCTATAATTTTTTTTTCAGGACCGCTGCCCCATCCACACGGCGAGAAGAGTCTCGGAATGGTTCGGAGGTCGAAAGGATTTGCAGATGCTTGACTGGCTTAGTAAGGAAGCAGACATGAACCCCATCGAAAATGTGTGGGGGAATATGGCTAACTGTTGGGAGCCTGAGAGTGAACGGATACCAGATGAACTACTGGCCCACATCCATGCCTAGTGGGAACAGTTCAGAAGCCAGAAACAGCTCATACGGAACCATGTCGCCTCTATGCCAAACAGACTGTGAGAGGTGATCGAGAAGGAGGGTGGATTGACTTCCTACTATTGAATGAGTTCCATACAAACCTTATGTTTTTTTTTATTATTATTATTATCCTCTGATTATAATGGATATTATCCCATGCAGTATAACAATCTAACAGTAACTTTAATAACTTGCTATAACTTACCGGACAATATAACTGACTCGACACTATCTTACACATTTTGCTCACTGACATGATTTTTATTACGGGGCCCTTATACAGGAATTAGTGACGTTTATGTGCATTTCTTAACGCAACTTTCCTGTTACAAGAGCAGGTCTTTTCCATTAAAATATGATGCTTACTTGATTGGCACAGTCATAACTCTTTACACATCTTGCCACCTGTTGAAATGCCTAATGTGCTGTTTTCCAATCGTGATAAAGATTTTTAAAAAGTACTCAGGAATAAGTTGGTCAGTGTGTGATCAATAACACATACCGGTAAACTACTAGCAACTGCACTTGCTGACTGTTCGATGTAGTTTTAAGTTAACGTCCACCATGACATCACTTATAATACAATATATAACATTTTACTTAATTCAAAGGTACAGTATAGCGTAACATACTGATCAAAGGAAATCCGATAATCTAAACTTAAGAAACGCTGCACCTACAACGTATTTAAATATATGTTATAATACTGTAATATTTCCTCCTGAAAAATTGTTATTCATGTATTTTGCAACACATAATGCATTTTTAAATATTTCAGTGTTTGTCTTTATATGGTGTTTCCCCCAAAACATAATCATAATAATTTAATAATGTAACATGCTACAAACTAATAAACAGAACCTAAATCAATACTAAGGTGTGTGTCATCGAATGTTAAAAGCAAAGATTACATATCAGTCTTGGACGTCCTTAGGCACGTATGCACACACCCAATATTACCATTATGACACACATTTCATACTCACTATACGTCCCCCACCCCCACCACACGTAATGTCCCACACCCACATACACACACACACATATACTGTATTTGGCATTCTGTGTACTGAATGAAATCCTGCTTTGAATTCTGTCGTTCCAAACGTAAATAAGCATATAGAACTAACATTAATAGCATGTTCATTAACACTGCACACTGTCACGCTTGCAGTGCTGAAACTAAGGACCAAGACTGTGACTGGTGCGTTAGAGCTGGAAAGCTTCCACAATATACTTCATAAATGTATTCTGAAAGTTTCATATAGGCTGTTTGTATTTATCATAAACGGCTGTTCATCAGTATGTTAACTTTATTTATTGGCATAACTGGAGGAATAGGAACCTCTGCAGTGACACTACAACTCATCACCGTAGCTATGAGGATTGGAGGTGTTTGCGGCCACCTCCCCTCTAACTGGTATCCACCACTGAACACACGATTACTTTAGCATGAACGAAAATATCACTGTGGGTATGGCTACCCCATGACTATTACTGAAACATAGACTATGCAAATAAGTTTTGATTACTGGTTAACGTAATCCGTAATGTGAGGTGGTTATGTACTGCATTTGACACAGTATTGCATTTTAGGTAAACATACTTAATGCAACGTCATTACTCATTAGCACAAACTGATAATGTGTGTGTGTGTGTGTGTGTGTGTGTGTGTGTGTGTGTGTGTGTGTGTGTGTGTACTGATAGCCAGCTGAGGAGTTTTAGAGAGAGAGAGAGCGCCTAGGCGGTGAAGTAGGCTGCATGTTTTCCGTTAACGAAGGAGGGGGTATCCTAGTGTGTAATCGGGTCTATATAAAAATAATAAAAATAAGTAGGTTTATTACTATTTAGGAGACATCATTGACACCTTAATAACTATACTGTAATGACTAAGAATATATAACTGTTGGCCGCTCGCTCCCATATTCCCCCCTTTCCCCTATATCAGGCCATTTCTGGCTGACCTTGCCTTCTGTTTCTAAACCACAACTCAACCTGTATCGTGGTTCACGCTACAAGGCAAGAGAATTATTTTTTATAACTCAGACTATAAATAGTATATTGCACAGCCCATTATCCCAATCACATAATATTTATTAGCCTATATCATTGCCTAGTACAATGGCCACATAATATACTTCGGAGGATGAAGCTTAGCCATTCGAAAAATTATCGGGCATGTTCACACACACACACACACACACACACACACACACACACACACACACACACACACACACACACACACACACACACACACACACACACACACACACACACACACACACACACACACACACACACACACACATACACACACGGGCGCGCGCTATTCCCACGTTAGCCAAATCCCGCAACCAGGTGGTCCAGTCGGAAATCTTGCCAAGTGTACATACACCGTCTTAGTCAGTTAATATTATAAATTGGTCTTTTAGAATCCAGTAGCAGGGAAAACACAAAACAGGTAAAACACAAAGCGGATAAAACACAAACCAGCTAAAACAGAACAGATAAAACACAGGACAGGTAAATTACAAACCAGATAAAACACAAGCCATGTAAAACACAGACAGAGGAAAACACACAGGAGGTAAAACACAAACCAGGTAAAACACAAATATTGGAGTATTATCATTAAAGTTTTCTCCGGTAAAGGAATTCACTTTCATTCACTCATTTTCGTGGTCATGGAAAAAAATCTGATGGTTGAAACATCTCTTCTATTGTTGCTAAAACCAAGCATTTAAATATAGCAGAGAGAGAGAGAGAGAGAGAGAGAGAGAGTCATAGTAGCCTGATAGTGTAGATACTTGTGGCGTTAACTCTCACATGATCGGGAACACTCTACCAATCTACATCCAGACCAGTATATTCACCTGAGATTAAGTCATAGGAACCTCAAGGTATTTATTCTGGCACAAAAAGCTCTCCTTTGGTACGGACATTTTTTTATATTCTATGCCAAATAACGCCCAAAGACTTTTTACCAGGCGATTTATTGAGTTCACTATAAACCGGTATTGCTCTCCTCGTCTGTGTTCCATAAATCCCTCCACTGTCGCAATAATCTGAGTAAATAACATACAAAAAGATAGTAATACGCCGTATCGAAAAATGAATCACTAAAGAAGAGGTGTTAGGGAGCTTCCTTAACCAACGACCATACAAGCCTAAGACATGACCCATCGTATGTCATTGATATTCTGTAACTGTTTGATGATTCGACTTTTTCTGTGTATATTTATGAGAAAGGCAATTTCATCCGGCAATCGTTGTCATACATATTGTTAACATTACCTCGAAAATATCTGTTCATGACGCCCATCATCTACTCACTAGATGTAGTGCTGCCTTCAGGTTATCCTACACCGAGTGACATGCCAAATGGTTTCTTGTAAACCAGGAACTCATTTAAGACACTTCAGTGTTCCTTTTCCCAATACCTATCAGTTCCACGCACCATACCTTCCCCAGCACTCCATGTTGCGTGACTGCTTGAGGATTATGTTATACTTGTTTCACTCTAACTTGGCCTAGATTTTCATCCATTTGCAGCTCATTTCACACAGCTCGGTACAGACAAAAAGACCAAACTACAGCTGCATCCTTTCCACAGCACTTGCCAGTGACGATCATCGTAATATAATGCTAATTTATTGTTACAGCTCATGAGTCAAGATGGAGAGATGGCAGCTTCATGCCAGGTTAGAGTAATAGCAGTATAGACTGCGTGCCATCTTTAACTGTGAAGATTAACCTCACCAAAGGGAAACGGTGTTGCATACTTTTTTTTATTTTTATGCTTGTCATTCACCCTCCACCCATCCTTACCCCATCCCCCAAGCTTTACAGCTTGTAAACGCTCGGCATTGGTAAACCAGCCAGATTTGCCTGTGCCATAGTTACCGTAAACTATTTATTTTCTCTTTCTGTTACTGATACACTTGTAAGGATTGCTTCCGTTTGATTATTAAGCTTCATTTATTCACAAAGATAAGTGAGAATTCTCCAATATAATTCGAAAAAATACTACTGCTGCTGCTGCTACTACTACTACTACTACTACTAATAATAATAATAATAATAATAATAATAATAATAGTATAGTAAATCATAGATATCTGAACATGTAAGGGATTTTTCTGTACAAAAAAAAAAAAAAAAAAAAAGTGGAAGCTGGCATACAGAACCCAAATGTGTCCCTTGTCTGAGCTGCTAAAGTGTCAGGTAAAAGTTTTACACCTTGTACAGGATCCAGCAAAAATCGAGCAACCGACTTGACGAGCAGGTTGGTACGTGGCACCGCCGCACCCCCAGTTTCAACCTCCCCCCCTCGTTCCCATTCATTCGTCTACCCTTAACCCTCCCCACATTTAAGGGCAAAAGAGTAAGGCCTTGTCGCATTGTCTCAACCACTTTTCCATCATCCATTTGTCTTGGGTAATAATGGTTTTGTTATGATAACGAATAAACACGCATTACACAGTGTTTTACTCCATTGTATAGTTATTTATACACCACGGTCTGAACGCAGGGTGATATAATAATATATTCGTATGATGGTGAGGTGTGTAATCATACAATTTATCATTTTGACTGTTGTATCCAATCAGTGTGTAACATTAAACAGTCGGAAGCTATATGTTTGTAGTGGTCAGTGGTGTGCTCCTTCCCTTATTCGACGTAATCACTTACTTTACAAACTCTAGTATAGGTCATTACAATTAGTTACTACTAATACCCCATGTATGATAATAGCAAAGTGTTGCTGATAAGTAAAACACATGATCAGTGTTATCTTGGTTATTGATGTCTTAATACATGATATCGGATAGCGTTGGGCAACAGGGACTGAGTGACAGCTTGTCTGGTTGTTAAACTGCCTAAGCTGGTCAAGCCGAGGCCATGACGTGGTTGCTGGTATTACCAAAGGTCAGTCAATATTTAGACGCCATTCGTTGCTGCTGACAGTATTATAAGTATCAAGGTCAGTTTCATACACGGGACAGCCAACAGTAGAGTGAGCCGTGTGGTGTGCTGACCCCTCGCACACCATACAACCAGGGCCAGATTACCATGTATAGGCAAAATGGGCAACTGCCTACCAGGCCACGGCCTTTCACAGGCCATCCAGACTTCCAGAGCGGAATAAATATACGCTTTGGGGGTCCAGATAAGTGCCATCACCCACCAGGCCATCGAAAAAGGCCATTAAAGGTCATGCCAACAGTACACTGGAAATTACGGAAAAAAGAGATCTATATGTTGCAGGCCAACAGTCTGCATTGCCTACCAAGCCACAGCAGGGTTAATCAGGCACTGCATACAACCAACTCCCTCCACCCTTTCCCTCAGCCGCTTATCGCTACTCATTCCAGCAAGAGACCCACCACCACCTGATAACAATATCAGGAATATAACCTTGCCGTATATAGTTATAACTGCAATAGGGTGTGATTTGCGATTCACACGTTTATAACACGACGTATTTCGAAAGAGGTAACCAAAAACTAAATTGGCCGAATGGATTATCTGCATAGCATCCAAACAAACTTGTATCGATTGCAGCTTATGCTAATCAACATTATTGTGCCATACAACAGATAATTCAGTGTATTAGTTTTCAGTGAGAACGTTTTCAACAAAGATTTGACGAGTTACAGTTCACACTGGTCTGTGTTACTCATAGCAACGTAATAAACGTACTGTAGCGGTCAGGTTAACCTTATGATTATTTACTCTTCAACTTGTGTCCCATGTCTGTTACTACTTTCCTTTATCTCCGTGTGGCCATGGTTTTTCCAATTAACTATCATCAGCCGAAACGTCAATTGCCTCAGAGAGGGAAGGATGTTAAAATGGACAAACGGTTTTGGTTACGCAAATATTTAATAAGGAAGACTAACTGACTACCGGTATATTTAAGAACGCATTTAAAAACGATATGAAACAGTGGGTCAGACATTGGATTTATATGATACTGGAATGTAGTGGGTAACTGGGGGAGTGACAAGGTAACCCTGTCAACACCGAGTAGGACAACCCACCACCTTTGCTATCGCCCTGTTCCAGTTGCCCTACAATAACATGTGGTATAGTGACAATAGTGAATGTTCTGGTGTTTTCGCCTGACTTGCCCTACAGAGTTAAAGGCTACTTTCAAACTAATGTATTATAATCCGCTATTGCACTGCATGTCTGACTGAATAACATTTAGAAAATAAGGTCTAACTGAGTACTGATCATTAAATGCTTATTTGCCATATCGTTACACTATAAATATCACTGTTATATGGCGCAGTGGACAATATTGTAATGCATACTTCATGGTGATGATATAGACGTGTTTATGAGCATTGGTGGAACACACACACACACACACACACACACACACACACACACTATCCACCTTGGGCAGAGCAGTCGACCCCGGGCCCATCTCCTTCTCCTCATGTCCCCACCACAACGTGTGACGGTCGCTACCCCCCCCCACACACACACACACCACCGACCACTACAAACATCTACTTATAGCTTCCGACTGCATAATGTTACACCTTGACTGGATACAACCGTCAAAATTATAAATTGTATGATTACAGACCTCACTACCATACGAATATATTACTATATCACCCTGCGTTCAAACTGTGGTTTACAAATAACTATACTATGGAGTAAACCATTGTGTAACGTGTTTTTATTCGTAATCATAACAAAACCATTATTTCCCAAGACAAATTGATGGCGGAAAAGTGGTTGAGACAATGCGACAAGGCCTTACTCTCTTGCCCTTGAATGTGGGGAGGGTTGAGAGTAGACGAATGAATGGGAACGAGGGAGGATGCGGAGGGTGGAAACTGGGGGTGCGGCGGTGCCACATGTACTTGTATCAACCTGCTTGTCAAGCCGGTGGCTCAGTTTTTGCTAGAGACTGTACATAAATGGATTACTCGTTTTTTAACAATAGTGCATGTAAATTACCAGAATATAACATCTGAATCTGCTCAGTGCCTAGAAATATAGAGGGTCATCTCATCGAGGTCTCCATATTTTCCCAATAGCTAGACAAGCAAGAAGGAAAAGAATCATTATATGGATATTTAATTTACAGCACAAAAACTTTTTCTATTAACGCCTTTAGCCGAGGGACATCGTTTTAAAACTAAAATCTTGATACCCAGAACGATAATTTTTCATCGTAAAAGAAATATTTCTGAAAGAAGAGCGTAGAGGCAATTTTCTATTTAGACTATTTGGCGGTATTCTCATGTGGGTTGGAAGCTTACTAACACCTGTTCCTTATCGGCTTATTTTTTATTCGGATCCACTGCGATATTGTTTTGTGTTACCTGTAATGCTAGGTGTAAATAGGGTCGACTTCTCGTTTCTAAAACACCTAACGTGGAGCGGGGTCCTCTTTCGAGACCGGAGCTTAGTGCAATAAGGAGAGGCAGGACACAAAAACTCCAGGCAATAACCTTTACACGTATTTTACCACAATCAGACACAGGACAAATCAGCAGATATTACAACATAATATATAGCAAAATAAAAACCTTATCTAGGACATGTGTATCTCGCAGGATACTTGCTTATCTGATATTAATACCAACACAATCAATCCTAGTGTATTCAGGGTACAGTGAATATAGGCGCGCGCGTGAGGCGCGGGGAGTGAGTCTCACAAGGGGGGGAAGAAAGGGGGGGGAGTGACTTGTGACGGCTATAGTAGCCGCAGCGAGAAATGAACGCTGTGGTGGGGCAGCCGGGATGACCTGGGATTCCCCCACTGTAGCCATATCCACATGTCACCGACCATCGGCCACCGCTGCAGCCCCGCTCCATGATCCTTACCCTGTGCTCTGGCTTTCTCTTTCTCTCTCGGTTTCTATATAAACTGCTGTATTTCCGAAACTAATTATGAAATTATTATGACTTTTGTTCCACACCACCTTTGAGGTAAAAATCAAGGAGAGTTTTCTGTATAAAGGTTTCCCCCCCCTCCTAAATGTGGCATATGAGCGGGGGAGTGCGGCCTTGCCGATACCTCCGCCTGACCTATAATTATACACTCGCCAGAACTGACCTGCCCTCAGACAAGGGGGGGGAAACCTTTATACAGAAAACTCTCCTTGATTTTTACCTCAGTGGTGGTGTGGAACAAAAGTCATAATAATTTCATAATTAGTTTCGGAAATACACCAGTTTATATAGAAACCGAGAGAGAAAGAGAAAGCCAGAGACACAGGGTAATGATCATGGAGCGGGGCTGCAGCGGTGGCCGATGGTCGGTGACATCCTACCTCTATGGTCGGTGACAAGTGGATATGGCTACAGTGGAGGAATCCCCGGATGACCGGCTGCCCCACCACAGCGTCCATTTCTCGCTGCGGCTACTATAGGAGGGAGTTATGGTAATACTGGAGAGAGGCAAGTATTATTAATGAGGATTACACGTTTTCCAATAGCAAAGGGACTTTGGTAATTGATTATATTCATGGTTTACACTTACACTAGATACTGGGACGAGGGAGTGTTGTACAGGATTTACAGGTAGCGTGAGTGGGGGAATATCACTAACACACTCTCGTATTAGTTCTTTAGAGCTCACAGCAGTAGGGGTGTATTACTACGGAGGAATTTCCAGGCGGCGCAGTCTGACTAATTGTATATAAGGGACGTCACTCATATAGTTCATCAGATCTTGGTTCGCACACTCGTCCTTTATTCTCTCATTGTGATCTTACTTGCCCCGATATTCATTATATTAAGTCACTGCACGATACTACACTAGGCAAAGTCACACTTAACCTAAATCACTTGCACTGTGTCTGGGCAGCATCACACATATTCATCGTGGGGGGGCAGGGGCGGGAACATGCCGTCGGCAATGCTGCCGGGCTAGGGGCACCGCCAAGGGGAGGCGTGCCAAGAGGGCATGGGACAACTCGTAGGGGCATCCTCTCGCGTCCTGGGCTACCCATGGCTTCCGGGCTGGGCTCAGGGGTATGGCCCTCGGGACTGGGACCGAATAGCTCCAGGAACGTCTGGTGTAAGTCTCGGCTGGAGGTGGGAGCCTTAAGTCGTCGTGGGGGCGTATGGAGATCGCACCCAGGTGTCCTGGAGAGGATCGGGAGAGACTGCGGACTGCGATCTCCAGTGTCTAGGGGCGCCGAGAGGGGAGGGCTGCGGCATCGGCTTACACTGGGGCCCGTCAAGTGCGTCTGTTCCAGAGCCAGGCATAGGGAGCGGAGGCCAGGAGAGGCTGTGAGGCCTGTCTGGGCCACTCTGGTATGGGAGGCCTGGGCTTTCGTCTCCTGCCGGGGTGACGTCTCGCTCCTTGCCTCCTTCCGTGCACCTTCGAAGTGACAGTGGGCCATCTCACGAGGGCGGGAGCGACAATAGGCTGTCTCTACCAGGGTACCTTCGGAGCGACAATAGGCCATCTCACGAGGAGGGGAGCGACAATAGGCCATCTCTACCAGGGCACCTTCGGAGCGACAATAGGCCGTCTCACGAGGAGGGGAGCGACAATAGGCCGTCTCTACCAGGGCACCTTCGGAGCGACAATAGGCCGTCTCACGAGGGTGGGAGCGACAATAGGCCGTCTCTACCGGGGCAACTTCGGAGCGACAATAGGCCGTCTCACGAGGAGGGGAGCGACAATAGGCCGTCTCTACCAGGGCACCTTTGGAGCAACAATAGGCCGTCTCATGAGGAGGGGAGCGACAATAGGCCATTTCACGAGAGGGGAGCAACAATAGGCCCTCTCACGAGGAGGGGAGCGACAATAGGCCCTCTCACGAGGAGGGGAGCGACAATAGGCCGTCTCTACCAGGGCACCTTCGGAGTGACAATAGGCCGTCTCACGAGAAGGGGAGCGACAATAGGCCGTCTCACGAGAAGGGGAGCGACAATAGGCCGTCTCACGAGAAGGGGAGCGACAATAGGCCGTCTCACGAGAAGGGGAGCGACAATAGGCCGTCTCTACCAGGACACTTTCTAAGTGACAATAGGCCATCTCACGAGGGCGGGAGCGACAATAGGCTGTCTCTACCGGGGCACCTTCGGAGCAATAATAGGCCATCTCACGAGAGCGGGAGCGGCCGTAGGCCGTCTCCTGAGGGGCGCTGTCTGGAGTGTCTAGAACAACTCCACCTCTAGCTGGTTCAACAATCCCACTCCGTGAAGGTAGTGTCCTTCTCCTACGACGGCGACGGCGTGGTGGCTGCGTGACAGGGGCGCACAGCCCGGGCTGACATATGCCGTTGTTGCTGGGGGTTGGTCCGACTGGTGGCGGCTACCCCGTGGGGTCCGTGTGGGAGTGTCGACACGTTCCCGGGCATACTGGGCTGTGTCTCGCTTGCCCCGTTGTCGGGGGCACTATGGTATTCTTCCGTTTCCATTTCAGGGGCACTACGGTGTTCTTCTGTTTCCGTTTCGGAGGCACTGCTTTTTAAGTCACGCATTTTACCACTCTCCCCCTGTAAAAAGTCACATCCTCGTGGCTGGAGGTGGAATGCTTGCATGTTGTGGGTCGTGTACATGGGCTGGAGGTGTTGCAGCACGGTTTGCCAGGCGATGGTGTAGGGGTTTTCTTCCTGCTCCGGGTCGCAGGTGAGGAAGAGTGTGGAGGCAGTGGTGGTGGACTAGAGGAGGGTTAGCAGGTGTTGTGGCTCGCAGAATCTTTGGTTCCTGCCAAGGGTAGGTGCCCATATGGCCCGTCTTATTCTCATATTGTTTGGTGTGGCTGTCGGTGTGGTCGGAAACTGAATGCTGGACACTGAGGGTAGGGGCCGGGCCTTGTGCCATGGTAATGTGGCGTTGAGGGTCTGGGGAGTACAGGTGGAGAGGATTTGGGCCTGATGTAGCTTGATGGTGTGAAGTCGTGGGGAGGTGGGTGGTGCAGGAGTGTGGGTGTATCGGGCGGGTGGGTGTGAGAGTCGGCCGGAGGTGGTAGTGGTGGTCCTGAGGGTGGGTGTGGGTGGGGAAGTGGGTGTGCGGGGTGGGTGGGGTTGGTTAGCACGGGCTGTTGCGCATGTTGGGGGCGCGGTGGAGGGTGAGATCGTCGGAGTGGGCGTGCATAGGTGTGGAGGGGAGAGGGCGGTGGTAGTGGGTTGTCCTGTGGGGGTGGCGGGGTGGGTGGGGCACGTGGGATCAAGTGGAAAGGGTGAGGCTGTGGAGGGAAGGGGTGAGGGTGAGCGAGGTGTGGCGGGTGAGATGTCAGGTGAGGTGCGGGGGGTGGTGGCGGCGGGAGAGGCTGAGGTGGTAGGGAGGGTGGAGGAGGATGGTGAGGAGGAAACATAGCACTCGTATGTGGAAGTGACAGGCGGTGCGGGAGCAGGGGGAGGTTGGGAGTGTGGGGTCGGTAGCGGTGGTGAGGTGGCAGGAGAGGTGGCCTGGAGTGTAGGTGGCGAGGAGGGAGTGCAATCTTGTGGCGCCATCCAGGTTTTTGGTGGTGGGGTGGTTTGGGCGGTAGCAGGGTTCTGTGCTAGTGGTGTGGGGTGGACGGTGGGTGCGAAACTAGGGGATGGTGCGGGTGTGGGGGTGATGGTGGACAGTGTGCGGTGCTGGAACCGTGGTGGCTTGGCAGGGGCTGTGGAGTGGGATGTGGCAGGTGGAGTGTGTCGTCGGAGGCAAGGAAAGGTGGGGTGAGGTGTAGGGGGAGAGGGAGCCAGTGGTGGTGGGGAGATGCGGCCTCGCGGGGTTGTCTGAATGTTCAGGGATGGGGTGGTGCAGGTGGTAGCAGGGGGCTGAGCTCGTGAGAGAGTGATGGGTGGTGGGGTGCGGGGTGTGGTGGGCGGCGAAGCATCTGGTGAGGTTATTGGGGACGAGGTGGTGGTCCGTGGGGATGCTGAGGTTGAAGGTGGGGTAGGGAAGGTGAGCGAGGAAAAAAAGGTGGGTGGGGATGAGGAGGAGGGTGTGATAGGGAAGGTGAATGAGTTAACCATGTGGGCGGGGAAAGCGAGCGGTGGTGAAGTGATGATGGTGGGTGGTGCGGGGTGGTAGGTGGAAGGCAGTAGACAGGGGGAGGGGGTTTTAGGAAGTAGGTTAGGGGAAGATGAAGGAAAGGTCCTAGGAGGCCTGTGAAGAGGGAGGCAGGTTTTGTGTTGAGGGGGTATAGTGGTGTGTGGGGTGGGAAGGTTAGAAATAGGGGCAGGAATAGGGGAAGGTAGAATAGAAGAGATAGTCAGAGGGGATGTGAGGTGGTCCCCGCCATTACGGTGGGATGCGGGGGCAGTGAGGGGGCGCTTTTTGTGTTTCCTTTTTTGTATTTTCTTCCCCTGAGGCTTAGGGGAATTTGCGTATGGTGGGAAGGTTTGTAAGCGCCCTCGTGTCATTTGGCTGCACTGGGCAGCTTCTAGCTGCTCACGGATGTCGTGGATCGGGCATCCGTGGCAGCACGGAGAAAATCCCCACGGGTTGACGGTGATGAGGTCAACGGGGAATTGATTTATTTCGCCTATGTGTTGAGGGGTGGCATGGACGGCTAGAAGGCGCCTCATTAAACTGATATCTTTATCCAGGTCTCCCGTTGGTTCGTGTATTATTAAATGTTCTTTAATATAATTGGGGAGAATCCTGAGGAGTGTATGAAACGTGAGTTGTTCCCGGGTTTCTTCATCTGCCTCCGGGTAGGCAGTGGTGACTCGGCGTCTTGCCAGAGTTAGGGTATCATCTAGATTCCCGTCAAATTTTAGACTATCCAATTGGGATAGTGCCACCACTTTCCCTAATGATGGGGTGATGGCTTGTACCGTGAACTTTGTAAAGTTCTGCCAGGTGAGCTCCGGGACGATTTTCAGTGCTATGTTCGCCGCCACTTTGCCCAGTAGTGGTAATGTGACTGCAATTTTCTGTTGGTCATTTTCAAAGCCATTATCCAGTAAGGGTATAATTATTGCCAGATATGTGTGTATATCATACTGGTTGGGGTCAAATTTGGGTAACTGAACATGCGGTTTAGTTGCCATTTTGCCAAATATTCCTGATTACCTCTCTTTTACGCACAGGTCAGGAACCATCGCTGGCCACCAGTGTAATGCTAGGTGTAAATAGGCTCGACTTCTCCTTCCTAATGCACCTAACGTGGAGCGGGGTCCTCTTTCGAGACCGGAGCTTAGTGCAATAAAGAGAGGCAGGACACAAGAACTCTAGGCAATAACCTTTACACCTATATTACCACAATCAGACACAGGACAAATCAGCAGACATTACAACATAATATATAGCAATATAAAACCTTATCTAGGACATGTGTATCTCGCAGGATACTTGCTTATCTGATATTAATGCCAACACAATCAATCCTAGTGTATTCAGGGTACAGTGAATACAGGCGTGCGCAGGAGGCACGGGGAGTGAGTCTCACAAGGGGGGGGAGAGGAGAGAAGGGGGGGTGCGGGGAGTGACTTGTGATGGCTAGGAGGGAGTTATGGTAATACTGGAGAGAGGCAAGTATTATTAATGAGGATTACACGTTTTCCAATAGCAAAGGGACTTTGGTAATTGATTTTATTCATGGTTTACACTTACACTAGATACTGGGACAAGAGAGTGTCGTACAGGGTTTACGGGTAGTGTGAATGGGGGAATATCACTAACACCTCGTATTACTTCTTTAGAGATCACAGCAGTAGGGGTGTATTACTACGGAGGAATTTCCAGGCGGCACAGTCTTACTAATTGTATATAAGGGACGTCACTCATATAGTTCATCAGATCTTGGTTCGCACACTCGTCCTTTATTCTTTCACTGTGATCTTACTTGCCCCGATATTCACTATATTAAGTCACTGCACGATACTACACTAGGCAAAGTCACACTTAACCTAAATCACTTTCACTGTGTCTGGGCAGCATCACACATATTCATCGTGGGGGGGCAGGGGCGGGAACATGCCGTCGGCAATGCTGCCGGGCTAGGGGCACCGCCAAGGGGAGGCGTGCCAAGAGGGCATGGGACAACTCGTAGGGGCATCCTCTCGCGTCCTGGGCTACCCATGGCTTCCGGGCTGGGCTCAGGGGTATGGCCCTCGGGACTGGGACCGAATAGCTCCAGGAACCTCTGGTGTAAGTCTCGGCCGGAGGTGAGAGCCTTAAGTCGTCATGGGGGTGTATGGAGATCGCGCCCGGGTGTCCTGGAGAGGATCGGGAGAGACTGCGGACTGCCGTCTCCAGTGTCTAGGGGCGCCGACAGGGGAGGGCTGCGGCATCGGCTTACGCTGGGGCCCGTCAGGTGCGTCTGTTCCAGAGCCAGGCATAGGGAGCGGAGGCCAGGGGAGACTGTGAGGCCTGTCTGGGCCACTCTGGTATGGGAGGCCTGGGCTCTCGTCTCCTGCCGGGGTGACGTCTCGCTCCTTGCCTCCTTCCGTGCACCTTCTGAGCGACAGTGGGCCATCTCACGAGGGAGGGAGTGACAGTAGGCTGTCTCTACCAGGGCACCTTTGGAGCGACAATAGGTCGTCTCACGAGGAGGGGAGCGACAATAGGCCGGCTCTAACATGACACTTTCGGAGCGACAATAGGCCATCTCACGAGGGCGGGAGCGACAATAGGCCATCTCATGAGGGCGGGAGCGGCCGTAGGCCGTCTCCTGAGGGACGCTGTCTGGAGTGTCTAGAACAACTCCACCCCTAGCTGGTTCAACAATCCCACTCCGTGAAGGTAGTGTCCTTCTCCTACGATGGCGACGGCGTGGTGGCTGCGTGACATAGGGGTGCACGGCCCAGGTTGATATATGCCGTTGTTGCTGGGGGTTGGTCCGACTGGTGGCAGCTACCCGGTGGGGTCCGTGTGGGAGTGTTGGCACGTTCCCAGGCATACTGGGCTGTATCTTGCTTGCCCTGTTGTCGGGGGCACTATGGTATTCTTCTGTTTCCATTTTGGAGGCACTACGTGTTCTTCTGTTTCCGTTTTGGGGGCACTGCTTAAAAAGGATAGAAGTAAATCAGATGATATTGATGGGTAATCAAGAAAATGAATTACTAAAGAAGAGGTGCTAAAGAGGTTCCCTAAACAACGGGAATTCGGTACTAAGACTTGTTTTCTTGTTTCATTCGTGGTTGAAACTGGACGATATTCACCTTCGACAGACGTTTTAGAATCGACGGGTTAACGTGTCCTCCTTTACTAATGTTAAGAGTCACATGATTAATTCTTGTTAGGCACCCAACAAGAATCAACCTTTGCACACAGGACACATCAGCATTTGTAATCTTTGGTGCACATCAGGAAACATTACATGTATTGGGAAGAATTTGCAGGTGGAGCGATCATGTTGTGTTTGCCTTGGAAGTAGAACTGGAGCAGGACCACCAAATGGGTCGTGACGGCAATGGTCATCTGTAGAGACATAAATAACTTGTATGAGCATGTTGAAATAATCGTAGACAGCAATATTTCAGTACTGTCAAACCAGAATCACTACAACCAAAGATTTGGAACTCATGGACTAAGATAACTGCAGTTTATTGGACTTGCTGGAGTATTGCAGATTACAAAACAGTCAAACTGGATTTTTATCACGTGGGGACTAGGTAGGTCATGATTTTGGCAGTCTCTTTCGGTTAGTGTCTGTCTTTGTATCTGTCTGTTCAAATTTTCTGCCTCCAAATATCAATGTTTTGACTACAAACCTCATTCCCCCCCCCCTCTGCTGGTAGCTATTAACCATATCGAGGTCAAATGATGTTTAATGATCATGAGTCAAATGTCATGGTCACTGAAATGAAATATACTCAAGCGGCAGTATTCTGGGTGATTTAGTTATTGATATTCATAATACAACATAATTATAGGAAATTAATGTCTGGCCAAAATTAATGAGCATAAGAAATAGAAGATAGAGTGTTTCTCATTAATACATTTTAATATATTGCATTCTTTGGTTCAGTATAAGGAATAAATAAATTATTAAGCGCCAAGGCTTCGAGCCCCAAGCTGTCGATGCAAAGCCTGCTTGGTATGCCTCCGTCAAGCCTTACGCACGGACCCGCCATAGTACATCCATCATTGTGGGTTGAACTGAAAGTAAAGATAAACTAAGTCGATCCCATATGACCCTGATCTTTGACCTCTTGACTTTGCTGACCTAACAGGCTCAATATTCCCTCGTCCTGAATCACTGACAAAAGTTTGTCGATATCCGGCATATAAGCATAGTGAATATTGAAATGAAATAATATAATCAAACTTAGTGATCTCTGAAAAAAAAAAAATTAAACTACGGACACATCATAACCCCTTAACCGCGGGGCGTCACTTTCGTGACGCTTGGGAGCAAGGGATCATACCGCGGGGCGTCGCTTTTGTGATTCTATGTTATTTTGAATTCACCCAGGCTTCCAAGTGGGGGCTTGTATCATCTATCAGTACTGCCAATGTCTAACACTAGTCAGCACTCCTAATCTCATCTGTACTCCCATCCATTGTTGACAATTTAGCCATTTCTCCCCGTTCTTGACTCCCCTCCCTAACCCCCCCTCCATTACCCTATCCTCTTGCCTGCCCGGCCGTGCTACGCTAAGTAAATCTTCCCTGGAATTTTTCACTGATTTCATCCATTGAAATAAGCCCTATGTCCTATTCTTATACCAAATAATATATACAAGAAAGAAATAAGGTGAGAGTGCCATACACCTGGATTTGGCTAATTATCACCTGACAACACCTCACGTGCACTCGTTCGCTAATTTTCGCTGTTTTTTCCCCCTTGAAATATGCCGTATAATCTATTTTCGTAATAAATATACATGTAAGGAGGGAAGGGAGAAGCCTAAGTGATATTTACATTCACCTGGAACTACCTAATTTATAATGTATTGTCTAGATTTCCTGCCAATCATATCAGTGCTAGACAAAGCTGTTTCAAGATCAAACATTGGTAGCTCTGAATATATATCTCCTAAGTAGGCCTCTAATCTATTTTCGTAATAAATATACATGTAAGGAGGGAAGGGAGAAGCCTAAGTGATATTTACATTCACCTGGAACTACCAAATTTATAATGTATTGTCTAGATTTCCTGCCAATCATATCAGTGCTAGACTTAGCTGTTTCAAGAAGTAATATTGGTAACTCTGAATAACCCCTAAAGCAGGCCTCCACGCTGGCCCTCCGTTATCAGTTCACTCTCATCTTCCGAAGCGAGGGCACGTATGTTTCTTCTTGCTGACTTCAAGGCCTTTTTTCATCCCCATGCAACTGGCCCTGTGACCTTTACCCCCTACTAAACCTCGTGTGGAAAGAGGTAAAGGGCTGACAATTGATAAAAGAGTGACTACGATCTTTCTATTGAGTAAAACAGTGCAAGTGGAATTGTAAATAATGTGTAAATAATGTGTAAACAGCAAGTGAAAGTAATGAATGTAAATATACGTGAACAATGGAAAATAGTTTTATAAGTTATTTCAAGTGACAGTGCACAACACAGTGTAAATAAAATAGAAATGTAAATAACGTAAATAAAATAGAGAACGTAAATAGAAATGTAAATGAGTAGTATTATAAGAATACGAGTATATACCCTAGGAGTAATGAAAGTGAAAGTTTCACTCTAGCATGTCTGAATGCTATGAGTTATGAGAGTGAAGATGAAAGTGACATTCACTCTCAATGCCAGTATACAGGACGAGAAAGTGAATGCTACGTATTTTACTGAAAGAAATTGAATCCCTACAGTGACAATAAACTAATACTACTGAAGGAAACTTATGGATAAAGACTGTAGATATATATAAGTGTTATATAGTAATAGAAATATAAAGTGTGAGGGGTTTTATGAATAATAAATGACAGAGTACCAAGAGCGAACTAGTGACAGTGCGACGATCAGACGCGCTCGTAATTTCCATTGCTTTCACAGTGTTTTTTTTTTTTTTAGTATGGATCCCAAACTACTTGAAAATTGTAGAATAGTGTTTATAGTGTTTGTATCTGGCTGTGGTAATCATATTACGGGTTGTCGGGAAGTGTAAAGTGGAGACTTCGTTACCCTACTTCAGAGGTCTCCACAAGTCCTACGGTAACCGACGAAGGCTCAACAATCATTCCAGGAGAAAGCTGAAGGTATGTGCCATAAGCATATGTAATTTTATTATTCTAGGACTAATAACTGATTTTTGGCAAATATTTTTTGAGAGTCTGTCGGAGCCCAAATAACCCCGCGGCACACGCAAGTCATTGGTAAACAAGCCCGCGGTGTAGGGGATAAAAACTGACGTAGAGTATTATCAACAGTTTCCTTGCAAGACGGATCATTAATTTGGTTCTCTGTCATTCTGTGTGTTTTTTTTTCTTGGAGGCAACAATCTTGCAGGCTTTTGGCCTTTGGTTCCTTCTTCCTCGCTTAAAAAAAAAAAAATCTGAACATGATACCTACACCTGCACAATGCACAATATACAACATTCAGATACATTTTCAGCAATGTATACGATGCAGTTCTTTGAGAAAGAAACCTGTTATACTTTGTGAAAAATACAGTAAAACCTCCCTATAATGGAGTAATTGGGGGGAAGCCTGATCTGATGAAGCCAAAAATCCTTTATATCCAATGGTCCCACCTGTGGTGGGATTTCAAGCACATGTTTGAAATTAATGAGTACAGTAGCTTATTTTAGTACTAAAAATTAAAACTATGCCAATTTTAAAATTCTAAGACCATAATATCGTTCTTTTGCAGTTTATTTCACATCCTTGTTATTGCACTTCATGAAACACGTGTAGCCTATTCTGCTCCATTGCACCCCATTTAACGGACATTGTTCGTTACAGCATATGAAAATCTAGTGGCATTCTAGTGTCTATTAATGAGATACCTGGTGCATTGAGGTAAGTTAAAACAAGATTTTACTGTGCTATCCTTTCAATATACCACTCTCTCAGCTATCCCCTTATTTTTGTGAGTTTTCAGTACAAGTATTCCTTTTTCAGCACAAATTTGACAAAAGTGAATCCCTCAAAACGGAAATGCATGTGTCATTAAAACAAAAAATGTTGGTCAGCATTTCACCTATGCTAAGTGTCTTAAAAATAGCACCTTTAGCGTTAGATTTCACAAACAAGGCACCGAAGCCTGAAACAGACAAAATGAAAGTTGAATAAAGGAGAATGTGCTCATGGTACTCACACATACTGTAGGTAAATTTTCGTGTTTGGTCATCATTCATGTGTTAATACTCGTATGATAAAAATAAGTTCCACACACACTCACAGGTCTTACTTTTCATATCCACTCGTAAATACAGAATATTTACCCAAGCACAATACAAACTGATTTGCGAAACATCAGTAGCATAATGTCCATTCTTTTAAGAGGCAAATCTTAGAACGCAACCTTCAGTCATGTTCTGACAAAGACATTAGTCGACATCAAGTATAATTCATTGTTGCCTAATATATCATTTACTGATACATTTGTCTGAAACTAAGGCACTAATTATCATTGCACAATGTACAAAGGGTGTTTGAAATTAAAAGGGAAGGGCAGTGTAGAGGGTTGGTTTAAAGTGTTGGCAGTTTCTCACCTCCGCTTCCACATGGGCGTCAAACATGCCAGCTTCGTGAGGGTAGGCCACTTTCACCCATGATCCTCAAGGTCGCCACAGCCTGAAGGGAACAAGTTATTCGCTTAGTAAAGCATTGAAAACATATTTCTCTTTGATGTCTGTGGGTAGGATTGTAATTTATATCAGTATATTTTTCGTCCTTTAAGTATTTGACTCATATTATTGAGGATGAGAAAAAGGCGCTCCGAAGGGCAATTACACGATAAACTAAGGTAATGGAAAGCACAATGAACCCGCTAACTTTATCAGTCTTGCAGAGGAAACTGTACTTAACGCGATGGTTCCTTTTTGAAGAATAATTCAGAAAGGAATGTGGTCTGACATTTCTTTACCATGACTTTTGGTCCTCGCTTATTTCAGATAAATAATAATAAAATCCGTGTTTTTGAAACGACTTGTCATAATTTTGTGCAACGAAAAACAAACATCCTCAACCAGGATATTACTAGATATCATTCATGTGTAACTGTTTGTATATGATTAAGTTCGTTTCCATACCTCCTCCTGTAGATGATCAGCCACGCTTCCCTGAACGTACATGGCTCCAACACAGCCGAAAAGAGCAGCCAAATCCAGTTATTCCTCAAAGGACCATCGATAACTGCTAGTAAAAATAATGTGGCCAAAAACCAAACTATCTTCTCGATCGTGCAGTGAAGATGGGGAAGGAGATGATGGATTGCAGGTGGTTGTGTAGGAGGTGGAGGGTTAGGTAGCGATGGCGAAGGCTGCACAAGGCTTTGGCTACAGACACTTGGGTTTGGCTGTTTGGGTCCCTAGTTGACAAGACATTCTTCAGGGCTACGTTTGTGCCTCGTAGGCTGGCCAAAAGCACAAAGCCAGTGTTCACGTTCAGTAGCATTCCAAAATTCTTAATCATTTTCAGTGATACCACTGAATATACTACAATTAATGCTCCGAGACTGGATGAATTATTCCTACAGAAAGAGTCAATGTTTCAGGTGAGTTGAAGCCACGTGGCGAAGGTAGAGTCAAGAAGAACCAAGACGATCCATATGATACACTGCTGGAGACTGGTCTTGCTGCCCTTCAACACCAGTGGGGTTGAAGGTCAGCCAATAGTGTGCTGAAGGTGCGGCTTTTTACCCAGAAGAATATCAGTGCCGTCAGGGGATTTGTGGCACTGGTGATGGTGAAATAGTGTCACTGATCCAGTATAGGTCTGGGAACTGCGAGATCAACCATGGTAACACGGAACCGACTGAAAAGGATAAGCAACTCATTGAGTTTTTATTGTTGTTTTTCTCAGTTAATGGCTGTTTCTTACTTAACATTCAATGGTACTGAAATTCTTTATTGATAAATCATATTCAGCTTTAATATTCATTGTCTGCAAACTTTGGTCACTGGAAATGATCCTAAAATCGTGCTAAACTTACATGTGTAATTGATTAAATAGATGCTAATGAAGGTCGGTGTGATAATGGTGCTGGCGAGGGCGATCATGGTCTTGTTCAGTGGCCTGCGACCTCCTCGGGCACCATCAGGCAGCAGACCCAACACCAATGCCACCCACTCCACCGTCCACACCACAACCCGCAGCACGGCTCCACCCACATCACGCCTCCCCTTTACCTCACTCACATGAACACAACTCTCGCCTTCCATCTGGTCCACACCCTCGCCACATGTGGGTATCATCGTGTTTGCTCTGGGGTGATATTTAAAAGACCGTAGTTAATGCTCTTCCTATTGTATCTTGTTCTTCATGAATTCATGAATGACCCGCTCCCTAATGAGCCAAAAAGGAAGAGTATAACTACATTCGAGTGCATGCCTGGTTTTCTATTAATTTAGTTCCCCAGTAGTCGAAGTGATACACATTCCTAGGCTATGTTCATTTACGTATTATTCTTGACCCAAACGACACAGCACCTGAAGCAAGGCAAAAGGTAAGACTGACCTGGGGAGCAGAGGTGGAGAGAGCGATAACAATAATAATAATAATAATAATAATAATAATAAACTTTATTTCCACATGAGTGGTTATTCTTCATACATAGTATTGGCAATGGTATATACAATAGTGTACAGTTGTCTACATAAATTGATATGCGTAAGTCAGAAGAAATTCCTTAGTTTTGCTTTGAATGAATATATATTACTGGCTTCTTTGATATTTAATGGGAGTTGGTTCCATATCTTAGGTCCCTTTACAGAGATGGATCTGGCACCAGTGTTAGAGTTTACTTTGGGGACATACAGGTTATTTTGTTGTCTGGTAGTACTTTGAGTTACACGATTTACAGTAGGGAGAGATAGAAGATAATCTAGGTATTGATTGTGTAGTTGTTTGAAAATTTTGACTGCTATGTAAAAGGTTATTATATTAGGAATATTTAACCACTTTGGTTCCTTTAAGATAGGGGTAACATGATCATATTTTCTAGCTCTCCCATGTACTATTTTAGCAGCAAAATTTTGTAGTTTTTGGACGTTATTAAGTAAAGTGTTGTTTGTTGAGCCCCATATTGTAATACAGTAGTTTAGAAGGCTTAGTACAAGTGACTGAACAATGACTTGCCGAGTTGAACTATCAAAACTGTTTTTTATTTTGTTAATATACATTAAGGCCCCTGTAACCTTTTTACTTATCTCGTTCACATGGGTGTCATATATAAGGTAACGGTCCATGTACACTCCTAAGTTTTTGACACAGTTACTTGGTTTAATATGACTATCATCAAAATTAACAGTAGTGTTAGGTGGTATTTTTGCAATTAGCTGACGGATCCCTATGAAGATATACTGAGTCTTGTTTGTGTTTAGCAGTAGTCCATTTCTAGAGAAATATCTTCTGGCATTATTTAGAGTTTCTTCTGCCTTATGATTAGAGTATTTAGTTCATTTAGTGTACCACTATGAAGGAACTGTGTGTCATCAGCATATTGGACCAGTGTGCAGTCATTAAAGTTTTGTGCAATGTCATTGACGTATATATTGAACAGTATTGGGCCTAGAATTGAACCTTGAGGGACACCATATGCCACTTTTACATCAGAGGAAACAGTATTATGCATACGCACTCTTTGTGATCTATCACTAAGATAGTTATCAAACCAGAAGCTATCAATGTTTACTTTATTAGTTTATTAAGAAGAATATTATGAGTTACACTATCAAATCCTTTGGAGAGGTCACAAAGAGTTAACAGAGATATATGTTTGTTTTCCATGTTTTTATATATATTTTCTGTTATTACTGTAAGCGCTGTATCTGTAGATAATTTAGGTCGGAAACCGTGTTGAGTGTTTGATAGGAGTCTGTTAGTTTCTAGGAAGTTAGTAAGTCGATTAGCAACGATTTTTTCGATGATTTTTTAAAACATTGGTAATAATGAAATTGGCCGATAGTTGCCTGTCACTCGTGTTACCGGTTTTATGAAAGGGAGTGACTACAGCGTTTTTCCAGACCGTAGGGAATATCCCTGTTGTAATGGAAGTGTTTATAATGTGAGTTAGATAATATGCAATTACAAAGAGATAGTCTTCAATGAAGCGCACTGGTGTTTTATCAGAACCATAAGAATTCGTATCACGTAGGCTTTTAATGGTTACAATAACTGTGTTTGTATCGCTCGGCTGGGGTCGGAAATGCTGGTGGCTCCGGTGCCCAGTGCTTTCTATTAGTAGAGTATTATCATCACTTTGTAGGTTTTCTTGTGTTTTTTCATATGTATTTCTACCGACATTAGCAAAGAAACTATTATAACTTTTCTGTTGTTTCTTGAATGTCATCAAATGTTCCAGTTTCAGTGTTTTTCTTTTTGCTAGGGATTACATCTTTCACGATTTTCCAGGTGGCACTTGAATTACCTCTGCAGCTTTCTAGTTTATTTCGATAATAATGATTTTTTGTGTCACTTATTAGTTGTTTTAAATGCTTCTTTAAATGTTTATAGAGGTCTTGGTGATTTTTATTAATTCTATCATTATCAGAATGCATTGTGCACGATTTCTCTCACATATTGCTTCCTTAATTTCGTCACTCATCCACGGGGTTGGGGGTCTTTGTATTTCTTTAGTCACCATTGGAGCACATCTATCTAAACCATTGATAAAAATAGAGTTCATTATTTCTACTTGTTCATTCACATTATCTGTGTTAAATAACTTATTTAGGTTGTTTGTTTCACTCAATGTACTATGGCACAGTAAGTCTTTGTTATAGGTCTTTAGGTCACGGAAAGTCTTAGTGATGGGAGGGCGTTTAGGTTTGGTAATATTAGCTGTTACAGTAATAAGATTATGGTCTGCTATAGCTTGCGGTACTACGTCACTGTGTAATAATATGTCAGTGTTGTTGGTAATTATCATACCAAGAAGAGTAGCAGATGTGGAGGTAATTTGAGTTAGTTTGTTTATTAGATGTGAAAGTTTGTTGTTTTTTATGATGCTAGATAATTTGGTGTTCGTGCTTAACAGATCGTCGTTTAGATCACCAAGTACAAAAAAGTTTTCTTGTGTAGTGATATGGATCTTATAGTATCGACAATATAGGCATAGGAGTTACAATGTGCTTTAGGGTGTCTATAAAGACAGCCTATAATAACAGACGGTAATTTTCTGCATTGTATTTTGATCCATATGTCTTCCACACATGTTTGTTTGGCTACTTTGGTATCAATCTTTTCTGAGTTGAGGTACTGTTTCACGTAGACACACACCCCTACACCCTTGCCGTTATCACATCTGTATAGTTTATAATAGGTATTTCGATATATTGGTCAGGAGCGTGGGAATGAAGCCATGTTTCACTTATACATAGAACGTCTATAATTCTTTCAGTTGCCAGAAGTTTTATTTCTTCAAAATTTGAAAGTAGTGATTGGGCATTGATATGTTCTATGATTATTTTATTCTTTATAGCATTAGTGTTTGAGCAAACGGCCAGGTCTTCGTTGCCACATTCCTAAGCTCTGTAGTACCTGCATAGTCGGCTTTTATGTCCGTAGGTAAAACATTCTCTGCACTGTACTTTGTGGTCGAATATACATCGTGATACGTGGTGGTTAACTTCCCCACAATTGTAACAACTGGGTTTCCTGCGGTTGTGGTTGTAGTGATGTTGGTTGTACTGAGGGGGGTGTCGGGTAGCAGAGCGTGGGTAGGGTGGAACGCTACCCGTCATGTCCTGCTTCATCTTGTCCCCCCAGGCGTTGTTGGGAGGGTGTGGGTAGTGGCGTTGTTCTCTGTCTTCCCACCTGTTCAGCTGGGGTCGTCGTCTGCTTCCTGCTACCTGCCACCCATCCCTGTCCACGTGGTTCTTACTTAGAGGTTGGGGGCGGGGATATGCGTCACGGTTGACTGCAGAGTTCTGTTCCTGTTTCCCTTTCATTTTGATCAAGTTAATGCAGTCGTTGAAGCTGGGGTACTGTTTTGCCATTTCACTCAGTAGCCTTATAGCTCCATTTCTGTTCAGTAGAGAGCCTTGGTTTTCTCCATATACATCGTAGCAGGATTCATCGATGTCACCAGTTGCCAGCTTGAAAACGAGTTGAGGGATTAGTCTTTAGGCCGTTGTCTGTGGTCCACTTTAGTACCTGTTCATTGAAGGCGCTGATTTTGGCATTTAGAGATTCAGACTGGAGACTAGGCACTAGCTGGCTCACACAAATAACCATAGTTTCATTTATATTTCTTAATTCACTGATTAGTGCTCCGAGGTTGTCTAGTATGACTGATGGGTCAACGTTCTCCATTACATTGTTGTCTGGCTGGCTGGACTGATACTTGTTCGTATCATGATTACTGAGAACCTGTAGGCGGCTGCTTGTTATATTGATCATGGAGTATTAGATATTGTTTGGACAGTAAGTCGGCCAGTACATGAGCGACGGTGAGCAAGGAGAGGTTAGGGCTGTACATACAGTAGGTAGCAAGATGGGTATATGGATAGATGATTATGTAGATACAGATAGGCAGATACACAGACATAAAGATAGATACAGTTAGACAGATCGATAGATAAACTGATAGACAGATAGTCAGGTCGCCTTCAGTTGTGCAAATTTACACGCTCGATGAGTACACGGTAAAAAGCCAGCCCATTGATTTCCAAGGCTAGTTTCTCCTTCCCCCACTCTCCTCATTAACCTTCTGCACACTGCCTTAAAAAAAAAAAAAAAAAAAAAAAAAAAAAGCATCTATCCACAATATGTATGAAACACTAAGGTACAGTGAACGAAGCGTACTGAGGAATGCATACCGATCCTCCCGAGATAATGGGCGGTGTTTCGTTCATTACCAAAACTGTCGTACCCTTCCTGGCAGATCATTTTTTATGCAGTTTACGTCACGGCTTATGGACATCCAGCCATCTTTGGACCTGAAGCCATCACATCCCCATATAAATGTAGTCCCCCGTCTCCCAGAGGAATAGATATATTTCAAAACGTGTGCATAAATAAAAAAATAATAAATAAATAGATAGATAAATAAGTAAATAACGCCAGCAAGTCAGAGAAGAATAGCTGAAACTTAGATCTTCAGTTAAGAGATCCCTGTGTTCCCCTAGCCAGTACCCATCAGTTCCACACACCAGACCTTTCTTAGCATCTCGTTTTGCATCACAGCTTGAGGATACCATATGTTGTACTCGTTTGACACTAACTTGGCCCAGTTTTTCTTTTGCAACTCATGTCAGGTAGGTCAGTGAAGAAAAACGACAGTACTAAGGCTCTACATCATCTCCATTGCACTTGCTCGTGACTAGCACCATAATATACTGTTAATGTATTGTTCCAGCTCATGAATTAAGATGGAAAGATGGCAGTTTCAGGTCAGGTTAGAGTTAATGCAGTATAGTCACTGTGCCACCTTTGACAGTGATAAATATCCTCGCAAGAGGAAAATGGAAAGAGTCAAGTCGATTTCTTTTTTAAAACTTAACTCTGCCCCTCACCCAGCACCCTCTCTTCCCTCATTCCCCTGCATTACAACTTGTGAATGCCCGTCTTGGAACCTGGCCACCTTTGTATAGGTATCGTTAAACAGGTACAATAGATACGGAGTATATTTATTTTTACTTCTCTTACTGGTGCACAGGTAAAGTTTGTTTCCCTATGATAATTAAACTACAATTACTTATAAACATAAGTAGAAATTCTCCTACATATGTCGAAAAGTTCAGTTAAAATGAAGGTATATAAACATGTCTGGGATTTCCCTTTCTTGAATACCAAACTGTGTCCCTTGTTTGAACTGCAAGTGTCAGGTGAAAAAGGTTTACGTCGTGTACATGTAATGGATTTCCCTTTTCTGAGTAAAATTGCTTGTAAGTTACCAGAAGATAATATCTGTATATGTTCAGTGCTTGGAAATAAGTAGAGGGTCATCTCATCAAAGTCTTTAGTCTTTCCTAATAAGCAGACAATCAAGAAGGTTACTCAATGAAAGTTTGTCAAAATTTAGTCTTAAAACTTATATCACTCAACACCTTTAGCCGAGGGACATCATTTTAAATATTACACTCTTGATTCCCATAACGAAAAGTTTTTTATCATAAAGGTAATTTTATAAAGAACTTTGAATCAATCTTTTATTCAGACTAGGGCGGTATTCTCGCGCGGGTAGGAAGCTTACTAGCACCTCGCATAGCTACCTCCTTATTTCTGATTCTGTTCCGTTATGGTATCCTTGCGTACTATTTATGTGATCTGTGACGATGTTAAGGGGATATAAGGAATAACAAAAAAAAATACTGATGAGTAGTCAGGAAAATAAACCGATATGGAAGAGGTGCTAGGGGGCTTCCTTAACCAACAGGAATACGGGACTAACAGTGGTTTCCTTATTTCGTTCCTGGCTGAAGCTGGACGATAATTACCTTCGGCAGACGTCTCAGAATCGAAGGGTTAACGTGTCCTCCTTTAGTCCTGTTACGTGTCTTTTGATAATTTTAAGTCTTGAGAGGCACCCAACATGAGTCTTGACCTTTGCACACAGGACACATCAGGATTTGTGATCTTTGGTGTACATCAGAAAATATTACATGTGTTTGGTGGAATTTGCAGGTGGAGGGATCATTTGGTACCCGCCTTGGAAGTAAAACTGAAGCAGCACCACCAAATGGGTCGTGATGGCAATGGTCATCTGTAAAGACAAAAATAACGTGTATGACTGTGTATGAATTAACAGAGACAACAATATTTCAGTACTGTCAAGCGAGAGTTCATACAACCAAAAATATGTAACTCCAGGATTATAATAATGACATTTCAATGGGCCAATTAGAGTGTGAAAGATTACAAGAGACTGAAATTGGATTCTGAAATACTGGCCGTGGCAACCCAGTCGCCACCACACCCCCAGGAGGAGACTACGGAGATGTAGACGGTGCGCGCAACATGTCTGGGTAATACGGACATAAGTTCACTTGGGCCGCGCGCCCCTATTCCCCGGAGTGTGCCCGACAAGACCACCCCAGTCTGAGTGCACCACCTTTTGGGCGAGCTAGCCCTCACCAGGATCAGGGTGGAGCTGATCCTTCAGCTTCAAGTAGCACCCCAGCAATGGCCAGAAGCTTCACAAAGCAAGAGATGGCCTGTAGCCGCTCTACCAGCAAGGAGACGGCCTGTAGCCACTCCGACCACGGCCTATAGCTGGGCCCCAGTGACGGCCAAAAGCCGCACACAAAAAAGACCACATCCTATAGCTGGGCCGCCAAAGAGGAGACAGCCTGTAGTCACTCCATCAGGTTCTGCTTACAACCCGTGCACAATCTACGACAGCCTAAAGCTGCACAAGGGGAGAGACACGTACACCCCCTCTCCGTCTTCAGTTGTCTAAGAGGGCATGACACTGCCGACGGCCTGTAGCCACGCCACTAGGCAGGAGATGGCCTATAGCCACTCCTTGTCTACACGTCACCCTCAACACGGGACTTTGGCAACGGCCTGCTGCCGCACTGACAGGCAAGTGACAGCCTGTAACCATTCTTCGACTGCAACCCAACAGGGAGTCAGGCCCCGGTGATAGCTGGAAGCTGCACTGACAGTGAAGCGACGGCCTATAGCTGCCCTCTGTCTGTTGCCCAAGGGAACCCAGCGATGGCCAGAAGCCACGCCAGGGAGGGACACCAAAGTCCCTCGCTCCCTGTGACTCCGCAGCGTGAGGGCGACTTGCGATCAGCCCTGCCTACCGGCGGGAGCACAGGCCACTCCTCTGTCAACCCAGACTGAGGCAACCTCCAAGAGGAGGACTTCTGCCCCGAGTACTGATGGAGAGGCCTGGTGTTATCCCCCTGGGCTCTTATCCATCCAGTCGGTCCCGAGGAGGACCTCCACCTGACGGACTCTGGCCAGGAGTGACGCCACAGCCCCAACCTGAGGGCGACGTCATGGAAAGGAGACCACAGCCAACGGAACTCTGAGAGTGCCCCCAGGACCCCGGGGTGAGTCCTCACCCCTCCCGCCCTTCCTCCACCAGGCACCTGAGGGAGCGCTTCCAGGATCTGTTTGGCCCGAGTCCTAAGGGCCAGACCCCAGTTCCCAGCCCCGACAGCGAAGGGCCCTTCACCACGTCCAGCTGAAACCCTCGAAGAGAGACGACGCCCCTGCGAGTGGTCTCGTGGCCGTGGGACGAAGGGACTCCTGAAGGGACTATGCCTACCCCAGGCCAACGACTGTGAGTCCCCAAGCCTCCCCTCCCCCTTCCCCTTTGCCTGATCAGTGACATTACATATCAGTGACTGTGATACATGACTCCCACAGACTGTGAGTGAGAGGCAAAAACTGCAGTGTAAGTGAATAGTGAGATCCAGTATGGTCAGGAAAGACACTTGAGATGGTGCATATCCATTCTGCGCAAGACGAGAAGCAAAACTCAGTGTCATTGTTGGAACTCTGTGACAGTGCACATACACCCTCTGTAAATCAAGAAACAGAAATAAGTGACAATATACATATAACTATCGTTAAATAGGAACCAGAATCAGTGATAGAGTAAATACTCCTGAACTAGTATAACCAATATTTTGCCTTCTCACTGGAAACGAGCCTCCTGTGCAAGGACTGTGAAAGTTGTGTATTGCCTCGTTACCCAGACTAAGACTCCTGTCTATCTAGTATCCTGTGTGATACTCGAAACCCACCTGCCAGCCTATGCATTAATTTTGTTTAACATATTGTGTAAACTGTCTTCCTGTTCCATAGCAAAGAATTTGTCAATATCCGTGTAAGGTTATTGCCCTGTGTTTTTATGCCCTGTTCATCTCATACTGTGTCTAAGCTCCAGTCTAGAAAGGGAACCCAGCTGCACCCTAGGCGTTCTTAGTACGGGAAGCCGACCCAAAAACGCCTAGTATAACAGATTTTATCTCGTGTGTACTGGGTTGGTCATGTTTCCGGCGGTGTCTGTCAGTGTCTGTGTATCTGTCTGTCCAATCTTCGGGCTGTAAATATAAATGTTTTGACTACAAACCTCATATCCCCCCTCTGCTTTCAACTATTAACCATATCTAGGACAGATGTGATATATGAAGATCATGGGTCAAAGGTCATAGCCATTGGAATGTGCTTTACTCAAGTGGCAGTAGACCATTCTGGGTGATTTAACTATTAATATACTGAATACAACATATATTGAGGCAGTTAATGTATAGCCTAATTAAAAGGTATAAGATTAAGAGAGTAGACTATTTCTCATTAACATTTTTTTATATATTTCATTCTCCTTCAGTCAGTGTAATAAATAAGTAGATAAGTTACCGCAAGGAGGTTGGAGCGGGTCAGGCTGTAGAGTCCACAAGGCCTGATGGTCAGTGGCTGCTTGCTCAGTCTTATCAGTCTCACCACCTGTAAACACAACCACCAGCTTCCTGACTCACACCTGAGCATGAGGCTGTTTATATTCTTACTTGTATATTCACTGATACACCTACTAAACACTTTATAAGCATGTGAATATTAGAGTGAAGTAATATCATCTGATTCTTGAACTTGCGAAAATATTAGCTTTCTTGAATACTTATTTATCGTTAAAAATGACCAAGATTTTTGTCAATAATTGCCCTGCAGGACACTGCATATCTGTATCACACCCAGGTATATCCCAGACAATGTACACTCTGCAAATATGAGATTAAGCACAGGTATACTGTAAGAAAAATATTCCCTCAATAGTCACTCTCCTAGTATAAAACACACACACACACACACACACACACACACACACACACACACACACACAGTTCTTCATTTTCCATGACTGTCGGTAACATTTTACATTTACATAACTAATAAAGACCAACTGATGAAGTATAAGAAACAAAGGATCCTTTCAAATCAAAATGCATATCTTAAAACGAAACCCTAAAAGAAGTAAAATCAAACTATCAATAGCCAGACGCCTTAATCCCGTAATGGGTGAACATAAAGAAATCGTCTCCATGTAGCCCCGTCCCCTGCTGTTTCTCTGCTCTGCCCCATCCTACGATCCCCCCCCCCCTTTCACATACCTCTGTACTCCATCCCTCCACTTTATATTCGGTCTCCTCCTCCCACTACTCCCCTCCACCTCATTCAGATACCCTCCTAGCTAATATCTCACTCTCCATCGTCTCAGCATGGCCAAACCACGTATGCGTATTTCTCCTAACACTCTATCACAACCACATCCACATCACAACCCTCCTTCATTTTCTTATTTGTCAGTCTATTTCTCCACTTAACTCCACATGTCCCTCTCAACTGACTCATAGCCACATCCCCCCCATTTGACTTGAGCCCTTCCGATAAGTCCAAGCTTCGCTTCCATACGTTAGAGTGTGTATCACAATAGTACAGCGAATGTTGAGTACAACATAGCTCATAGTCATCTGTGCAGGTAGAGGTTGTGTTGTTCATTAACTTTTTTACTGTCACATTTCCCTTAAACTATAAATGGTATTGAAAGGGGTGTTTGACATTGTGCTAGAAAGAGGCAGGAGCGGACTGGGGGGATACAAACAGGGTGAATTTTTGCTGGGAGAGGGTTAAAAAAAAAAAAAAATAGGGAGAGGTTTTGGTGGGATAGGGATGCAAAAATATCATAAAATTTTCCATAAAGTCACATGCACCTCACCTCAGCCTCCGCCTGGCCATCGAACATGCCAACTTCATGAGGTGAGGCCGCTTCACCTAGGATCCTCAAGGGCGTCGCAGCCTGAAGGGGATAAATTGTTAATTTAGTTGAGGATTTTGAAAGATTAACTTACAGACCCCGGGATGCTTTTCCATTTAAATTTTTCCATCAGACGATTTGATTAAGCTTGGGAGGCACTTTAAACGGGAAGGGTTAGATACAAAGTGGTATTCTCGTGCGTTTAGGAAGCTCACTAACATCTTTTCCTTACAGGTTATTTCTGATTCTGCTCCATTACTGTATTTTTTTGTTATTCGTACAGTTTTTGTCAATGTTAATATGATGAAAGAAGGAAAAAAAATGATGTTATTAGGTAGTTTGGAAAATAAATCATTTAAAAAGAAGTGCTACCGAGCCTACTCATCCTACGAGAACCGGGACCGTACGTTTAAGAAATCTGTACATTGCGAGAGGCCTTTACTGGGCTTGAATGAAATAGTCTATTTACAGCAAGAACTAAAAGCACTCAGAGAGCGCATACTTCCACCAGTGCCATTGCAGGATCTGCCCCCAAATATAGTAAATTTTTCTTGGACCATGGCCAACCCTTCACACAAAATTTCATTCAAATTCGTTCAGAACTTTTGACGATATCATGTGGACAAACAAACGAACAAACAAACACAAAAATAGGTGAATACAAAACCTCCTACAACTTCGTTGGCGGATGTAACAAATTTGTATTCGGGGGTCGAATCCTAATCGCCCGCACAAATATTTCGGTGGATCAGGTGCAAGTTACCTACAACCCAGATCTGAAGAAAAATAACAAAACTTTACTGAATTCAGTCACCGCATTTCCCCAAAAGCCATTTCATATAAAAAAAGATATATGGCGGTTGGCATTCGGTCGTCTTTGATCAAATCCCCACCAAAAGTAATAGGTTTCTGCACATCTACATAGATGCTATTTCCTGAAGATTTGGTGAAAATTCGTCAACAAGGTTTTGAGATATGTTGGGAACAGATGCATACACTCACATACATACCCACACCCACACCCACCCATCCCCCACAAACACACTCAGACACACATACAGACACACATTGACAAAAATTATATCGCTTCGCTTTGCTTAAGGCGGGCAATAACAAACTAAGTAGCACATTGCCAGCGTAAAGGGACTATTGCTCTTTGATATGTGCGAAGAATTCCAGATTATACAAACATCTACATTTTCTTAATTTAAGTACCTAATTGTGTTCAGGGGATGTGAAAGTATGAGTATACAGACATTACAAGCTTGATACAGTAATATTATGACAAAATTGCTGAAAGTCAAAGTGAATCCATCAACCTTTTCAATCTTGTAGGAAAACCTGTGCTGACTCAAAATTATGTTTTTTTGAAGAGGAATTCTAAACAAAATGTGACAAAAATAAGCAAATTTCTTTACCAAGGCTAATCATAAGGTATAGATTCTAGTTCAGTAATATAAACAAGAATTTTGGAACACACCCACACACACACACACACCCACATCCACACCCACACACACACACACACACACACACACACACACACACACACACACACACACACACACACACCAGAAACAGCTACTGTGTACACATTTCCTTACCTCCTGCTGTAGATGGTCAGCTACACTCCCCAGCACATACATGATCGCAATGCTGGAGAAAACAAGAAACAAAAAATGCCAAAAATATTTCAAAGGTAAGCCGGACACCAGCAAGAAAAGTGATAGCGTCACAAACATGACCATCTTCTCCACCGTGGCAGTGAAGATGGGGAAGGAGATGATGGATTGCAGGTGGTTGTGTAGGCGGTGGAGGGTTAGGTAGCGATGGCAGAGGCTGCACAAGGCTTTGTCTACAGACACTTGGGGTTGGCTGTTCTTTGTGTCTCTGGATGACAAGAGATCCTTCAGGGCCACGTTTGTGCCCCTTAGGCTGGCCAGGAGCACAAGACCAGCGCTCACGTTCAGTAACATTCCAAAACTCATAATCATTCGCAATGGTGCCACTGAATATATTATAATTACTGTCTCTAGACTGAACGGTTTATTTTTTGTGAAAAAGTCTATGTTCCAGTCGACATGAATCGACAGTGTGAAAGCAGTGTCAAGAAGAACGAAGACTATCCATATGATACACTGTATGAGGCTGGTCTTGCTGCCCTCCAACACCAGCGGGGTTTGAAGGTCAGCAAGTAGAGTGCTGAAGCTGCGTCTTTTCACCCAGAAGAACACCAGTACTGTCAGGGGAACTATGGCACTGATGATGACGAACACTGTATCAGTGACCCAGAAAAGATCTGGGAACAGGATGATCATCCATGGTACCATCTCACCAACTGAAAAAGATCAATAATTCTTTTGTATGTTATTTCAATTCTTTATTTTATAATCTTCTTTTAATATATTATGTTTCTGCAAATCATAAACCACTGAAATTTTCTGTACATATTTCTAGTTTAGCTTAGGCAGTCATCGTTTACAAACTCTGGTTACCGGAGATGCCGATTTCCTGCTATACTTACACACGTATCTGACGACGTAGATGCCAGTGAAGGTCGGTGTGATGATGGAGGCGGCGAGGGCGATCATGGTTTTTCTCAGTGGCCAGCGACGCCCACGGCCACCATCAGGCAGCAGACCCAACACCACCGCCACCCACTCCACCACACACATCACCACCCGCAGCACACGTCCACCCACTTCAGTTCTAGTCTCCACTTCGCCTACAATCAAACCTCGTCCATCCTCCATCTTCTTCACGTGCATTCCTCTCTTAGCCTCTGTCATTTGTGTTCTGAAATGTCTAGGAGGAGAGGGAGGGAGATATACTACTGAAGTGTTGAAATTACTCGGCTTAATTTGGCTCATGAATCTGCTACACAGTCAGGAGTATACTCGTAAGTGCGTTTGGTCAGAAAAAGCTTACACTCAGAGATACACAGTAAGAGCACCAAACCTACAGGTCTGCGTTTTACCATAAGATCAGGTTAGGTCATCTTGCCCATGTAAGAGGCCATTACTTTTGGAGACAGTTTTTGCATGCACAGAGGGCATGTATAAAAACAAAATATCAATGATACTATTGACGTTGAATTTGTATATATGTATGTATGTATTTATGTATGATGTATGATGTATGCATGTATGTATGTATGATGAATGATATATGTAGATATGTATGTATGATGTATGTATGTATGTAGCAAAAATTCAAATCCTCAGAAACGCGTATTACCAAACTTTCCACACGCAATAATTGGGGTTCATTGGTTTTCGACTTTGGCCCAGATCGGTGTCCTTTGAGGGGGTGTTTAGACCACTCGGTGACGCCATTGCACGAACACCCTAGGTGGACACAGCAGTCATATAAACCTCCAGTGGTTTATTACAGAGCAGGCAAATTTTAAAACCTCACTGAGGTGTTACTGTTTTTGCTTATCCCCGGTCTGTATGGCCGAGCAGACCTGTCGACCACAGGTAAACATTTTCCTTTGTGGTGCCGTCCTACATATACTGTACAGTACATGCACCATGCAGGAAACCGGCACCCCTTTGTGATAAGCAGCACCTCGCCAGAGTCAGTGCAGGGTCCTTCCCCACGGCCAGGTGCGGGGAAACATGAGGATGTCTGACTCCTGGGTGGACGCCACAGTTGCTTTGCTCCCTCCAGGCTATACAGCGTCACCACTTGCTGGCTCCTTGTCAGCGCCTGACTGAAGTGTCAACGTGAAAAGCCAGTCAAATGGTTTGGCAAAATGATTATCGTTTGACCCTGAGGTCACTGAGAAGGTGGACGTTGGGACTTGATCACTTTATTGATGAATAAAGATAAGTTTTTTGTGAACAGCTTGAGCTCCCGTGCTATTCTAAGAAATCCTCTGTTTGGTGTCGATAATGCATTGTGTATTTTCTTAAAGAAAAATTTTGTTGCAGCAGCTCTTCAGTCACACTGATATTAGTTTATATCAATGTATTGTTCTCGCTCGTTTTGCTCTCTCAAACACCAAATTTAGTCACAGTTTGGACCCCCGACATATGTACCCGAGCGAAAGATTTATCGCGTCAGCAAGAAATGGAAGCAGGGGTACAGCAGCGAACTTTCCTGGATATCTCAGCCAAGAAGTTACAAGAAATATAGACACCACTTTAGAAAATCGCATAAAAATCCTCAATTATTTTAATTTCATAGACAACCGGAATTCCCAATAGTTTTTTTTTTTTTTCGTAAATCAAGGAAGTGATTTTTTATAAGGCAGATTAGCGTAACAGCCGGCTGCGCAAGAAGTAATGGTCTAAGGTTGTGTGAGTAGCGCAGCAGTATTTTCCGATGATTGCTGAGAGCAACCAGGTTTTGCCTTTTCAAAACAAATAATACCTTCTGGTTGGCTTTTTTTTTTTTTTGGGGGGGGGAATTTTAACTGAAACCGAGTCAGTACTCTGATCGACGAAAGAAACTCTGAATTTCTAATCTCTGATTCGAATTGGAGCGCACCGAGAGATTTGGTGAAAGTAATTTTTGTGAGTGAGCAAAAAGCAAAGTCATCATTAACCTGCTAGGTCCCAAGCCCTAGACCTAAAATTAATACAAGAGGAGAATTGGTTTTAGGAAGTGTGAGGGAATATTTTTGGTGTAATCTACTAAGTTCTTTTTCGTATTTTCAGGTCAGGAAATCAGAGGAAGATGATGAGCCACATGAGACAATGTTTAGCACTGCCTGACTTGCTCGCTGGCTCGCTCAAACACGTTCCACACTTTCAGTGTGGACGCCTATTACATGTTATATTACCAATACTGTTCCGGAAATTGATCCCGGGACTCACAGATGAAAGCCAGGCAGTTTTTCACTGTACCAGGACCAGGTGAAAGTTGTCTCACTTCGTCACATACTTATAATCAAGGTACCGACGTCCCCACTAAGGGCCTGAAAGGAAAGAGACAACCCCATGGCAGAAAGAAGCTTTTAATCACACCCACAGCACGTCCGGCAAGTCAGTATGATAAAATAAACCTGTACTGACACAGGAAAAATCTTACAGAAAAAAATTATACTGATGTACTTTGGGTATGATTAAAAGCCTCTACTTGCCCGAATTCCAGGGTGCTGTCTTGTCTCTTTCAGGGACATAAGTAGCGGCGAAGGCACCTTGGTTACAAGTCTGTGACAAGGAGAGACAACTTTATCTGGTCGTGGTACAATGAAAACCTACCTGGGTTTCACCTGCGAGAAATGAATTGGATTCCCTGCACAGAATTGATAATATTTTAGTCGAAGTTCCCATTATTAATACAGGTTTATTTCATCAGACTGGCATCAGAAACAGATATCATAAGGATTTCGTAACTGAACCAGTATATTTTTCGTTGTCTGCCTACGATGTGGTCTATTGGCATACCGTACTCGAGGCTCAGAAGGGCAGGGCACCGGAGCAAGGGAGGAGGTGAGAGCAGCCGAGCTGGGGAGCAGAGGTGGAGTGTGTGGGCGAGTGGCGTTTGGCTGATAGGCTGGCAAACTCAGTTACATAATCTCGTCACTTCTTGTAATATTATTCTCTTGACTATCACTCCATCATACTCACAGAATAATCTCACCATTGAGTGTACTGTTGCACTCATGGCACTTATTGCTATATACTCATCATTCTCATCACAAAATGTGGGATTTCCTGTACATTCCTTGTCTGGTAATTACTTGGACGAGTTTTGTTGAGGGAAGATACTACTTGACTGTCTTAGCAAACTTCTTCAATGATCTGAATATCAATGTCTGCTCAGTAAGCAAATAAAAGAAGAAAAAAAGGCGTTGTCTTAATGAAAATACTGAAAGACACCCTTTTCATCAGTTGCAAGAAAAGAAGAAAGTAAATAAAGAATTAAGATAAGCTAGCATTATAGCTCACAAGCCATCGATGCCATAGACAGAAATTTTATACTGCTGTAAACAAGAAAATAAAAAGAACAGAGAGGGAGAGAAATAGCAGATTAATAACAGAATAAATATTGGAACACACAGGCAAGGAAAAATGCTGTAAAGATGAAACGGACAAACAGAGGATATTAGACAGTAGTTATAAGAGAGTATTTTATTCTATTTTATTTATTTATTCTTTTTAGGCGTAAGACTTGGGCATACAATACACTGGTCAATTCATTCCCTGAGGTCCAGCAGTCTTCCTCCTACATGCAACAGTTGGCATTACACTCCTTTACTGCACCTACCATTGTTTGGGAAATATACGGAACCGACTATGATGAGACATGCTGGGGCTGTTTCGTTCACGATTAATGTGATGATATTAATGGGGCGATTTGATGAGATATTCGTGGGTTTCACTGAAGTTAAAAAGAAAAAAAAAATGCCTTCACAGATACTAGATTCTCAAGCTGGTCTCTCTCTCTCTCTCTCTCTCTCTCTCTCTCTCTCTCTTCCTTCTATGGGTATCAATCTCGTGGTTTGTCCATCAGCAGTCTGCTTCTCGTTCCCTGTGATGATGACGCTGTGTTGACTCTGGATTAATTGTGTTAGCTTTTCTTACCACCTGGAATTACAATTTCTATCTGAGAGACTGATAAACAAATAGGTTATTATTTATACCTGACATCACAGTGTTCCTTTGGAAAAAAAAAAAAAGTAGGAAGGTCTTATATAATGAATATCTTTGCATAACAGAAAAAAAAAGAAAAAAAATCATATAATAGACATATATCTGTCTGTCTGTCTGTCTCTCTCTCTCTCTCTCTAGTAGTGGTGGTGGAAGAGGAGGAGGAAAAGGTATAGGAAGAGCAAGAGAAAGAGGAGAAAAAAGAACAGGAGAAACAGGAGGAGGAGGAGGAGGACTAGCAAATGCACAACAGTGTCCACCATAATGTGGAGATCACACACACACACACACACACACACACACACACACACACATATATATATATATATATTGTTACATAGCCTATGATTTCATCATCCTTTGTGTAATTTTAACGCACAGTATGCTGCATGTTTGATCACGAGCGTGTTCTGCCTCAGTTCCCCCCTTCTACCGTTATAGTAGAGTAAGTCGACATCTCTGTTATACTTTGCGGGATTGTCATCTCTTTGTCCCCATGGCTTCATTTGCGCGTCCTCATTACAAGTTGTATCAAGCTCTCCTGGCCCCTATATAATGAGCTCAGTCTCTGCATCATTGCCACTTAGATCTGCTCCTCATTTTGTTCACATCTCTGTCCTCCCCTGTACAGATATTATTATTGTGAGTGCTCAAGAAGTCTCCAACCATCTAGCAGCTGTGTGTAATTTGAGTATAACTGTTGTTGCATTTTTTCTTGTACTGTATAGCATAAGTTTAAATTGTAGGCCTAGTGAAGTTTTTGTAATTCGTGTGGGGTTCTTTATGTCAGTCATTTTTGATAATAGTTTGTATCTGTAATTATTTATCTGGCATTCACTGAGTATTATCTGGTATCTCATTTTATCAGGGCTGACTTAGATAAATTTACTCTTGCTAATTTCGTGTTAATAGAGGCTATTGCAGTTAACCATATATTTAACCTGTTTATTTGCCATTACATTATCTTTATGAGTCCTGAATGTTTTGTTGTTAATTTAAGCATTAAACTTTAACGTGTAATTTTACCTAACTCTTTTGTTTTGAACCTGGAACTTTACGGGACAGTAGTGATTTTTAGCATTCTCACTTAAAGTGTACGTTATCTTTCTCTGTTCCGTAACATAAATTTGGCGACCTCTCATCAGGATATTCAGGATATTATCATAAGGATATTGTTTGATATTTTGTGACTGTGATATATTCATGATGGCTACTATTACTACACTTGATGAAGCCAAAGATTTTTTGTCAAATGTGCAAACAGTGTGTGATATAGAAAACAGAACAAAGAATGAACTTAAGCTTGTTGCTCAACAATTGGGAATTGCAGTTCACTCTCATCATTCTAAAGATCAAATTGTTGGCGTGATTAATAAAAGCTTGTTTAATGTAACTCCTCCAAATGAGCAAACGCAGATTGAATTAGCTAAGTTACAGCTAGCTCTGCAGGAGGCTCGTGCTAAAGAAGCTGAATTTCAAGCACGTGCTAAGGAGGCTGAGTCTCAGGCTAAGGAGGCGGAATCTCAGGTTCGGATTCAGGAGGCACAGATACAGGCTCAGGCACAAGTTGAACTTGCCAGGATTCAGGCAGACCATGAGTATCGCATGAAACAAGGTGGAACTGGATCATCTAGCTCTGATGATTTTGATGTGGCTAAAAATGTTAAACTTGTCCCTCCTTTTAATGAATCTGATTTAACAAAGTATTTTCAGTTGTTTGAGAGGGTAGCTACAGGTTTTAATTGGCCAAAAAAGTATTGGCCAGTACTCCTTCAAACTGTTCTCACCGGTAAAGCTCAAGTAACTTATGCATCTTTGCCTCAGGATCAATCTGATAATTATGATGTAGTTAAGAGCTTGATTCTTAAGGCCTATGAGCTTGTTCCTGAAGCCTATAGAGTAAAATTTAGGACAACTTACAAGCAAGATAAGCAATCCCATGTTGAGTATGCAAAAATCAAAGAAGATTTGTTGGAGCAGTGGTTAAATTCTAAGAATGTGGATTCTGATTTTGACAAATTTAAGCAGATGATTTTGCTGGAGGACTTCAAAAGGTGTATTAGTAAAGATGTAAGCCTATATCTTGATGAGAAAAGAATAGATAATTTGTCTGATGCTGCAGTTTTAGCTGATGAGTATGTTCTCACTCACAAGAGATATTCTAGAGAAAAAGGGAAAGCTGAGAGTAAGTACGTTGCCTCTACTCAGAGTACAGGTAACAGGAAAGAGAATAAAGATGATGTTTCTCAGGAAGTAAATACCAGCTTCACCTCTAGATTTCAGAAAAGTAAATGTACTTATTGTAGTAAGCTTGGTCATACTACGGAGAGATGTTTCAGGAGACAGCGTGATGTGAACAAAAAGGAGTCTTTAAATATTCAGTCAATTGGTCTAGTGTCCACTCTTGAGAGTTCCCAGAATTCTTTAACTGAGTTAACTGAACCTGCTTTGAGGGGTAACTTAAATTCTCATGATGGAGCTCCTCTTTTGAGCAGTAACGTGGGTGACACTCTCAAGAGTTCATGTGCTAATTTCCTGTCTGATGGTTTTGTCAGTCCTCTGGACAGTAATGACAGGAAATCAGTTCAAATATATCGTGATACAGGTGCTTGCCAATCCCTTATGCTGACCAGTGTTCTAGGCTCTAATGTTAATTCCTCTGATGAAACTGTAATCTTACAAGGTGTAGGGAATAATTACTTCTCTGTCCCTCTGTGCAGAGTGAATTTAGAGTCTGGTTTTGTTAATGGTTCCGTTATGGTTGGGTTGGTTGAGACACTCCCAATGTCAGGTGTAACTTTCTTACTTGGAAATGATATTGGTGGAAGTCAAGTGTGTCCAGCTCCTCAGTTGTCTAGTGAGCCAGTGGCTGCGTCCCAGGATTGTGGTGTCCCTGATGTGTTCCCTGCATGTGCTGTCACTAGGGCTAAGTCTAAAGTTACTGGTGATTTAGAGGATAATGATGATGATGATGTTATCCTAGCTGACACTTTTATTGCTAATTTGGACCACTCACCAGATGAGGCAGTACCCCGTAGTGTTGATAATTTGTCTCGTCAAGAGTTGGTTGAGTTGCAGGTTGCTGACCCTGAGTTGAAAGGTCTAGCTAACTCTGCTTACAGTGAAGAAGAGTCAGCCGGTGCTTCTACTTGTTATTATGTAAAGTCAGGAGTACTTATGAGGAAGTGGAGACCCCCAACAGCATCAGCCGACTGTGAATGGGAGGTTGTACATCAAGTTGTCATCCCTCGTGTTTGTAGGCAGGATATCATTAGAGTGGCTCATGATTCCAGTTTGGCAGGACACCTTGGAGTGAGGAAGACTGTGGCACGCATTTTGAAACACTTCTACTGGCCAGGTATCTTCAGGGATGTTTCCTGGTATTGTAAGTCTTGTCACACCTGTCAAGTTGTGGGGAAGTGTAATCAGACCGAAAAGGTTGCACCTCTAGTTCCCATTCCTCCTTTTGAGGCGCCTTTCACCCGTGTGTTGGTGGATATTGTGGGCCCTCTTCCTAAGACTTCTTCAGGATTTTCTTATGTGTTGACCATGATTGATATGGCTACTCGTTATCCTGAAGCCATTCCTCTTAGAAACATCTCAGCAAAGAACGTGGTTAAGGAAATGCTAGGGTTCTTCACGAAGTTTGGTCTGCCCAAGGAGGTACAGTCAGTCCGAGGAAGTAATTTCATGTCAAATGTTTTCAAGCAGTCTCTGAAAGAGTTGGGCATCACCCAGATCACGTCTTCAGCTTACCATCCCCAGACCCAAGGAGCGTTGGAGAGATATCATCAAACACTCAAATCGATGCTCAAGAAATACTGTTTGGAACATCAGAAAGACTGGGATAAAGGTCTTCCATTCGTTGTGTTTGCCGCAAGAGAATCTCCAAATGAATCACTGGGCTTCTCACCTTTTGAACTACTGTTTGGCCATGAAGTAAGAGGACCCCTTAAGTTACTCAAGGAATGCTGGCTGTCGGAGGAAGATGACGTCAACCTGCTGGAGTATGTGATGAAGTTTCAAAGAACGGCTGTCCACTGCTTTACAGCTGGCGAGAGAGAATTTAGGAGCTGCTCAGGAGAAGATGAAGACTTGGTATGATAAGAAGTCCAGGTTACGCCACTTTCAGCCAGGAGATCAGGTTTTGATTCTGCTACCAGTTCATGGGCAACCTCTTCAAGCCAAGTTTAGTGGTCCTTATTTCGTGGAGAAGAAACTCAGTGATGTCAGCTATGTCATCGCCACACCAGATCGTAGAAAGAGCAAGCAACTATGTCACATCAACATGCTAAAGTTATATCACAGGCGGGACGAAAATAATCCAGTCTGCACTGTAGCTGTTCCACCCGAGTCTGCAAGTGAAGCTCTCCCATGCAGTATGAGCCTGAGTGATAGTTTGGGGAAGAATCCTGATATCATGAATGATCTCCAGACTAAGCTTTCTCATCTACCACCCAAGGAAAGGCAGGAGTTTTCGGCATTACTGCAGGAGTACCCGCAAGTGTTCCGTGCCACTCCAGGAAGAACCACTGTGTTGATGCATGATGTCGATGTTGGAGACGCAAAGCCAATTAAATTGCCCCCTTACCGTGTGAACCCAGTGAAAGTTCCTCTCATCCAGAAGGAGCTTGGCTACCTGTTGGACCACAAGATGATTGAGCCCTGTCAGAGCGAGTGGAGTTCTCCTGTCACTCTAGTCCCTAAGCCAGGTGGGTCACAGAGGCTTTGCATCGACTACAGACGTGTTAATCAGATAACCAAAACAGACACTTACCCTCTCCCTCGTGTGGAAGATTGCATAGACAAGATCGGAAAGGCTAGGTACATAAGTAAGTTTGATTTGTTAAAGGGATACTGGCAAGTACCTATGACTGAACGTGCTAGGGAGATCTCATGTTTTGTAACACTAGGAAAGGCTTTTGCATGTTCGGTAATGCCATATGGTATGAAAAATGCACCAGCTACATTTCAGAAGCTCATGAATGTTGTAACAGAGGGTTTGGCAGGGTGTGTTGTTTATATTGATGATGTATTAATCTTCAGTGACAACTGGAAAGATCACCTATGCCATGTCAGTAAATTTCTTGACCGTTTGGTTCATGCTAATCTTGTAGCTAATTTATCAAAGTGTGAGTTTGGTCAAGCTAAAGTTCAGTACCTTGGGTATGTAATTGGTGATGGACATGTTGCACCACCAGCAGCTAAGGTTCAGGTTATAAGTGATCTTCCCAGACCTAAAAGTAGGAAAGAGCTACAAAGATTTTTGGGAATGGTAGGTTATTACAGGAGATTTGTTCTTAACTTTTCAATTCTTGTATCACCACTTACAGACCTACTGAAAAAGGGAGTTACATTTGTCTGGACCGATAACTGTGAATCCTCTTTCAACAAACTTAAAGCTATTTTATTAAGTCAGCCAGTGCTCGCTACTCCAAATTTTGCTAAGCCTTTTAAGATGGCTGTTGATGCAAGTGATACAGGAGCTGGGGCTGTTTTGCTGCAAGAGGATGATCAGAGTGTTGAGCACCCTGTATCTTATTACAGTAAGAAGTTCACTCCACCTCAAAAGAACTACTCAACTATTGAGAAAGAGCTTTTGGCCTTGATTTTGAGTTTACAGCATTTTTCATTTTATTTGTGTTCTGGTTTTGACCCCATAGTCATTTATACCGATCACAACCCACTGAAATTCCTTAGTAAGTTTAAAGATAAAAATCAGAGATTGACAAGATGGAGTCTACTTCTTCAGGAGTATTCATTAGACATACAACATGTCAAGGGGAAAGAGAATGTTATTGCAGATTGCTTATCTAGACTTTAGACAGATTGTTTTAGAGTAATAAGAAATTTCCTTTGTAAATTTCTTTTTCTTTGTGGGGAGGTGTTACATAGCCTATGATTTCATCATCCTTTGTGTAATTTTAACGCACAGTATGCTGCATGTTTGATCACGAGCGTGTTCTGCCTCAGTTCCCCCCTTCTACCGTTATAGTAGAGTAAGTCGACATCTCTGTTATACTTTGCGGGATTGTCATCTCTTTGTCCCCATGGCTTCATTTGCGCGTCCTCATTACAAGTTGTATCAAGCTCTCCTGGCCCCTATATAATGAGCTCAGTCTCTGCATCATTGCCACTTAGATCTGCTCCTCATTTTGTTCACATCTCTGTCCTCCCCTGTACAGATATTATTATTGTGAGTGCTCAAGAAGTCTCCAACCATCTAGCAGCTGTGTGTAATTTGAGTATAACTGTTGTTGCATTTTTTCTTGTACTGTATAGCATAAGTTTAAATTGTAGGCCTAGTGAAGTTTTTGTAATTCGTGTGGGGTTCTTTATGTCAGTCATTTTTGATAATAGTTTGTATCTGTAATTATTTATCTGGCATTCACTGAGTATTATCTGGTATCTCATTTTATCAGGGCTGACTTAGATAAATTTACTCTTGCTAATTTCGTGTTAATAGAGGCTATTGCAGTTAACCATATATTTAACCTGTTTATTTGCCATTACATTATCTTTATGAGTCCTGAATGTTTTGTTGTTAATTTAAGCATTAAACTTTAACGTGTAATTTTACCTAACTCTTTTGTTTTGAACCTGGAACTTTACGGGACAGTAGTGATTTTTAGCATTCTCACTTAAAGTGTACGTTATCTTTCTCTGTTCCGTAACAATATATATATATATATATATATATATATATATATATATATATATATATATATATATATATATATATATATATATATATATATGTCTGTATCTGTATCTATATCTATCTGTCTATCTATCTATCTATATCTATCTATCTATCTATCTATATCTATCTATCTATCTATCTATATCTATCTATCTATATCTATATCTATCTATCTATCTATCTATATCTATCTATCTATATCTACATCTATCTATCTATATCTATCTATCTATATCTATATCTATCTATTTATCTTTCTATATATATGATCTCCACATTATGGTGGACACTGTTGTGTATTTGCTAGTCCTCCTCCTCCTGTTTCTCCTGTTCTTCTTCTCTTTCTCTTGCTCTTCCTATACCTTTTCCTCCTTCTTTTTCACCACCATTACCACCACTACCACAACCACTACCACCACTACCACAACCACCCTCGCTTTATTTTACTATTTTTTTCACAGGCGTTTCATAGGTCAAATCATACAAACTTTGGGATCCTGTGTTCTTTTCCGTTCATTAAACATCATGGCAGTTTGCAAAGAAGCATGTCAGTGTTCAGTGGCAGTGTGGAGACCATCCAGTATTCCATTGAAAATGTTGGCAACTTTTATCCATTATCAGTTTTATCTTAACTGGTGTCATTATTATCAGTAACATAATTGTCTCTATCTATCTATCTATAGCCCGATGCTCTGTCACCCAAAGCCGGCAAGTGTGGCCGCAGACAAAACGCCTCCAAGTTGCTGTGTCACCCACCATTTAATTGCCCCCCTAACTAATTACCCCTCCCTCATGTACCACTCAACTCCATCCCACCACCTTATCCTCGGTCTCCCCCTCCCTCTCCCTCCCTCCACTTTACATACACACTGTACACCGTCTTAGTCAGTCACTATTATAAATCGGTCTTTTAGAATCCAGTAGCAGGTAAAACACAAACCAGGTAAAACAGAGACCAGGTAATACAGACCAGAGCAAAAACCAGGTAAAACACAAGTATAGATCTTATCCACGTGACGTCACTGGTCATGTGACTTTTGTTTATGACGCCATATTGGATGGCAAATTGTCGGACGTCTAGAGAGAGAGAATTGCAGATTCCACAATGGTATTCCACTGTTGTGCCTTTGGCTGTAAGACATGGCAGAAAAGTGGAAGTGGGGTAAACCTCTGCCGGTTTCCAGCCAATGAGGAAAGGCAACAGAAGTGGATAGCTGCCATGAAGACGGAGAATTGGCAGCCGACGGCCTACACCCGACTCTGTAGCAGGCATTTCATATCAGGTGAGCCACCCCCCGCCCCCTCCAACCCCACCCCCATCCCCCCACCGTCACCCAACCACCTCACCCCCCACCCCTCCTACACACCCCCACCACCCTCCCACTGCTACCCCAACTTCCCCCCACCCATCCACCATCCCCCACTACCCCTCACTCCCACCCCCCAACAACCCCCTAATCCCCCACTTTCGAACCCCCACCCACCTACACCCAACGCCCTCCAACTCCCCTCCACAAGCTCCCCAGCCCCCCATAATACCCCCCAACACCACCCAACCCCTTTCCTCTCCATTCCCTACCCGTCCCACCCCTTACCACCCATCCCCAACCCTCCCCCACACCCCCTCACCCCATACCAAATCTAATTCCACCCCCACCCCCTCACTGCCATTCAAACCTTCCATACCCCTCCACTTCCTTCCCCCACTCCCACGCCCTCACCCTCCACTCATTCATCAACTACTCGATTCGTAGTCAGTGTTTACAATCCCTCCCCCCCTGGCCCCACGTCAATAATTTACTGATTACCAAGACAATTTACATGTACTGTATGTCAATTCCAGCTGGATATATTACACATATTTACCTTGAACCCGGTGAACTTTCACGGGGTGTTCACCAAATAGTGATAAAAGATCGCCATATCTGAGATCTGCTTTCGGTCTCCGTACTTGAAACGAGCGAATTTCTCCCTAGATATGGTGTAAGCGTCCAGCTTCAAACACTATCTTGTTCCTGTACAGATCTTGGTGGCGTTGATCCAGATTTCTGCATATATCAGACAGTTTAATCTCTAACAGCCCTGTCTGTACAGCCACTACTGCGAGGAGTTTGCCGTCCAATATGGAGTCGTAAACAAAACCACGTGATTTCTGTGACGTTACTGGAAAAGGTCTATTCGAGTATTATCATTAAGGTATTCTCCGGTAAAAGGATTCACTTTCATTCACTCATTTTCGTGGTCATGGAAAAAAAAATTCATGGTCAAAACATCTCCTCTATTGTTGCTAAAACCAAGAAATTAAATGTAGGAGAGAGAGAGAGAGAGAGAGAGAGAGAGTCATTGTAGACAGGGCGCATCCACACGTGCCGTCAAACATACAGTATGTTGACAACACAGTTGGCAACATGTTTGGGTACATGTATGCAGACTGGTGTATGCAAACATGTTTCAGTGCAGCTTCGAACACTGGCAGCAGAGGTAATGGGATAAGTTTGTCCATAGCAGGCAGCTAAGACTTCATCATGATGTTGCCAGCATGATCTAGACACTGCTGTTCCCAACATGAATGAAGCGTGTTCGTTACTGTGTTGATTACATGTTGTCAACATTTGCTCGAGCACACGTGTGGAAGCGCCCTGATGTCGTTAACTCTGACATGATCGGGAACACTCCACTAATCTACATCCAGACCATTATATTCAGCTGAGAGTGAGTCATAGGAGCCTCAAGGTAATTGTTCTGGCACAAAAAGCTCTCCCGTGCTAGGGACATCTTTTAAATTTTGTGCCAAATAACACCCAAAGAGCTTTTACCAGGCGATTTACCGAGTTTATTACACTTTGCTCTTCACTTCCGTATTTCATAAATCCCTCCACTGTCGTCACAGTCTGAGTAAATAATATACAAAAGGATATTATTCAGTCATCTCCAAAAATGAATTGCTAAAGGAGAGGTGTCAGGGAGCTTCCTCAATCAATAACCATACAAGCCTCAGACATGACCTATGGTATCTCAGTGATATGCTGTAACTGTTTAATGAATCATGGGACTTTTACTGTGTTTATTTAAGTGAAAGACAATTTCATCCAGCAATCGTTGTCAGACATAATTCTTAACATCACCTTGACTATATCTGTTCATGACGCCCATCGTCCACTCACTAGATGTAGTGCATCCATCGGGTTATTCTATAACGAGTGATATGCCAAGTGGTTTCTTGTAAGCAAGGAACCCATTTAAGAGATTACGGTGTTCCTTTTCCCAACAACTATCAGTTCCACGCACCACACCTTCCCCATCACTCCGTGTTGCATCACCGCTTGAGGATTATGTTATACTCGTTTTACTCTAACTTGGCCTAGATTTTCATCCATTTGCCGCTCATTTCACATAGCTCGGTACAGACAAAAAGAGCAAACTACAGCTCCGCATCCTTTCCACAGCACTTGTCAGCGACATCATACTATAATGCTAATTTATTGTTACAGCTCATGAGTCATGATGGGGAGATGGGAGCTTCACGCCAGGTTAGAGTAATAGCAGTATAGACTGTGTGTCATCTTTCACTGTGAAAACATCACGAAATGGAAATGGCAAAGGTGATCAGTCTCTCACCCTGCACCCACCCTTACCCCATCCCCCGTGCACTGCAGCTTATAAACGCCCGGCCATGTGAACCTGGCAACCTTTTATTGTGTTATAGGTATCATAAAACATGTATAATATATAGAAACCTTTATGGAGCATATTTATGTAAACTTGCTATTACTCATACAATGGTAATGACTGGTTCATTGTGATTATTAAACTACATTTATTTACAAAGATAAATAAGAATGATAAATGCAAAATGTAATAACACTAAAAATAATAATAATAATGATGATAATAATAATAATAATAATAGAACGTAGATATATGAACATATCAGGGACTTCTCTTCATCGAAAAAAAAAAAAAAATGTGGGAGCTTCAATACAGTAACAAATTCGTCCCTTGCTTGAACGGCAAAAGTGTTAAGTGAAAAAGTTGTACACCTTGTACAGTCACGAACAAGTCGTGTCCTTTTTTCGAACCCCGTAAATGTTCGAGCAGCTTTTTCGAAGCTTCAAGGAAACTTGAGCGTATCTGGGAACAGTGTCAGTGGGGACTGCAGGAACTGGGGATGGAGAGGATCGTCATGTCATTGTGCAGCTTTTCCTGCTCTTGGCTTTCTATACAAACAATAGAGATGGAAAATCTAGATGAAATGCGACAGGAAGGTTCTTCCTGCCTTCTCCGAACACTCCCCGTCCATCATAATACTGCCTTGATTCTCACCAACTGACTCCTTTTCCTTGGGAAGTTGTATAGCACAGTCAAAAGAACATTATGACATAACAAGAAAACAAAGAAAACTGCCTTGTCTGTTCACATGTCTGTAATATGAGACGATGTAGCAGGACGTTATTTTGTCGTGACATCTGAAACTTTTGCAGTAGTTAAGTGTCAGACCATTTATTAACCAGAAACTATGGACGTTGGTGATGGTGGGGAGTCTAAACTCGGGTATAGACCCAATATGTGTTTGTTATATTAAGAAAATGAAGACCAAGGATTGTATATGTGACAAAAACACGTCCGCCCCATATATCTAATGACTTGACTGTGAGCAATAGCAAGGAGAGGTAAGTGTTTGTTATAAATTGTTTACTTACTCCTTTTTGGTTGATATTACTGAGGGAAGATTAGTATATATATATATATATATATATATATATATATATATATATAGATATATATATATATATATATATGTGTGTGTGTGTGTGTGTGTGTGTGTGTGTGTGTGTGTGCTGAACATTATGAAAATTTAAACGCTGTTTTACTTATGAATGCATGAGTCACACATTTTGGACCATAATGTCACAATCTGACACAGGTTTTGTCTCGGCACTACTTGGGAAACAACATACCTACCGGTGGTTAGTTTCCATAAGCAGTGCATGGGAGGATTTCATCAAATCTCTGTCTACAAGACATTATTTCCTATTAACCAACAGAGAAAAACACTGAAAACTTGATCATGACTACAGTTTTGTGCCACACTAATCATATGAAATGAATCTGTTGTACAGTCAATACCCATGGCTCCCTACTTTCGTGACCTTGCCTGAGAATGGTGCTTACACCTTACCTCATCATGCTTTATCAATACCTGAATTTAGACTCCCCACCATCACCAACATCCATTGTTTCTGGTTAATAAGTGGTTAGGCACTGATTTAACTACTGCAAAGGTTTCATATGTCGGCACAATATAAAATTATTCTACATCGTCTTAGTATTACAGACATGTGAACCAACAAGGCAATGTTTTCTGTGTTTTGTTGTTGTGTCGTAATGTTTTGTCAACTATGTGCTATACAGCTGCCTTAGGAAAGGGAGTCAGTTGGAGGGATTTGAGACAGTATTATGGTGGACGGGGAGCGTTCGGAGAGGGCAGAAGCAACCTCCCTGTCACAGCTCAACTAGATTTTGTAGAAGCTGCATATCCATTTTAGCATGTGGTAATATATTACAGTTTTCATTATCTTATTCCATCTCCACTGTTTGTGAAATACCCACCTAGCGGAGCGATCCCGACTGTACCACTCCAGGAAGAGGACATGGGGAGGTAGCCCCCCACCTCAAGAGGAGGCAGTGGGGAGGTATACCCGCATTCCGCGCCACGGGACATATATCCCGTGACCTGATGCCCCTCTTCCATGCTGCCGGACCACCAGGCAGTACTCATATCAAGTGCGTTACTCTCCAATGGAGAAAACACTCGCCAGAATCGGGGTGGGACTTGCAGTAGCCAAGTCCTAAGTAAGCCCTCAGACACAGTGTCCACCGGACCTGCCTCAAAAAGAGGAAGGGAATCCACTGGAGCTGTAGTTCCTACTACATGCCAGGGGAGCAGCAGCACAGTGGCGTCCGTCGGATCTACTGTAGCAGGGACCGTCAAGCCTACCAAGACGGGGAACAGACCACCGGTCGTTCCCCCTCCTTGACTCCATAGGCTCCCTGCGAGGACAACGCCTCTTGCTTACCCTGCCCATCCTATGGCAGAGCAAGGCGCCCCTTTCGCCTCCCCTCCTATACAGAGAATGGAAACTGCTCCCCCACAGGTACCCTGCCAGAGACCAGCCAGGGCGAGACCACCCAGAGGCCAGGTATCCTGTCGTTGTGACCCCACCCTCATTGCCTACAGCCACTGATGGACTCCCCCAGAGCAAGTGGCTGCAGACCACCCCTGACGGCCTCCTCCTCCATGCGAGACCTCAGTCCCAGGCACCGGCGAGCCGCCTCCGATATCAACAGCAGTTGCCAGACTCCCCTCCCAGTGCAGGCAGCCACAGGCACCACCTGACGGCCGTCGCTTCCAGGCGAGACTGCAGACCCAGGGAGGCAATGAGAGTCTTGCGGCCGATCCTTGGCCCGGACCAGGCCAGGTCCGCCCCCAGGATACCCACCACGATAAAGGGCAGGCGCCGTGTTGAGCGCCTCCTAGCCCTGTTTGGCCCTAGCCCCGAGTGCCACCACCCTCCCAGGGCCCTCACCAGGAAAGGGCTGCCCATCACTCCACCCTTCAGCTTGACCTGGACCCCAGACTACGCCGCTAGAGACTCGCAACGGAAGCACACCCCAGATGGCCCTCCTCCCACTCCTGGCTACCTGCTACAGCTGCCCATGTAGTGGTCATAGGTGCACCCCTCGCGCCCACCGACGACCAGCAGTACCATGAGTTGTAGTGCTACAGATTTTGTGTTCATTCCTCTTCCCCATCCCCCTAACGTCATGCCCCCGTGTGTTTGCCCCCTACTTGTATCAACCCCCCTCCCTTGTGCTAGTGTACATCCTAGTGAGAAGTTTCCCTGTTACCCAAGTGACATCTCCTCACTTCAAATCCTTGTGTAAATACCTCGGGATTCAGTGTAACGGGGTTATCCAGCCCCATCCCCGTCACATACTGTAGTAGTACATCTCAGTGTAGTGAAACTATTCTTAGCCATTCAAGCATGTTGTTCCCTTCCCCATGCAATACATACCTGACCTGACTACATCCCAGTCTAGTGTCTAAATATTGTCTTTGTACCATGTAGGTGTATTGCATTGTGATGTACAGTGCCTTGTGTTACATTGCGCTCATACCACCTGTGCGTATTGCATTGTGATATACCGTGTCGTAGGTTGTATTACATTCATACCCCTCTATGACTTGTGTTGTAATATATATATATATATATATATATATATATATATATATATATATATATATATAATATAGTTATGAAGAGAGATGTGTCAGTTAGGTAGTTTCGTACCTTCGAGACGTTTCTGGTACCGTAAGTATCGGTACAAGTCAGAGTTGCCAGTTTGTCTACTGTTTGTGAGCTTAGTTATTTCGTAAGTTATGTATTAATTTTTGTGCTCTTTTTCTCTATAATGTTTTTTTTAAGTGATTGCTTGTTGAATTATGTAATTTAAGTTCGTATTGTAAATAATTTAGTGTTATGTAATGTAAGACAACACTGGCATGTTTTGGTCTGTTTCCGAGTTGGCAACTGTTGCCCGTCGAGAGTAAACACGAAGTTTCGAGAGTAATGCAAGTTTATATAAGGATGGGGAAGAGCTTAGTTAGTCAGTCAGTCGGTTTGGAGTTCAGTTGGGTTTCAGGTCAGGTTGTATGAAGTGCAGTAGGTGTTGGTGTAGTGCAGTGTCAGTGCAGTGTCACTGAAGATTGTATACTTTCGGTACTTGTAAAAACAGTGGCAAATAGTGACGAGTTAATGAAGTTTGTTTATCATTGGAACTTGAGAAAACAGTGAAGTGTCAAGCATTAAGTGTAATTACTGTCAGTGAAGATTATTTTTGGTACTTGTCTAATAAGTCTTGGCAAGCATTAAGTGTACTAACAGTGAAGTGTTGTTAAGCATTAAGTGTAATTGCAATCACCAAAGTGTGTATAGCTCCAGTGCTTGTGAGAACAGCGAAGAGAAGTTGAAAAGGATTAAGTGGCATTACTTGGATAATAAAGACAGTGAACTTTAAGGAGCCAGTGTTTATTTTCGCCTCTGCTGATCTTGTGTACTGTATACCTAAGGCTGACCATAGGAAGAACAACTCACTGGGCAATGTCCTTCCTGTACTGTACTACTGTTGTTGGAGCCTGTGTCAGTGTGGGACGAAGACGTAACACTGGTGTCAGGAGTGTTGGATTATTATTCCATGGTTGCAGTGAGGCTAATCTTCGACATGGAACAAGAGTGTGTCCAGACAAGAGGCCAAGCTAGACAGGAAGAGGCATCACTGGATCGAATCATGAAACTATTACAAGCACTTATGCAGACACAGAACGAAGGACAGAAAGAACTCCAAGCGCAATTGCAGGCACAGAATGAAGAACAGAAAGAACGCTATGAACTACTTAAAGAGGCATTACAGGAGCAACAGAGGGACATACAGCTGAGGGTGCCAGGATAGACAAATGCATTCATGGGGGAAATCAAAGAAGAACAGCAACAGCTTAAGGAGGAAGTAGATACCAAGCTAGAGCATCAGAAGTATGAGGTAAGCAATAATGTGACCAAGTGCAAACAGCATGTAGACGACCAGTTGAAGTCAGTTAGTGAGGAAACAGTGACAGAGTGCAAACAGCTTGCAAACGACCAGTTGAAGACAATTAGTGAGGAAATAGTGGCGGAGTGGAAACGGCATGAAGACAACCAGCTCAAGATTAGTGAGGAAATAGTGACGGAGTGAAAACTGAATGTAGACAACCAGCTAAAGATTAGTGAAGGAATTGTGATAGAGTGCAGACAGCATGTAGATAGCCAGTTGAAGCATGTAGTCGATCATGAGAAATTTAGTAGTGAGAATATGGAGGCTGTAGAGAAATACTGCACTACTGAGCCTCAGGTTAGTGTACAGAGAGCATATGAAAGGAGTGGACAGTGTATGGTGAATCTTGCTGGATCCCCGGGATCTGAAGATGGCATTGCGGGGTTGAATAATCAGAATGTTGGAAGTTCAAGTCCTGGACATAATTATGATGCCTCAGTTTTTAGGCCCCAAACCAGTGAAGTGCATGGCTATAATGGGAGCCCAGTTAAAAAGAAATCTCAGGAATCTGATGGTAGAGTATGTTGGGAAGCTTACCGTGTACAGTTTGAGTTACTTGCGGATCAGAATGGTTGAGATAATAAGAAGGTTGCAGAAGGCCCACTACTGATGAAATTCAGGAGAACCTTCATGAATAGTGTGCGAGAAGACAGAAGAACAGACGACATGCAGTGTAGTAGGAATAGGAATCATAGGAAATGCTGCTGTACTGTAGTGATGGGGTCGGAATCAGATGATGAAGACCTGGGGAGAATGCAGATGGAGGATGCAGATTTGCAACCGGTGCTTGATTGGCTGCGGCGGAGTGCAGTGCGACCATCGTATTCATAGTAGAAAAATACGGGTCATGGTAGATGGAATTTATTCTCAGTTTCATTCCATAAATGCTGGCGTACCTCAGGGATCAGTTTTGGCGCCAACCCTCTTTCTCATTAAATAAATGACCTTTCTGTCACCCACAACTCAATACACTCTTATGCTGATGACTCGACCCTTCATAGTTCTTTCACATTTAGTACCTCCTTTACACAATTTTATATATTAAATTCCCAAATAAACACAGCAATTTCTCTGAACCAGGACCCTTCTAAAATTAATCAATGGGAACAAAAAAATCTGGTCTCATTTAATGCTCAGAAAACTAAATACATTAATTTCTCCAATAGAAAGAATTCCTCAGACTCACATAATTTTAAATGATGTCAGTGTTCCCATATCCACTACAATTGATATCCTAGGTGTTACTCTAAACCCCAACCTAAGATGGACAGCTTATGTCAAATCCCTTGCCAAAAATGCTTCTAAAAAACTGGGACTTATGTACAGAGTTCGTGAGTTCTTCACTGACAAGCAGATGACCACAATATACGAAAGTCATGTGCATTCTCAGATCGAATACTGTTCACCACTGTGGAGTGGATGTGGAGCGTTTGCATTGAGGCAGTTGGACAAAATTAAAAACAAAGCCATTAGTTTAATCAATAATCCTACCATAACGCACGACCTTCCTCCGTTATCAGTACATAGAGATGTTGCTTCTTTAGCACTATTCTATCGATATTTTTACTGTAAGTGCTCTAACGAACTGGCTTCAATTGTGCCTCCCCTTCACATTTTCTCCCGAAATACTCGGGCAGCTGGGAGCACCCATGAACTCACACTCTCTCCCCCACAATGCAGAACCTCTGCTTATCAAAATTCATTTATCCCCAGAACCACTATTCTCTGGAATTCACTTCCTGGGAGTTGCTTCCCACGTACATTGAATCCTCTCAATTTTAAATCCAATTGTTATAAGTATTTTATGAATGGAGGATGCCTTTAGGCACATGGACTTACTTTTTTTCCATTGTTTTTCCCTCCTTCATTCATTATCAAAAAAAAAAAAAAAAAAATCGTGGGGAGAAGTTTCCAGGTTCAGCCCTGCAACCAAGAGCTACTGAAGTCAGTGGGACCTTCTTCGCTTGACCAACGGACTACTGGACCGTCAGTGGGAGACAGCCGATGGCCTCAACAAGTATTGGCAACTGGTGGTTCTGAAGAAGATGAGGTCCGAGATCTTGGATGAGTACCTTAACCAGATCACTAGTGGGTACCTGGGAGTGAAGAAAACTTTAAGCCGGTTGCAACAGAGGTTCTACTGGATTGGCATGCGTCAGGATGTTGAAGAGTGGTGTCGGGCCTGTGATGTGTGCTGTGCCAAGAAGGGACCCAAGACACATGGTTGCGCCCCTCTCCAGCTGTACCAAGTGGGTGCAATAATGGAAAGAGTCACGGTGGACATTGCTGGATCTTTGCCACTCACTGAGAGAGGAAACTGGTATATATGTGTCACCATGGACTACTTCACAAACTGGCCAGAACCCTATGCCATCCCTGATCAAGAGGCTGTGACTGTTGCTCAAGTGTTGGTTGGTCAGTTTTTCTGTTGTTTTGGGATGACACAAGAGCTACATTCAGACCAGTGTACAAACTTCGAGTCTGCTGTGTTCTGTCAGTGCTGCAAGTTACTGGGGATCAAGAAGATCAGGACGACCCCCCTAAGGCCACAGTCAGATGGTATGGTGGAGAAATTCAACTGGAACCTGGGGCAAGAACTGGCCAAGTACTGCATTGATGGACAAACTGACTGGGACCAGAAATTACCTGCTTTGCTAATGGCATATTGGTTTGCATCCCACAGGTCTACTGGCTACACTCCTGCAAAACTGATATTGGGCCACGAGTTACATTCACCCATCGACTTGTTAATGGGAAGACCATCTGGTGGAAAGCTGCCTACAGACACCAACGGCTATGCAAAGCACCTTCAGGAAAAGCTGGCTGAGGTACATCATCAAGTGCGAGGAGCCCTCAAGTTTTCAGGAGAAGTGATGAAGTGCAAGTATGATGCCAAGGCAAGTGAAGTGAGCTTCAAGGATGGTGACCAAGTCTGGTTATACAATCCTTAGCTTAAGAATGGACAGTCACCGAAGCTGCAGAGCCCATGGGATGGACCTTGCACTGTGTTGGACCGCCTATCAGACGTAACGTATCGGATTGGGGGAGGCAGGAAGCCTCCGCCAAAGGTGGTACACGTGAACCGTCTGTGGCAGTACAATGGGCCAGGACAGTTCATCTGGGACGTCTCCGAGGAATCGTACTCAACCGCAGCCGAGGATGTTGAGAAGGACCAAGGAGCTGAAGTTCAAGAGAAGGGTGACAGTTCCCCAGGAGAAGAAGCGAATCAAGAAGAGGAAAAGACCTTCCTGGAGGAGTGGACTGTGTCGAGGAACAAGGATATCGTCGGAAGTGGCATAAAAGAAGACCTGATAAGTTGAAGGATTATTTTGTGTATAGTTAGAGGTTCCATTAAGATTAAGGTTTGTGTCCGTATAATTATACAGTATTGTTTAGTTTTGTCGGGACGACAAAGAACTAGGGAGGGGGTAGTGTTATGAAGGGAGATTTGCCAGTTAGGTAGTTTCGTACCTTCGAGATGTTTCTGGCACCGTAAGTATCGGTACAAGTCAGAGTTGCCAGTTTGTCTGCTGTTTGTGAGCTTAGTTATTTTGTAAGTTATGCATTATTTTTTGTGCTCTTTTTCCCTATAATGCTTTATTTAAGTGACTGCTTGTTGAATTATGTAATTTAAGTTCGTATGTAAATGATTTAGAGCGTTATATAATGTAAGACAACACTAGCATGTTTGGGCTGTCTCCGAGTTGGCAACTGTTGCCCGTCGAGAGTAAACACGACGTTTCGAGAGTAATGCAAGTTTATATAAGGATGGGGAAGAGCTTAGTTAGTCAGTCAGTCGGTTTGGAGTTCAGTTGGGTTTCAGGTCAGTTTGTGTGAAGTGCAGTAGGTGTTGGTGTAGTGCAGTGTCAGTGCAGTGTCACTGAAGATTGTATACTTTTGGAATTTGTAAAAACAGTGGCAAACAGTGACGAGTTAATGAAGTTTGTATATGATTGGAACTTGAGAAAACAGTGAAGTGTCAAACATTAAGTGTAATTACTATCAGTGAAGATTATTTTTGGTACTTGTCTAATAAGTCTTGGCAAGAATTAAGTGTACTAACAGTGAAGCTTTGTTAAGCATTAAGTGTAATTGCAATCAGCAAAGTGTGTATAGCTCCAGTGCTTGTGAGAACAGTGAAGAGAAGTTGGAAAGCATTAATTGGAATTACTTGGATAATAAAGATAGTGAACTTCAAGGAGCCAGTGTTTATTTTCGCCTCTGCTGATCTTGTATACTGTACACCTAAGGCTGACCATAGGAAGAACAACTCACTGGGCAACGTCCTTCCTGTACTGTACTACTGCTGTTGGAGCCTGTGACAGTGGGGGACTGGGACGTAACAATATATATTATAGTGTCGGTAGTCATATCGTGTTCAGGCCACCTGTGTGTCTTGTATTGTAATGTATAGTGTAAGTGTGCTTTATATCGTACTGTCATATAGTGTACTTGTATTTTATATAGGATTGTCCATGTGCTTGTGTGTGAACAGGTGTACTCTGTTTGTAAGGTAATATACGTGCGTATCATGTTAGCCTGGGTTTGAGCCATATCCCTTATTCATAAACTCTAGCCCGGTCCAGAATAAAGAACCCAAGGCCCGCACCGTATCTGAACCCAAGAAGTTGGGCGCAGAATACGCTGCATAACAATTTGTATAAAATAGCCAAAACCAAGAGCAGGAAAACCTACACAATGACATGACGACTGCAGCATACAACTCGTCCACCACCGCACCACCCCTTCCAACCCCAGTACCCACAACCCCCACTGACACTGTTCCCAGATAAGTGTGAGTCTCCCTGCAGCTTCGACAAACCTGCTTACACATTTACGGGGTTCGAGAAATGGACACGAATTTTGTGGGTGACTGTACATTGATTAAATTTCTCGTTCTAGCATAATTTTGGTTTCATGTTACCAGAATATGACACCTATATTTGTTCAGTGTCGGGAAATATAACGGGTCATCTCGTCGAATTCTTCATCTTTTCTTAACAGCTACATGACAAAGGAGGGAAAGATCAATAATTTTTTTTCTAAATTTATGGCATATTTTTGTTTTTCATGTACCACCTTTAGCCGACAGACATCATAAAATTAAAAGTTTGATACCCAAAACGATAACTTATAATCATAAAAAATATTTGGGGAAGAAGAGCTTAGAGATAATCTTCTATTCACACTATGGGGGGTATTTTCGTGCGGGTAGGAAGCTTACTAACACCTCTTCCTTACCGGTTTATTTCTGATTCATACGATGTTCTTGTGTGTAAATCATGCAGTCTATCTTGACATTAAAAGGATAGGAGAAAATAATAGGATATTGATAGGTACTCGGCAAAATAAATCGCTAAGGAAGAGGTGCAAGGGAAGTTCCTTAACCAACGGGAATACGGGACTAACAGTGGTTTCCTTATTTCGTTCCTGGCTGAAGCTGGACGATATTTACCTTCGCCAGACGTCTCAGAATCGAAGGGTTAACGTGTCCTCCTTTAGTCCTGTTAAGCGTCTTGTGATAATTGTAAGTCTTGAGAGGCACCCAACATGAGTCTTGACCTTTGCACACAGGACACATCAGCATTTGTGATCTTTGGTGCACATCAGAAAACGTTACATGTGTTGGGTGGAATTTGCAGATGGAAGGACCATGTTGCTTATGCCTTGGAAGTAGAACTGGAGCAGCACCACCAGATGTGTCGTGACGGCAATTGCCAACTGTAAAGACATTAATAACGTGTATGTCTGTGTATAAGTTATCGTAGACAACAATATTTTAGTTCTGTCAAACCAGAATCCATACAACCAAAGATCTGTAACTCAAGAAATATAATCAGGACATTTGATTGGGCTTATTAGAGTGTGAAAAATTACAAAATATTCAAACTAGATTTTTATCGTGTGCGAACTGGGAAGGTAATGTTTTTGGCAGTGTCTGCCAGTATCTGTCGCTGTATCTGTCTGTCCATATCTTCGGGCTTCAAATATCAGCTCTTTGAGTATAGTCCTAATTTCACCCCCCCCCCCTATTGGTAGCAATTAACAATATCGAGGTCAGGTGATATACAGATCATGAGTCAATGGTCATAATCACTAGAACCAAATCTACTGAAGCGGCAGTTTAGGATTTTGGGTGATTTTGCTCTGAACATTTTGAATACAACATACTGTTACGTTCCAGTCCCCACACTGCCACAGGCTCCAACAGCAGTAGTACAGTACAGGAAGGACGTTGCCCAGTGAGTTGTTCTTCTTATGGTCAGCCTTTAGGTGTGCAGTACACAAGATCAGCTGAGGCGAAAATAATCACTAGCTTCTTAAAGTTCACTGTCTTTATTTTCCAAATAATTCCACTTAATGCTTTTCAACTTCACTGTTCTCACAAGCACTGGAGCTATACACACTTTATAGATTGCAGTTACACTTAATGTTTAACAACACTTCACAGTTAGTACACTTAACGCTTGCTAACACTTCACTTATTAAACAAGTACTGAAAATAATCTTCATTGACAGTAATTACACTTAATACACTTCACTGCCTTCTCAAGTTCCACTGATATACAAACTTCAATAACCCGTCACTGTTTGCCACTGTTTTCACAAGTACCAAAAATACTGTCTTCACTGACACTTCACTCAAACTGACTTGAAACCCGACTAAACTCCAAACTGACTGACTCACTAACTAATCTCTTCCCCATCGTTATATAAGCTTGCATTGTTCTAGAAACGTCCACTTCTCCAACATTCTAGGACATACTGTCTTGCATCAGCCCCTAGCAACAACAGTTACCAACTACGAGACATCAGAACATTCTAGAGTTGTCTTACATTACATAACACTCTAAATCATTAACCATACGAACTTAAATTACATAATTTAACAAGCAATTGCTTAAATAAAACATTATAAAGAAAAAGAGCACAAAAATAAATGAATGTTTAACTTACGAAATAACTACGCTCACAAACACCAGGCAAACTGGCAACTCTGACGACTCCTACCGAAACTTACGGTACCAGAAACGTCTCGAAAGTACGAGACTACCTAACTGGCAAATCCCCCTTCTTAACACTACCTTCTCCCTAGTTCTTTGTCGTCCCGACAAAACTACACAGTATACACAAACATAAACCTTAATCCTACTGAAACATCTAACTATACACAAAGAAATCTTTCAACTTACCAGGTCCTTCTATGCTGCATCTGATGATGTCCTTATTCCTCCACATAGTCCAATCCTCCAGGAAGGTCTTGGTCGTCTTCTTGACACACCACACATCACAGGTCCGACACCACTCTTCAACATCCTGACGCATGCCAATCTAGTAGAACTTGTGTCGCAGCCTGATTAGAAGTGTCTTCACTCTCAGGTGCCCACTAGTGATCTGCTTATGGGACTCACCCAAGATCTTGGACCTCATCTTCTTCGGAACCACCTGTTGCCAACACTTGCTGAGGCCATTGGGCGTCTCCCACTGACGCTCCAGTAGTCCATTGCAACGAAGAAGGTCCCACTGACTCCAGCAGCTCCTGGTCGCAGGGCCCAACCTGGAAACTCCTCCCCGTGATGGTCGCACTGCACTCCGCTGCAGCCACTCCAGCACCGGTTGCAAATCTGCACCCTCCATTTGCATCCTCTCCAGGTCTTCTCCGTTCGATGCTGGCCCCGTCACTACAGTACAGCTGCATTTCTTCCTATGATTCCCATTCCTACTACACTCCTTGTTGTCTGTCTTCTTGCACACTATTCAAGTTTCTCTTGCATTTCTTCAGTGGTGGGTCTTCTGCAGCTTTCTTCTTATCATCCCAACCATTCTGATCCGCAAGTAACTCAAACTGTGCACGGTAAGCTTCCCAAGATACTCTACCATCAAATTCCTGAGGTTTCGTTTTAATTGGACCCCCATTATAGCCATGCACTTTACTAGTTTGGGGCCTAAAATCTGGGGCATCATAATTAAGGCCAGGACTTAAAATTTCTGCACTCTGATTATTCAATCCTGTAATGCTACCTTTAGATGCCTGGGATCCGTCAAGATTCACCATACACTGTCCATTCCCTTCATATGCTCCCTGTACACTAACCTGAGGCTCAGCAGTGCAATATTTCTCTACAGCCTCATTTTTCTCACTAATTATTTTCACATGGTCGACTACATGCTTCCACTGGTAATCTACATGCTGTCTGCACTCCATCAATATTTCCTCACTAATCTTCAGTTGGTTGTCCACATGCTGTCTGCACTCCATCACTATTTCCTCACTAACCTTCAGCTGGTTTTCCACATGCAGTCTACACTCCGTCACTATTTCTTCATTAACTGTCTTCAATTGTTCATCTACATGCTGTTTACACTCTGTCACATTATTGCTTACCTCATACTTCTGCTGCTCTAGCTTGGCATCTACTTCCTCCTTAAGCTGTTGCTGTTCTTCCTTGATTTCCTCAATGAATGTATCTGACCCTGTTGCTCCTCTGATGCCTCTTGAAGTTGCTCATATCGTTCTTTTTGTTCTTCACATTGTGCCTCTAATAGTTCTTTGAGTTCTTTCTCTGCTTCATTCAGTGAATGTAGTTGTTCTTTAATTTCATTTCTGAGCTTTTTCTTTTCTTCACTTATGGTCTGTAACAGTTTTTCGTGTTGTCGAATTTGTACTTGTATTAGCTTCAAAATTGCCACCAAAGGCACCTCGTCCTCCTGCCCAGCTGGAGATCTTGTTTTCACACCTTCTGCTTCCATGTCGAAAGTTAAACTCACTGCAGCACTGAATAATAATCCTCACTCCTGACACCAGTGTTACGTCCCAGTCCCCACACTGCCACAGGCTCCAACAGCAGTAGTACAGTACAGGAAGGACGTTGCCCAGTGAGTTGTTCTTCTTATGGTCAGCCTTTAGGTGTGCAGTACACAAGATCAGCTGAGGCAAAAATAAACACTGGCTCCTTAAAGTTCACTGTCTTTATTTTCCAAATAATTCCACTTAATGCTTTTCAACTTCACTGTTCTCACAAGCACTGGAGCTATACACACTTTATAGATTGCAGTTACACTTAATGTTTAACAACACTTCACAGTTAGTACACTCAATGCTTGCTAACACTTCACTTATTACACAAGTACTGAAAATAATCTTCACTGACAGTAATTACACTTAATACACTTCACTGCCTTCTCAAGTTCCACTGATATACAAACTTCAATAACCCGTCACTGTTTGCCACTGTTTTCACAAGTACCAAAAATACAGTCTTTACTGACACTTCACTCAAACTGACTTGAAACCCGACTAAACTCCAAACTGACTGACTCACTAACTAATCTTTTCCCCATCCTTATATAAGCTTGCATTGTTCTAGAAACGTCCACTTCTCCAACATTCTAGGACATACTGTCTTGCATCAGCCCCTAGCAACAACAGTTACCAACTACGAGACATCAGAACATTCTAGAGTTGTCTTACATTACATAACACTCTAAATCATTAACCATACGAACTTAAATTACATAATTTAACAAGCAATTGCTTAAATAAAACATTATAAAGAAAAAGAGCACAAAAATAAATGAATGTTTAACTTACGAAATAACTACGCTCACAAACACCAGGCAAACTGGCAACTCTGACGACTCCTACCGAAACTTACGGTACCAGAAACGTCTCGAAAGTACGAGACTACCTAACTGGCAAATCCCCCTTCATAACAATATATTTATTGCAATTAATGTAAAGCCAAGTTAAAGAGTATGGGAAACAGAAGCTGGAGTATTCTCATGCATATTCTTTGATGTATTGCATCGTTCAGTTCAGTTTGATAAATAAATAAGTAATGAAACCCCGAGAACTCTGGCCCCGAGTTGTCGATGCAAAGCGTCACATGGTATGCCTCTGCCAAGCCTTGCACACGGACTCGCCATACGACGTCCATGACATGGGCCATTGTGGGTTGAAATGAAACTATAGATAAACTAGGTCAGTCCCATATAACCTTCATCTTTGACTTCTTGACCTTGCTGACCTGGTCAGCTCATTGTCTCTTCATACTGTATGAGTGACAAGTTTTATCGAAATTGTCGAGGTGTTCAAGAGATATCGTTACCACACCCGTATGACCTCGACCTTTGATCTCTTGACCTTGCTGACCTAACCAGTTTATCGTCCCTTCATACTGAATCACTGATAGAAGTTTAGTCGAATCTGTCAATGAGGTTCCAGAGATATCGTGCCCGAAATGATAAAGTAAATCGACCCCATATGACCTCGACGTTTGATCTCTGACCTAGCTGCCCTAATTTGTTCATTATCCCTCATACTGCATCACTGAGAAAAGTTTGGTGGGTTGATGGGATTCAGGAGATATCGTGCCCACAAAAAATGTTATGGATGCTAGAACCCATGCAACTCCAAATCAACTTGACCTTTGACCCCTTTAACTTGCTGATCCAATCAGTTAATCTTTCATTTATATTGTATCACTAACAAAAATTTGGTCGAAATCAGCCGAGGGGTTCAGGTGATTTCACGCCCAGAAGGATATACTAAGTCGACCCCGTATGACCTTGACCTATGACCCCTTGACGTAACTCACTTAATCAATTTATCATCGGCTCATACTGCACCACTGACAAAAGATTGGCGGAAATCTGTCAATGGGTTTATAATAAATTGCACCCACAAGAACCATGCGGAAGCACGAAGCCACGCACACACGGATGGACAGACCAAGCACTTAGTGTCTCATACATCATAGGTGAGAGAGGCATACTAAGTAAGTAAATGTATATACAGCATCTTACCGGGAGGAGGTTGGAGCGGGTCAGGGTGTAGAGTCCACAAGGCCTAATGGTCTATGGCTGTTCACTCAGTCTTATCAGTCTCACTGCCTTGTAAAAACCACTACAAGCTTCCTGAATCACACCTGGTATGAAACTGTTTATATTCTTACCTTATATTCACTTATACAGGTCACAAACTCTGTATATCATTGTGAATATTAGAGCAAAATAATATCTTCAAATTCCCTGACTTGCGAAAAAATTAGCTTACTTGAATGATTTTTTATTGCAACTGATGATTTTTTTTAAAATCATTAATTGTCCTGCAGGACACCGATTATCTAAACATAACACCCATATCCGCATCACAGCCAGGTATATACCAGACAATGAACATAATGCAAATATGAGATTAAAGACAGATATACTTTAGGAAAAATATTCCAATATCAGTAGCCACTCTCCTGGATTTAAACACACACACACACACACACACACACACACACACACACACACACACACACACGGTTTATTATTTTCCATGACAGCAGGTAACATTCCACATTTACATAACTGCAATAATAATCAAAGGATTCTTTCAACTCATGATGAATATCTTAAAATTAAACCTCCAAAGAAAGAAAATTGAAATGCGTGAGTTAGAGTTTAGTGCCCCCGAGAAACCACCGACACCCTTAGAGTTTAGTGCCCCCGAGAAACCACCGACACCCTTAGAGTTTAGTGCCCCCGAGAAACCACCGACACCCTTAGAGTTTAGTGCCCCCGAGAAACCACCAACACCCCCACACGGACCCCACGGAGTAGCTGCAGCCAAACACCGAACGTCCAGGCAACAGCAACACAAGTCAGCCTGGGCCGTGCGCCCCTATAACACCCAGCCACCCCACCGCCATCCCAGCAGGGAAAAGACACGACTTTCGAGGAGTTGGGTCGCCAAGTCAGCCCGGGGTGGAGCTGAGATTTCAGCTCCTGACAGCGCCCCTCTGGAGACGGTCGATTGCCGCTCCCGCCTTCGTCGGTCGGCCAAGCATCGTACTGAAGGTGCTTCTTCTGAGACGGCCTACTGCCGCTCTACTCGTCTGCAGGAGACGGCCTACTGCCGCTCCTCCCTCCTGCCGCAGGAGATGGCAGGTTGCTGCTCCTCCCTCCTGTTGAAGGAGATGGTCTAATGCCGCTCTAGAGGCGCCGCCCCAGAGACGGCCTACTGCCGCTCTGCCCTCCTGCCGATGGAGACCGCCTACTGCCGCTCTAGAGGTGCTGCCCCTGAGACGGCCTACTGCCCCTCTAGAGGCGCTGCCCCTGAGATGGCCTACTGCCGCTCCTCCCTCCTGCAGAAGAAGATGGTTCACTGCCTCTCAGGAAGTGACCAGAGGCGTCCTGACCCCCTTGCGCAGGCCACGGCCAGTTGCCGGGCCTCAACGCAAACTAGTTGCGCCCTTGGGCAGCCACGGCCGATTGCCGGGCCCCACGACCTGCAGGAGGTGTCACCCACATCACCGCCCCAGTGCGAGGCGAGAGTAGGGTCCTCCAGCCCCCGAGAACCCCTGTCAGGCCCTACGGCCTCCCCTGGTCTCCGTTCCCTGCGCCTGGCCCTGGAGCAGACGCACCTGATGGAACCTAGTCCAGACCGGTGCTGCAGCCCTCTCCTGATGGCGCCCTTCGATGCTAGGGACCGCAGCCCGCTGTCCTTCCAGGCCCTCTCCAGGACGCCGGGGCGCGACCTCTCCACGCCCCTTGACTGTCTAAGGCCTCCACCTCAGGCCGGGACCTACACCAGCGGTTCCGGGAGTTATTCAGCCCCAGTCTTGAGGGCCAAACTCTGCCGCCCGCTCTTCCACCCCCTGCAGTCCCGGATGTGAGAGGACACCCCTGCACACAGTCCCGTGCCCTCTCAGTGCCCCCTCTCTTGACGGTGCCCTCTCCCCAGCCTAATTCACGCTGGCGTATCGCCCTATCACCCACCACAGATAAGCGAACTGTGTAATGTGTTGCCCTCAGTACAAGTGAAGTGACATAGGTTAAGTAGACAGTGCCCTCAGACAAGTGATATAGTGATTGGGAATAAGTGATGTCGGACGAGTGAGATCACGGGCAAATATCAACGGGCGGATACAGAGACTATAGTAAAATCATGAGTGACGCCCTTATAGAAAACAGCCAGAGTGTTACCCTACAATTCATCCCATTGAGAAACTGGTAAATATCATTTATTGTGAGGGAACAGTGAAGAGGAAGTGTTTAGAATACTCCTGTACAAATATTATTACAACGAGTGTAAACTCCCCCCCTTCCTTGTCCAGGCCTCCCTTCAGGAATCTCCTCCCCAACAGCCCGTGTGAATATAATAACTTGAATTAATATAGTCAATTGCCAAAACCCTTGTACTATCAGGAAGTAGTAAATCTGCAACACTACTATCTTCTGAATTTGTCCTGTGTCTGACTGTGGTAATATACGTGTAAAGGTTATTGCCTGGAGCTTTTGTGCCCTACTTCTCTTTATTGCACCACGCCCCGGTCTTGAAAGGGAACCCCGCTACATGTTAGGTGTTTTAGGACTGAGAAGTCGGGCCTTTTTCACCTAGCATTACACTGGTGGCCAGCGGTGGTTCTTGACCCTAAGGCAGAAGAGAGGTAGCAAGGAAATGTTTGACAAGATGGCAATTAAACCACATGTACAATTACCCAAGTTTGACCCCAACCAGTACGATATACACAAGTATCTGGCAATAATCAAGCCCTTACTGGATATTTGCTTTGAAAATGACCAGCCAAGAAGTGCCGTCACACTTCCACTATTGGGCAAAGCAGCGGCAAGCATAGCACCAAAAATCACCCTGGAGCTCACTTGGCTGAACTTCACAAAGTTCGTGATTCAAGCCATCACCCCATCATTAGGGAGAGTGGTGGCTCTATCCCAACTGGATAGCTTCTCATTCGACGGGGATTTGGATAATACCCTGATACAGGCTAGACGCCTAGTTACTGCTGCATACCCGGAGGTTGACGAAGAAACCCGGGATCAGCGTACATTTAACATTCTGCTTAGAGTGCTTCCGAGTGTTGTCAAACAACACTTCACTATCCATGACCCAACTGGGGACATGGATAGAGATGTCCAGCTCATACAGCACCTCCTGACCACCTGCCCTACTACCTAACAAATAAACGTGGTAAAGAAATTTCCCACTCAACTCCCAGCTCCCCCAACCATACCACGTCCGCCTCTGCCTCGCACCACCCCTACCCCGGCACCCAGCCCACCTAGGGGACACCCCTCCCACCAGCGCCCCGCCCCGCAAGAAAACCCAAGCCTAATCTTGGTGAATCCGTGGGAATTCACTGCCTGCAGCTCCCACTGTCCAGTACATGACATACAGGATCAACTTAAAGCTACCCTCCACAGAACCACGGCCCCGGGTTCATGCAAGGTATCCTCCTTAGAAGGCAAAGCCTCCGAGGACGAACTGGCGCCCCCGGACGAGCCCCCACTGGGAGAACAGGAGCAGGAACAGGAGAATGAAAGCCTTAGACAGATGGATTTTTAGGCCCGCCCCCACACCAACCCACGGTGGCAGGGGCCATTACCCCTCAGTATCGCCCCCCAGTGTACCACAAGATAAAATTAAACGGCGTGAAGGCCAGACTGCTAGTCGATACAGGAGCTGTCAGATCCTGCCTTTACAGCCACTATTTCTCCCATCACAAATCGACCTTTGGCCCACTCGCTCCATCGCCACTCACTTTGTGGACTTGGGGGATGGCCTCCTGCCCATCAGTTGGGAAACTTGGGCCCTACGGGTCGACACTCACCAGCCAATGTCCACCCAACACAAATTTATTATTTTCGACTCCTCCTGCCGGAGCTACGACGGGTACTTGGGACTAGATTTGCTCCAAAAACTCAGAGTTACGATCGACTGTCGTTACTGGCAGCTCCAGTTCCACCCTCCATCTCACCCCACTCAGGCCGTCTGCACTTGCACGCCACAGCCACGGCCGGAAGATTTGCCCCCTTCCCCTGACCCGTATTCCCCTCCTCCCCCTCCTCCGCCCTCTCCCCCTTTTCCTCCAGTGCCCCTCCCTCACGCAACCCCTCCCCCTTCCTTCCCCGCTATTGTCTCTGCCGCTGTTACCATTCCCTCTCACCACGAGGCCTGGGTGCCTCTTAACCGGCCCTCCTGCCCCTCTGTCTTGGTCTCCCCCCTTCTCCCACCTGGGTCCCTTTCTGCCTGCCTCTTATTTCCCACTTTCCTCCCTCTGCACCACACCGCCATCCGCATAGCCAACCTCGCCCCTTCCCACATGACCCTCCCCAAAGGGCTCGTTATTGGAGAGATGGAAGAAGCTGAACCCTGTTCCCCACCCTCCTCCCACTTCCCCGACCCGCTACCCCCCATTCCCGACCATCCCTCCGCCCAACAGTCAGACACCCTATGTCACCTTCTCCTAGATTTCCAGGACCTGTTTGTTACCCGACCAGCAGACATAGGGCATGCCACGTACCTGATCCATGAAATTCAAAGGACAGGCCCACCTATCAGACAACCTTCCCGACGGAAGAACCCCTGACAAAGGGAGGAAGAGGACCGCCAGGTACACGAAATGATAGAGGTAGGCGTTATTTCCCTTTCTACCAGCCCTTGGTCCTCCCCCGTCGTTCTCGTAAAAAAGAAGGACGGCACGATGTGATTTTGCAATGACTACTGCCGACTGAACAACGTCACCATCAAGGATGCCACCCACTTCCCGCGAATTGATGATTCCTTAGACTCCCTCCATGGGGCGTCTTGGTTTTCTACACTCGACCTCCAGTCTGGATACTGGCAGGTCCCCATCCATCCAGAACACCAAGGGAAGACGGCCTTTTCCACTGGTAATGGCAAGCATTACTAATTTAATGTTCAGCCATTCGGCCTCTGCAACGCCCCTGCCACTTTCTCCAGGCTAATGGAATCTGTTCTGAGCGGCCTTACTTGGGAAATATGTTTGACCTATCTGTATGATGTCATCGTTTTCAGCCAGACCTGGGCCGATCACTTGCAGTGCCTCCACCGAGTCTTTACTGGGATTCACCAGGGAGGCCTCAAGCTCCATCCCTCTAAATGCATCCTGGCCACCAGGACTGTTGCATTCCTGGGGCATGTGATATCCCAAGCAGGGATCTCCCCGGATCCTGACAAACTCCGTGCCATAGCGGACATACCGCCGGCACAGGACATCTACGGGATCCATGCTTTCCTAGGGCTCACGTCCTACAATCGTTGCTTCGTAAAAGGGTTTGCCCAAATTGCAAAGCCTCTTCACGATCTGACCTGGAAGGGGGAGCCGTTTGTCTGGACTGAAGAAAGGTGAGCTGCCTTCCAACAGCTGAAAGACAAGCTCGTCTCGGCTCCCATAGTGGCATTTCCTGATTATGCCCTCCCCTTTCGTCTCTACACCAATGTTTCCCTCACCACTATCGGCGCCGTGCTAGCCCAGGTACAAGCTGGTCAGGAACACATCATCGCCTGTGCAAGTCACACTCTAAATCCGGCTGAGAAAAATTATGCTGCAACTAAGCGAGAATGCCTCGGCATAATATGGGCCCTCCGGCATTTTAGGGCTTACCTTTCCGGGACCCAGGTCTCAATTATCACTGGTCACCAGTCACTTCAGTGGTTACGCCAATTTGACTCGCACAATGCACAACTCGTCACGTGGCGCGAGACCCTGGAAGAGTTTCAGTATGAAATCTCCTACAGGCCGGGGAAACTCCACATTAATGCCGATGCCCTCTCACGCCTCTCCATCCACGCGGTACAGCCAGATCCCGACCTCCTACAACTCTGGCACCTGAAGGAACGGCCCCCCTGGATTACCGCCCACCTCTTCCCTAAACTCTGCCGGCAAGGTGTTTGTCTTCTAACCTCGTCTGGGCATATCCTCCTGACCCCCGACACGGCGCGTGACACCCTGCGCCACCTTCATGCCCATAACGGCATCCACCTGGGCACCAAGAAATTATTACAGGTGTTTAACGACACCTACTGGGCGCCCAACCCCTCCACCTTTGCCAAGAAAATCATTCAAGCTTGCCGAGGCTGCGCCCTGGGGAAAGATGTCACCCGGACCGCTGGACCCTCCTGCCATATCACCGTCCATAAGCCCTGGCAGTTCCTGGCAATAGATGTAGTAGGCCCCCTCCCTCCCAAATCTGGATACAAATATGTGATCACTTTTGTAGACACCTATTCAAAATTTGTAGTAGCCTGTCCAGCTAAAGAGCATCATGCCATCGCTGTCGCTGATGCCCTCCTCCGACATGTATTCCCGTACTTTGGCATCCCTCAAGCCATCCATTCCAATAATGCCCCAGAAATCTCCAGAAAAGTCTGGGAGGAGCTAGCCAGAATTTTCGGGTTTAAGATCTCCCACTTCTCTCCGTACTGGCCACAGGGAAATGCAGTGTGTGAACGTAGCCATCATACCCTCATGACCCAGCTATGTACACGCATCGAGGCTACGAAAAATGATGACTGGCCTGCTCGCGTGAAGATCGTCCAGTGGGGCATGAATTCTTGCCCCTGAGAAGACAGAGTTTCTCCACAAGAAAGTGTATTCACTGAAACTCCTCTTTTGCTGCCACTACGCCAACACCTGCAGCCACCCACCTCCGCTCCCACTACGGACCCGCTGCACCTATTGAAAGGCCAATTACACCACCTACAAAAAACCTTAGACCTCGGCCTCAACACAGCCACCAACCCTTTCCGTCCGGGCGACACTGTTGTTATTGTCCAACTCCCTACCCCTCACAAACTCACCCCCCGCTTCACGAGGCACCGCCACGTGCGCCCTTTCCGCGCGCCCGCCCCGGCCACCCCACCCCCAAACCCCCCCTGCTCCTGCACCTCCTTCCACTTCCACATATGAGAGATTCATTTCCTCCTTGCCCTCCCCTTCTACCCCCCCTACCGCCTCCGCCTCCCCGGCTGCCATCACCCCCTACACCACACCTGACACCTCACCTGCAACACCAAGCTCCCCCCACTCACCCTCCCCCACCCCCTCTGCCGCCCCGCTCTCGCCATCCAACCCCACATGTCCCACCCACACTGCCCCACCCTCACCCTGACCCACTTACACTGCCCACCACCCACCACCCTTGCGTACGCCCACTCCAACAACCTCGCCCCAACCACACACCCCACTCACACGACAGCCCGCACTGCCAGACCCCGCCCACCATGCCCACCCACTTCCCCACCCACCCCCACCCTCAAAACCACCACCACCCGCTCAGGCCACCTCTCACTCCCACCCACCCGATACACCCATTCTCCTACACCACCCACCTCCCCACAGCTTGACACTATCATACTACATCAGGCCCAAATCCCCTCCATCCACATTACCCAGAGACTCAACGCCGCATTACCACGGCACAAAACCCGACCCCGACCCTCAGTCTCCAGCATACAGCACCCTACCACACCAGCAACAATACCAGCCAGCATGAAGGTCTGACGAGCCGTACTCACGCCCACCCTCGGCAAGAAACGCCGACTCTGAGGGCCACACCACCTGCTAACCCTCCTCCGGCCCTGCTCCACCACCTCCACGCTCTTACTGACCTGCGATGCGGAGCAAGAAGAGGACCGATACACCACTGCATGGCAGGCCCTAGTGAAACACCTCCAGCCGGTATATGCCACGCATGACACCCACGTATACCACCTCCAGCCACGGGGACGTGACTTTTTCCAAGAGGAGAGTAGTGAAATTTTTGAGTTACAGTTTAATGTCCCCGAGAAACACTGACACCCTTAGAGTTTAGTGCCCCCGAGAAACACTGACACCCTTAGAGTTTAGTGCCCCCGAGAAACCACCTACACCCCCACACGGACCCCACGGAGTAGCTGCAGCCGAACAGCGAACGTCCAGGCAACAGCTACACAAGTCATCACGGGCCGTGCACCCCTATAACACCCAGCCGCCCCACCGCCATCCCAGCAGGGAAAAGACACGACCTTCGAGGAGTGGAGTCGCCAAGTCAGCCCAGGGTGGAGCTGAGATTTCAGCTTCTGACAGCGCCCCTCTGGAGATGGCCGATTGCCGCTCCCACCTTCGTCGGTTGCCCAAGCGTCATACTGAAGGTGCTTCTTCTGAGATGACCTACTGCCGCTCTACGCTTCTGCAGAAGACGGCCTACTGCCGCTCGTCCCCCCCTGCCGAAGGAGATGGCTGACTGCCACTCTGAAGGCGCTGCCCCTGAGACGGCCTACTGCCGTTCCTCCCTCCTGCCGAAGGAAATGGCCTACTGCCGCTCTGAAGGCGGTGCCCCTGAGATGGCCTACTGCCACTCCTCCCTCCTGCCGAAGGAGATGGCCTACTGCCGCTCTGAAGGCACTGCCCCTGAGACGGCCGATTGCCGCTCCTCCCTCCTGCCGAAGGAGACGGCCTGCTGCCACTCTAGAGGCGCTGGCCCTGAGACGGCCTACTGCCGCTCTGCCCTCCTGCCGAAGGAGACGGCTTACTGCCGCTCTGCCCTCCTGCCGAAGGAGACGGCCTACTGTTGCTCTAGAGGCGCTGGCCCTGAGACGGCCTACTGCCGCTCCTCCCTCCTGCAGAAGAAGACGGTTCACTGCCGCTCAGGAAGTGACCAGAGGCGTCCTGACCCCCTTGCGCAGGCCACGGCCAGTTGTCAGGAATTAACGCAGACAAGTCGCGCCCTTGGGCGGCCACGGCCGATTCCCGGGCCCCACGACCTGCAGGAGATGTCACCCTCATCACCCCCCAAGTGTGAGGCGAGAGTCAGGCCCTCCAGCCCCCAAGAACCCCTGTCAGGCCCTACTGCCTCCCCTGGTCTCCATTCCATGCACCTGGCCCTGGAGCAGACGCACCTGACGGACTCTAGTCCTGACCGGTGCCACAGCCCTCCCCTGACGGCGCTCTTCGACGCTAGGGACCGCAGCCCGCTATCCCTCCAGGCCCTCCCCAGGACACCTGGGCATGAGCTCTCCATGCCCCCTAGACGGTCTAAGGCCTCCACCTCAGGCCGGGACATGCACCAGCGGTTCCGGGAGTTATTTGGCCCCAGTCCTGAGGGCCATACTCCTGAGCCCAGTCCGGAGACCGCCGGCTCTTCCACTCCCTGCTACCCCGGATGTGAGAGGACACCCCTGCACACAGTCCCGTGCCCACTCGGCGCCCCCTCTCTTGATGGTGCCTTCTCCCCGGCCTAATTCACACCGGCGTGCTGCCCTGTCACCCACCACAGATAAGTGAACTGTGTAATGTGTTGCCCTCAGTATAAGTGAAGTGACATAGGTTATGTAGACAGAGCCCTCAGACAAGTGATACAGTGATTGGGAATAAGTGATGTCAGACGAGTGAGATCATGGGCAAAGTCTTACTGGCGGATAGAGAGACTAAGTAAGATCACGAGTGACGCCCTTATAGAAAACAGCCAGAGTGTTACCCTACAAATCGTCCCATTGAGAAACTGGTAAATATCATTTATTGTGAGGGAACAGTAAAGAGGAAGTGTTTAGAATACTCCTGTACAAATATTATTATAACAAGTGTAAACTCCCAGTGTGTCCCCTCCCCTTTCTTTGTCCGGGCCTCCCTTCGGGAATCTCCTCCCAGACAGCCTGTGTGAATATAATAACTTGAATAAGAAATATAGTCAATCGCCAAAACCCTTATACTATCTGGAAGTAGTAAATCTGCAACAGTAATATCCTCCCCCTCTCGATATTACCATAAATACATTTTAGCTCTACGCGCATCATCCCTTGCCCCCCCCCTGCTCTCTCTCTCTCCCACAATACTTACCTCCTCCGCGCGCCCCAGTCCTGTATTCCCTTGTGCATCGGGATCATTACTTATTGTGTTGGCGTTGATATTGTTAAGCCAGTATCCTGCGAGATACGAATATCCTAGTTAAGGTATTATTTTGTCACATACTGTGTTGTACTATCTGCTGAATTTGTCCTGTGTCTGACTGTGGTAATATACGTGTAAAGGTTATTGCCTGGAGTTTTTGTGCCCTACCTCTCTTTATTGCACCACGCCCCGGTCTTGAAAGGGAACCTGCTACATGTTAGGTGTTATAGGACCGAGAAGTCGGGCCTTTTTCACCTAGCATTACAAAAATCAATCTATCTATGACCAGACGCCATAATCCCGTAAAAGGTGCCCACAAACAATTCGCCTCCATGCCACCCTGTCCCTTACAAATTGACTGCCCTTCACCCAGCTTACCCCTCCCTCTCATGCATCTCTCCACTCCACCCCTCAATCTTATCCTCGGTCTCTCCCTTACATTACCCCACCTCCACCTCTCTCACTCTTTCCTCTGGAGTCTCTTGCTCTCTATCTTCTCAACACAGCCAAACCACCTCAGCGTATTTCTCCTGATGCTTCCAATCACAGCCATTTACACACCACAACACCCCTTCACTTTCTGAATTGTCAGTCTGTTTCTTCATGTAACTCCACATGCTCCCCTAAAATAACTAATTTCCACTGCTCTCACTCTTGACTTGTGTCCTTCCAAGAAGGTCCAATTTTCGCTTCCATACATTAGAGTCGGTATCCCAATAATTTAAACGATGTTGTTACAGCATAGTTCATGGCCATCTGTACAGGTAGAGGCTGAGTTACCCATTAAATTATTTACTACAACATTCCATAAAATCATAAATAATGTTGTAAGAGGTTTTTCATATTGTGCTGGACAGAGGAGGAGCAGAGAGGGGGGCGGATACAAATACAAAAATGATAAATTTTTGTTAGGAGAGGGATAGAATAGTTTTGGTGGGGTATGGAGACAAAAATCTTAAATATTTCCATACAGCCACATGTACCTCACCTCAGCCTCCACCTGGCCATCAAAGAGGCCAGTTTCATGAGGTGAGGCCACTTCACCCAGGATCCTCAAGGGCGTCACAGCCTGAAGGGGACAAGTTATACATTTAGTTTAGGATTTTGAAAGACCCCGGGACGCTTTTCCATTTATATTTTTCCATCAGACGATTTTATTTAGCTTGGGAGATATTTTGAACTTTGGGGCTTAGATATAACCATAACCCTCCGCGTGCCAGTGCCGTTTTAAAACGGTCTGACATAATTCCGCGGCCAGTGTCAGTGTTGCTGTAAAACGGTCTAAAATAAAAGACTTCACTGTGACCGCATTTTTCAAGATTCGCGGGGAAAATTTGGCAGGCATGTTAGGTAACTGTTCCTCTACCATCCCCCAGGTTGTCAAGGCCATACACTCGCTCTCCCCCTCACGCTCGCTCCGCCTCACTCTGCCAGTGTGCCTCACCCAGTGCTGAACATAGTGAATGCATTTTGTAAATATTTTCATGTAAGTGTAAGTTGTAAATATTTTCTTGTAAGTGTAAGGACTATATAGTGAAGTCAAGTTATAAATACCTTCTTGTAAGTGTCAGGACTGTACATAATGAAGTCAGGTTGCACCTATCTTTAAGTAAGTGTAAGATAATGCATTCACAGTGAGAAAGACACACAAATTGTGATAGATGCTGAAGTAGTAAGTGATCAGAAAAGTGTACTGAACATTGCTATACCTTCCAGTCATAAATACCTGAGTATACCTTACATAGAAATGGCTTTCTTTAACGTACGTGGTGAGCGTGAGAGAGTGGCTATACCTGTACACGAGAATGCAGGACTAAAAAAGAACGATTTCCGACCCTCGGTGAGCATTTTAATGGCGAAATTAGTTGTTTCCACATCAAAATCTATCAATTTAGCCAAAAAAAAAAGGTTGAAAAATGGCCAGCACTGGGGTGACCCAGAGCGTTAAAAATAGCTGGCACGCGGCTGGTTAATAAATCCTTCCACTAAGAGATGCCTGTCTTGGGCTGGAATTAAATCGTCTGGTTACAAGAAGAATAAACAAAGAAGTACATCACCTGGATTTATGGGATTAATGTTCTTTCATGTGTGTGAAGGATTGTAAACTATACAGATATTTAAGTTTTCTGCCTGGAAGTACTCTCTTGTGATACGGGGTTGTGAAAGTATGAATACAAAGATCACCAGCTTGTATTATTATGGTAAATAAAGGTCTATCTATCTATCTATTGCCAGACGCCTCAATCCCTCTTGGGGTGGCCACAAACAAATCGCCTCCAAGTCGCCCTGTCCCCCACCATTTCACTGCCCTGCTCCCAACTCACACCCCCCTCTCTCATATACCTCTCCACCCCATCCCTCCATCTCATCCTAGGCCTCCCCCTCCCTCTTCCCCCCTCCACCTCACTCACATACACTCTCTTCATCAGTCTTTCACCCTCCATCCTCTCCACATGGCAAAACCACCTCAGTGTGTTCCTCATAACGCTTCCTATCACATCCACATCCACACCACAACGTTCCTTTATATACTCATTCGTCAGCCTGTCTCTCCATGTGACTCCACAGGCTCCTCTTAAATAACTCATTTCCACTGCTCTCACTCTTGACTTGTGTCCTTCCAACAATGTCCAAGCTTCACTTCCATACGTTAGAGTTGGTATCACAATTCTGTCATGTAGTAACTTTTTCACTCCCATGCTCACTTCCTTGTTTCTTATCACTGCTTTCAAAGAACCAGCAACCTTTCTTCCCTGCTGTACCCTTTCAAGCACTTCACCCTCCAAACCTCCATCCTTACTCATCACACTACCCAAGTACTTAAACGTACTCACATTTTCCCATTCCTCACCATCCAACCTCGCTGTACATTCACTGACTTCACCTCTCTCAAAGACCATCACTTTACTCTTCCCTACATTCACCTTTAGATTCCTTTTCTTACACACTCTCCCAAACTAAAGGTACATGAAAATAATAATGAATCCACCAGTCTTATCAGTTTTGTACGGCCGCCTGTGCTGAGTAAAAATTATGCTTTTTTAATTTTCTGAATATGAACTCAAAAGCAAATGAAACAAAACAATGAGAAATATTCGTTATCAAAACTTACTATAACTTACATCAATTTCAATAACACAGACTGTTGTTTTGGTAGACAGTCAAAAAAATTCAAAACAACTCAAAGGAATTGTCTCGTAAAACACACACACACACACACACACACACACACACACACACACACACACAAGAAATAGCTATAGCATATACATTTCCTTACCTCCTGCTGTAGATGGTCAGCCACACTCCCCAGCACATACATGATCCCGATGCTGCCGAAAATAACAAGTCAATAATTCCAAAAAAATGCCATTGGAGATCCGGACGACAGCAAGAAAAATGACAGCATCACAAACACAACCACTTTCTCCATCGTGGCAGTGAAGATGGGGAAGGAGATGATGGACTGCAGGTGGTTGTGTAGGCGGTGGAGGGTTAGGTAGCGATGGCGGAGGCTGCACAAGGCCTTGGCTACAGACACTTGGAGTTGGCTGTTCTTTGAGTCCCTGGTTGATGAGAGATCCTTCAAGGCTACGTTTGTGCCCCTTAGGCTGGCCAGGAGCTCAAGGCCAGCGCTCACGCTCAGTAACATTCCAAAATTCGTAATCATTCGCAATGATGCGACTGAATATAATATAATTAGTGCCTCGGGATAGAACGGATTATTTCTTGTGAAAAACTTCATCGTCCAGTCGATTTCAGTCGACATAGCAAAAGCAGTGTCAAGAAGTACCACAATGCTCCATATGATACACTGCAGGAGGCTGGTCTTGCTGTCCTGCAAAACCAGGGGGGGTTGAAAGTCAGCAAGTAAAGTGCTAAAGCTGCGTCTTTTCACCCAGAAGAACACCAGTACTGTCAGGAGAACGGTGGCAGTGATGACGATGGAAACAATATCAGTGAGGCAGAAGAGATCTGGTAACTGGTCGATCATCCATGATACCTGCAAACCGACTGAAGAAAGATAAATAATTCCTTTAGATTTTTTTATTTATGTATTTTTATCCATGATTAATGCATTTTTAATGATAAACTAAAGAAATTTTATGTACATAATTTTAGTTCTGGGTATGTAATCGTCGTCTAAAAATTCTGGTTACCGGAGATCCCAGTTTTTTGCTATACTCACACACGTATCTGACAACGTAGATGCCAGTGAAGGTCAGTGTGATGATGGAGGCGGTGAGGGCGATCATGAATTTTTCCAGCGACCAGCGACGCCCAAGGCCATCATCAGGCAGCAGACCCAACACCACCGCCACCCGCTCCACCACACATCATCATCTGCAGCACGCGTCCTCCCAGTTTTGGTCCAGTCTTCACCTTGTTTACACTCAAACCTCGTCCATCCTCCATCTTGTTCACTCGCAGTCCACTGTTAGCCTCTGTCATGTGTGGTCTGAAATATCTGGGAGAAGGGGGAGCTGGATGTGTTACGGAAATACTGAAATGACCCGGCAAGTTTTGGCTCATGAATATACTACACAGTCCCGAGTATAAGTGTTTGATAAGAAAAAGAGTACACTCGTAGATACGCAGTAAGGGCACCACACCTACTCGTCTGCATTTTACCATTAGATCAAATTCGGTCATTTTGCCCATGTAGAAGGCTAATACTTTTGATGACAGTTTTTGCATGCACAGAGGTCATGTAGAAGAACAAAATATCAATGGTTCTGTTGACACCAAATCTGTATGTATGTAAATTGTATGTATGTATGTATGTATGTATGTATGTGTGTATGTTTGTATGTATGACACTGTCTCAAAATCTCAAATCCTCAGAAACATTTAATGCCAAACTTTCCCCACTCAGTAATTGGGGTTCAGTGGTTATCGAGTTTGGTCCAGATCAGTGTCCTTTGAGAAGGTGTTCAGACCACTTGGTGACGCCATTGCACGAACACCCTAGGTGGACACAGCAGTCTTATAAACCTCCAGTGGTTAATTATAGAGCAGGCAGATTTTATATCTGACTGAAGTGTTACTGTTGTTGCTTATCCCCGGTCTGTGTGGCAGAACACACCCGACGGCCACGGGTAAACTGCTGCTTCTGTGGGGCCGTCCTACGGATACTGTACAGTATACGCACCGTGCAGGAAACCCACACCCCTTTGTGATAAGCAGCCCGTCACCTGGGTCAGTTCAGGGTCCTTCCCTACTGCGATATGCAGGGAAACATGAGGATGTCTGGATCCTGGGTGGACGCCACTGTTGCTTCACTCCATTCAGGCTACACAGTGTCATCGCTTGCAGGCTCCTCATCAGCGCCTGACTGAAGTGTCAACAAGAAAAACGGAGTGTACAGCCAAGCCGTTTGGCAGAATGGTGATCGATTGACCCTGAGTCCGCTGAGAAGGCGGAGATGGGGGCTTTACCACTTAGTTGATGAGTAAAGATGAGTTTATTCCGAATACCTCAGGCTCCCGTGCAATACTATGGATGCATGTGCTTGCTGTCGATAATGCATTGTGTATAATATTAAAGAAAAATATTTGTTGCAGCAGCTCTTAAGAAAGACTGATATTAATCAACATATAACCAGTACTCTGCCTGGTATCTATCCCGGGACTCGCAGATAAAGCCAGGTAGTTGTTCACTGTACCACGACAAAGTGAAAGTTGTCTCACCGTGTCATATCCTTATAATGAAGGTACCTCCGCCCTATTGCGGGTATGAAAGGAAAGAGACAACTCCCTGGCACTCCGGTAAGTAAAAGCTTTTAATCATACTTAGAGCACATCCGGCAAATCATTATAATGGAAGAAACATTTATTAGCACAGGGAAGACCATACAGGAGGAACATACCGACTCGCCTGATGTTCCTTGAGTAAGTTTAAAAGTCTCTGCTTTGCCGAGTGCCATAGGGCTGTCTTCTCTTTCAGGGCCACAATTGGTCGTGAAGGACTGTACATGCTTGTAATCCCCCAGAACAATTTTAATACATATTTTTATTCATCATCCTGACCTCCTGTCCCATTTACGGATAGGGTGAAGTAGGGTCCAGAGAGCAAATAAATAAAAAACGAGAGAAATAAAGAAATAAACTGACAGAGAGAGAACTATTAAAAAATCTGGCCTGTTGAATTGGTTTCACTCTCATCCACTCACATTGGGACGAGTTTCTTTCTTTTTTAAGTTTTCTTCAGAATACACACACACACACACACACACACACACACACACACACACACACACACACACTCGCTATCGCACTTAAAGACAGTTTTAACTCCTCGAGCTAAACAGGTCTCTCTTGTGAAACTCTCTGGAAGTAAAACAGCAAAACAGAACAGAACTAATCATAATAGTCACGACATGCTGTGAGGTTCAGGTCAGTACATACAGGCGCCGACGCTAAGGTAGATGCCAGTAACGACAGGTGTGATGATGGTGGTGGCGAGGGTAATCAGGCTCTTGTGGATGGGCCAGTTACCCCCACGACCACCACAGGGCAGCAGACCCAGCACCACTGCCACTCACTCCACCAAACACAGCGCCACCCGCAGCACGTCTCCATCCACACCACTCCTCCCCTAAACCTTGCCACTCACACGATCTCTACCCTTGTCTGTGCCCACTCCTTTCCCAGTCTCTGCCCAGGCAGTAGAGAACACACTGGGGGAAAAGTGAACGGAAATTATAAACACTCAGATGACAAGTGGCACGGAAGGACACTTTGAGGGGACAGGGATTGTGGCTAAAAAAATTAGGGCACCACTCCCCTAGCCGGTTACTACTAGAACTACCTCCTGGCGATGTCTAGGAGGGCACTTTGTAATCGGCAGAGCAAAGGGCAGGAGATCAAGCCCCTTTTGAGCCTTACCTGTGTATGCAAATGACTAGTAACCAAGGAGACTCATTCCTCCCTCATACTTAAAGGGGAAAATTTCGATTTTCGGGTCAGAAATGTTTTTTTTTGTGTGTGTGTGTGAAACGAATATGGCATACCGCATCTGCTCAGAGAGTTTGGCGGCCGTAGGAGCACGTGTTTTGCCAGCATGAGTTTTTTAAACTTTAAGTGGCCATAAGGGTGAAGCAGCCCTTTAAAGTCCTATTCTGACCCACGTTGCATTTCGTTGTTATTTTGCATTTTAGGTCTTTTTTTTTTTTTTTAGGGGGTTTATGTCATAATTTTACTGTACGATATTCTTGGCACCACTCAGACGATCAGTGGATGTACCGTACATATAATTAGCGCACTGACTTGCTATTCCCGCTGCCGTACATCATGTATGGCAGCGGGAATAGCAAGTCAGTGCGCTAATTATATGGAGTGGGGAGTGTATGTACAGCTACGACTCTCTGTTTGTGTTGGTTATTCTCCCGATATTGTTTGCTGTTCCCTGGTTCAGACTGTGGAAATGCCTCCCCTAAGCAAGAAGAAACAGCAACAGATTGAGAAGGGGAAGAAAGCAATGGAGAGAAGATGGAAAAAGAGTGAAAGTAACCTCAACTATCAGCTTCTTGTGACACCTTGCAGCCTTCTGCCACCATCACGCCACCAACGCCTGTTTCAGCTGCTGCTACTCGACACCTATAGCTGTTGATTCCATAACAACATTGTACGTACAGATATTGACAAGAGTAATGCCATCCTGACTGTGTCGTAAGCTGAAGTGTGAAGATTGTGGTGGTACATTGAATTCATCATTGCAAACAAAGCATACAGACTTCACTCTCACTGCCAAGTGCAACAACGACTGTCTTGTTGGGAGTCTGCTCAGTGAACCCCGTAAATATAAGGAATAAAGGATTTAGTAAGGGAAATTTAGTATTGGTGTACCACTCGCTAGCACATGGCTGTGTATGGTGGCGTGGGGGGGTGGCGAGAACGGCCCCCAGTTGCCACACAGCATGTCACTTGAGGTGACCTGACTAGCTCCTGATTGACTCAACTGCAATCTGACCTCCCTGAGACTGTCCAACAGAGTCAGGTATGTAATAATTATTTTTTTATTGGTATTATGTTACACTACCACTCTGTTATACAGAATTCCGGAAGAGTAAAACAAAAAATGCCTTTTTCTCGAAATGTTGTTTTTTCACATTCAAATGTAACCACTTTGCTTGTAATTGGCCGATTTTTTTTTTTTTTTTGTATTATAATCATGAAAGCAATATCTATATTCACTGCTAACGGCGATCTTTAATTCTTAAATATTTTTTTTCTAAACGAACGTTTTGTGAGGGCATGTCCAGGTTTTTATTGGGGAGGAAAGTGTAAACACCTTTTTTTTTTTTCTGGTACTTATACATTTCATATACACATGGGAATAGTAGCGAATCATCGTTTAGGTGTTACCTGTCTGTGTGTCAAAGGAAATTGTTATAACTTCTAGCAGTTCTGAGCAGATACGATTTTTTCAAGAAAACTAAATCTTTTTCTGCATGACTTAAAATAAGTCCAATTGTGCTGAAATTCTGGTCAGAATAGCAGTATATAGTCACACATTTGGTAAATAAAAAGTTTTGCAATCTGCGAAAAATTAAAGGCGGAAGACAAAAATTCATTTTACCAGAGGAAAAATGAGATTGCTCCCTTAAGCCTCATCTAAATCCACACAACCACATTGAAGTTGTAAAGATAGACCAGTTCCGTCAGATAACAACAAATTAACCATATTGCCTTACCAGAAAGCGTGCAGTACTAAAGCAAAATTCTTACTGGGATGAAGGAGACGCACTTTGCAATCTATTGAAAGTTGCACGATGTTGACTCTATGCCCTGGGGTGTTTGTCGGCCCCTTCAGTACGATGACAGATTTTGCAGGTAATTCCCGCTTTTGTTCAACTGTGGAGAGAGATTTCGAGTTGGGGGGGGGGTCAGATGCACCTGTAATTAACCCATTCATTTAATAGATATCCTGACAGCACAAAACAAATAAATAAATAAATGAAATTGTCTGGAAGCAGCAAAAATACACAAACTTTTTTTTTTTCACTGAATTAAAATGGTTGATTCCTTGATCACGGTGACTTTTTCTCCACTCTACAAGGTCCGCGAGTGGGACAAGGTGCACCCTTTTTCCAGGAGGAGGAGGTGGAGGAGGAGGAGGATGTGAAGGAGGAGAAGGAGTGGGAGGAGGAGGATGGTGACCATACTACAATTATTACTACTACTACTATTATTTCTACTATTAATACTACTACTACCACTACTAGTACTACTACTAGTACTACTACTACTACTACTATTACTACTACTACTACTACTACTACTACTACTACTACTAGTGGACTGAGAGGCTTAACAGTATTTCATCTGTGTACCAATGCTCCCTGTGTTGACGAAACTTAACAAGAAAATATCGATCTTGGAGTGTTTGTGGCGTAAGGGTCACTATATTATTAAGATGGTGCGTTTGTGAGAGAGAGAGAGGGAAGGTGAGGGAGAGACAGGGAGAAGAAAATGATGAGAATGCTTGGAAGATGAAGATAAGATGAGGAAGAAGAAGAAGAAGAACAAGAACAAGAACAAGAGTCCCCAGTCCTCTCATCTTGTATATATCTCAAACTACCACTCACTCTCACACTCTGGCACAGTCTTCCCTTAGATTCTTCACACCCCTGCATTGCTATCCTGTTTTTACCTTAACTTGGCCTAAAATTATCATCTCTCCATCTGTCACGAGTCGGCGCGATTAAGTAATTGAATAAACTCGTGACATTAACTTTGGTGGGAAACCGCGAATTCTAGTGGAATCCCAGTATTTATCGCTCAGTTTAACCGCCACGTTTTCACCCGATCGGGAGTGTTTTTCAGGACATTTTTCACTATTTCATAAGTGATCGTCTTTGTGCGCAACATTAACCTCCGCCTGAGTGATATTGCAGGTGTGTATCACTCACACTCATTGACCGTTAACCAGTGCGGCCACGACACTCGCCTCACTCCCACAATTTGAATCAGTCAAGATTTTAGCGCCATGAAAGCAGGTAGTGTGTGTGGCAGTGTCCTTCCTCAGCAATGATGCCCAGTTCCCACCGCCGCCGTTGAATTCCAGAGGCTCAGTGTGTGCAGCGTCCTTCCTCAGCAACGACGCCCAGTCATCCGCTTTGTCCACTTTTCTGACCAGTATTTCTTTTCGTTTTTCCTAGGTTTAAGAGTTAGCTTTTGAGTGAGTCCGATCTCCTTATTTTGAATTAATTTTGAAATGTAACATAAATTTATTTCTTTGTAATCAATAAATTTAACAGCTCTTTTTCTTGGGCTTAATGTAATGTAAACTCGTGTTTTACTTCTCCATAAGCTTATTCTAATTGCAGCTCCTAGCTTGCATTAACGCTTTGCTATTCCTAACTGGTACTTAGGCCAGTCCTTTTGTATTAACTCAAATCCGTTGTGCCATCTAGGAGTTAAATGCATCAGCAAGAACTTGTTTATCATTAATAGCATTAGTTATTGATTGTCAGGGGTGGAGTCACTTTCTCCAGGGGCCAACAGCACTAATAAACAGCACGTGTGAATAATTAGTCTCTGCTTTGTACTGTTGAGAAAGTTTATAAATTCTCGTCCTTAGAGTATAGGCGAAGTAAGCCGGCATAAAGTAATCATTGCTTGATTTTCACAAGACAATTCATTGTCCTGTTCTTAAAGTATTATTGAAATATTGTCCTTCAATATTGTATACTCTTTAAAAAACCCGTGACAATTGGCGAGCTCATTCCAGGATATTAACTCCTACCTCTAAAGTTATTCACAAGATAATACTCACTCACTCATACTTAGGTATTTATCATTAAAGTCTATAGGCATTATCTTACTGGTGATTATTGATTCAGTTCTATTAATTTACGTAATAGTTTTCAGTCAGTCGTCTGTTTAATTTTCTTTACCAATTTAATTAGATAAAACTGGTCACCACTAACCTGTGCCTATATTCTTTATTCTTGATTATTGGCATCTTTGCAAAATTGCAATCAATACTGAGTCGCTAGTTTACTTAGATTGAGTTAACATCATGTCTACCAGCGTCTATGTACAGGAAGCTAAAGATATGGGGCTTACAGACCCAACCAAAGTAAAGGATTATGTCCTCTCTCAGCTTAGTCACGAGCAGCAACGCGAGAGTGATGCTTGTGAAGAGCATAGAATCCAACGCGAACACGAGTGAGAACAGCGCTAACACGAGCAAAAACAACGCAAACTCGAGTTAGAACAACGCAAGAGAGAACGTCAACACGAGTTAGAACAACGTGAGAGAGAACGTGAGTACGAGCGTGAACGACGAGACAGAAAACGAGAACACGAACGTGCCGAGCAAGAAGCACGCGAAAAACATGAACTTGAAGTGCTGAAGCTTAAGCGAGATTCCTTAGCTTCAGACACATCTGGTGCAGCTGGCCTAAGCTCCACGAGCGCTCTCCATGCACATATTATGGTGACCCCACACATCAGGCTTCCCCCATACAAGGAAGGTGAGCGAATCGAGCCATACATAGCTCGTTTTGAAGACATGACTTAATTTTACCAACTGGATGATGCAGCTAAGCGGCTTCAGTTTCTTAGCCTGTTTGAGGGCCCTGCCCTCAATATTCTCCACAGAATTCGTGGAGACAATCTCACGTATGAGATGATGAAGGCCGCACTTGTCAAAGCGTACGGTCTTACAGTTGATGACGCCAAAGTCAGTTCATGAGGGCGCGTTTACAGGAAAAAGAGACTGCCGTTCAGTTTCTTGACCAGCTTACTGCTTATTTAGATGAGTGGATGGAGAAAGATGACACTCCTTCCACGCGTGAGGGGATAATTGACCTTATGCTGCACATGCAGCTAGAAAAGTCGTGGCCTACTGAACTTATGGCACAGCTTATGATCTGCCAGATAAGAGATGCCAGCCAAATGATGAAGAAGGCTGACGCATTCTTCACTGCATACGGGTATCAAACTCGCAAACAGCATACCTGGAATAGGAAACCTGATAAACCTGGGAAACCGTCTCAGACTGAACCCCAGCAGAAGGACCGCAGAAGAAGGACCAGGGGCAAAACACTCAGAAACCTGACTTGAAACGGTACAACAAGTACCCTAACCAGCAGCAGTATCACCCACGCAACAGACCGTCGGGACGGTCTTTTTCAGCACCAGCCCCTCGGAGGCAGGAGGCTAATGCAGCCTTCATTCCTCAGCAGCAGCACGATGATGTTGTCCCTCTCAGTATGGGTACTTCCCCACAGTTTACTAGTCCCACAGCGACAGTGAACCCCCCTCCACAGATGGCCAATGTTCCATCTCCCCAGGCAGCGAGTACAACCCCTCAAGTATCAAATTCTCAGGGCACCACGTTTGCCGCGTCATTTATTCAGCAGCCTAATCAGTGGCTAGCTGCTTCCTCCACAGGCCCTCCCACAGGTGACAGTGCCTTCCTTGTTCAGCCAGGGTTTGTGGGAGCCATTCCTGTGAAGGTCCTGAGAGACAATGGGTCCTCAGGTTGCTCTGTCAGGCAGAGTCTAGTTCGGCCTGAGCACTACACAGGTCGACGGATCCATGCTAACCTTATTGATGGATCAGTGAGATTGTTCCCTGAGGCACGTATCCAGGTGGCATCTCCATTTTACACTGGTATGACAGTCGCAGTTGTCATGCCAGAACCTTTATTTGACCTAATCATAGGCAATATTCCAGGTGCTAAGCATAGTTGCACTGTAATACCCAAAACTGCAGTATAGGATTGCTCAGAGAGAGAGGGAAAGTTTCCAAATTCTCTATAGGGCTAGGAGAAGTTGAACTATGGGGCTCTCGCATGTTAGGAGAGGTAGGTAGGTTTCGTTCGGTCTCTCTGGACAGAACATAGTGGAGCGACTCGTGTTACTCTTAACTAAGCACAAAGTTTCTCCTGGTAGCAGGACATTCTCCTTATGAGTAACATTCCTGGTGAGTGGCATACGTCGTCAGTTGCATATAGTGAGTAGCGGGAGAAAATTTACTTGTGGTAGGGGATTTTTTTTTTGTGTGTGGACATGATAGCCGCCGACTGTTCTTGAGCATGGAGCTCATGTAATATCCCACAGTCGCAGTATAGGACACGTTGGCTGGTGTTCTGGAGGCGTGTAAATTGGTTTCCCCTCACGAGCAAGGAGCGTGTGAAACACCTCACAGTAGCAGTATTGAGGGAGACTGGTCAAGTAGGTGAACTTACGTACTGTGTGCATTAAGTATGGGTACTGAGGATTTCCGAGGAGTTCAGGTCCAGTCGCCCGAACTTTTGGTCCTCCCTAACCGTGGGCGGATGTAGTGCCCGGAAATGATAATGAGTTGTATCTAGTTTATTTTATATGACCAAAAGTTCGGTTAAGTGAGAGAGAGTGGCAGAGGCATGGCTGTTTCCATGTGGATGTTATCAGAACATAGATTAATTACCTAGTTGCTAAGTCACTTTTTTTTTTCCTACTGCAATTTACTAGTATTAAGTCTCTTTATAATATAAAATCTCGAGTCGATGGGAACATGTGCCTTTGGTCACGTGATCCAGCATAATGTACGCGTGGGCAAAGTGATGTAAAGCACGATGATTTTCATAATTTTTCGATGTAAGAGTATAAAGTGAGAGGTGTTGTTGAGTAATTATTGTAACTAGAGAATGTAATTTTTTTTTGAGTAATCAATTGTAAGGGGAAAGACATCACACTGAGTCTATCTCGAGTCTGTAATAATTAAAATCTTAAATTGCGTACGCCGTCATCCCCCCCTTCCCTTTGCATACGCAGTTTTGGCGTGTCTCACTCGCTCACCGGCCGTGGTAAGTGGCAGTTGGTCGGTACTGTCGAATCTTCTCCCTCCCCCCTCCAAGGAATTCTCGAGTCCAAGTGTCTAAGCACCAGTGGGTGAGTCAAGGTCCCAAGTGTGGAGGTAAAGGTCAGGAGTTGCAGAGGACTGGACCAGTGAACTTTGTGCTCAGAGGGACGATTATGAAGAAACACATTGGACTGGGACAGAGGAGCTAAGTTTTTTGTGGATTTGATATTAGGACCATATAAAGATATATTTTTCGAACAATGTGCCAACTGCTTCATATTTAATCTGTAAAGCAAGTAGCTGGGGAAGATTTCTACTTTTTGGTCTTGTTAATACATATTCCCTCCCACTCGAACAATATTGTTTGTATAACCCTTGAGAACTGGTGGTATAGAGCTTACCTAGTAGTTTATTAATTTTGCAACTTAGAAGCATTCTGGGAAACTGCGAAGGTTGGGCTTGGATTGGCCTAGTTGGAGACTGGCCCCATCATTTTGGCATGCTACCACTCTTAACCTGGCCACTTGAAATGTAATAAATGCAACCAAATAAGCCACTAATGGGAGAGAGTCTCCATCAATCTGAGTTCCTGACCGTTCCAGTACACAGTGGTCATCAATAGTGACTTGTTTTCTGCCCCTTTTGACCATGTAAAAGTCTGGATCGCAGAGGTAACAGTACAGCACTGAGGATGACGCTACTCAGACTTCGGCCGCACTAACACGAGCCATTGTTGAGGCTCCAAATTGTGTCACCCCTGTGACCATTGAATCTCCGTAAGATCTGATGTGTAGCCAAGTTGTTGTTCAATAACAACATTGTGACCCGGCACTTGCTGCCGTGTGAAAGAAACAAAAGGGTAGAGTGATAAAGTATTTACGGGGAGGTCAAGCCAAGTTCCTTCGCAAACAAGGACGGCTCTACAGTGAGTCACGAACACCCGAGGGCGAGGTTCGACTGCAGTTTGTTGTTCCCTCTAACTACCGCCTAGCAGTGTTAGAATGGGGTCATTGTTTAGCCTCAGGAGGTCACCTGGCCAAAAGGAAAACCCAGGGCCGTATCCGAGCTGACTTTTTCTGGCCAGGGATGGGACAAGAGATAGATAGCTTTGTGCATTCCTGCAGTGTGTGTCAAAGTACTATTAATCAGGGACATGTCCTTCCTGCGCCGTTTGAATCCACACCCATAATCTCAGAGTCAGTTGAGAGACAGGGCAGTGGTGAAGTGGGTGCAGACCTGATGTCTCACATGCTAACTGCTAACTAACACGGGCAACTGTTGTATGCTGGGTTCCATAAGATAGGCGTCCTCAGAGATTTGAGTAATCCAAGGACCAGCCTGTTCCCAGTTAAAGGTGTACCAGCAATTGCTGACATCTTGCCCGTTGGTCCCACAGGACACGTTACATCCAGGACTTGTATATACATGTATACCATAAGTTAAGGGGGAAGTTTGAGAACCCTGCAGAGACAGTCCGATGCTGTGTATGAATTACCTTGTGGAACGTCTTGAGCTGTGGGCCTCTCTGAGGATTCCCAGAGAATGCACAATATCCACACGAGTGTTCACACCCACGGTGGGTGTTAAAACGTGACCTGCCAGAGATTGCATAGCGATTCTCAGCTTCCTGTCATTAATCGTAAGTGTAGAGTTAGGTTAACCAGTAAACTGCCCGTTCTAAGAGATTTGAGCAATTCAAGAACTGTCACGTTTCCTGGTTAATAATGTTAGGTTAACTAGTAAACTGCCCGTTCTAAGAGATGTGAGCAATTCAAGAACTGGCACGTTTCCTAGTTAATAAGTGTTAACCAGTAAACTATAAGGGTCCTGAGAGATTTGTGAATCCTAAGACTACGTTTCCTGGTTATTAATGACATAAGTACTGATTGCTAGGCAGAGAGAGAGAAATGACACTTTTGATGCTCCATCTTGATTCCTTTCGCAGGTGCAGCTGGCGGGTGCAGCATTGCCGTGCAGAACAGCTGATCCTCCCTGACGCATGCTGCCATCTCTTCTCTTCTGCCCCGTCATCATCATTTATTATTGATTTGCATTATGTAATTTTACACCTAGGTACAGTTACACCACAACTGTCACACCTACGCCATGTATTACATACATTACACTACATAACAATTAGTTGTTAATGTAAATGTAGCGAACTTTTCGCTCAGTTTGACCTGAGTACAGGATTTTTCACCGTCGTCACGGAGTTTTTCCCTCAAGCTTGCTTCTATTAACGTAAATACGATTTTTTTTTGCTCACTACCGACTGTGACTTTCTCCTGTAGCAGGATAGCACATACACACCACAGTGTGAATCTTGTGCGACTGAGTTAGTATTTATATATATGTATATTGAAACTTTTTTCCTGAAAAAAATAAATAATTTTTGATGGGGTGTAATGTCACAAGTCAGCGCGATTAATTATTTGAATAAACTCGTAACATTAACTTTGGTGGGAAACCGCGAATTCTAGTGGAATCCCAGTATTTATCGCTCAGTTAAACCGCCACGTATTCACCCGATCGGGAGTGTTTTTCAGGACATTTTTCACTATTTCATAAGTGATCGTCTTTGTGCGCGACATTAACCTCCGCCTGAGTGATATTGCAGGTGTGTATCGCTCACACTTATTGGCCATTACCAAGTGCGGCCACGACACTCGTCTCTCTCCCACAATTTGAATCAGTCAAGATTTTAGCGCCGTGGAAGCAGGTAGTGTGTGTGGCAGTGTCCTTCCTCAGCAACGACGCCCAGTTCCCACCGCTGCCGTTGAATTCCAGAGGCTCAGCATGTGCAGCGTCCTTCCTCAGCAACGACGCCCAGTCATCCGCTTTGTCCACTTTTCTGACCAGTATTTCTTTTCGTTTTTCCTAGGCTTAAGAGTTAGCTTTTGAGTGAGCGAGTGAGTGCGATCTCCTTATTTTGAATTCATTTTGAAATGTAATGTAAATTTATTTCTTTGTAATCAGTAAATTTAACAGTTCTTTTTCTTGAGCTTAATGTAATGTAAACTCGTGTTTTCTCCATAAGCTTATTCTAGTTGCAGCTCCTAGCTTGCATTAACGCTTTGCTATTCATAACTGATACTTAGGCCAGTCCTTTTGTATTAACTCAAATCCGTTGTGCCATCTAGGAGTTAATTGCATCAGCAAGAACTTGTTTATCATTAATAGCATTAGTTATTGATTGTCAGGGGTGGAGTCACTTTCTCCAGAGGCCAACAGTACTAATAAACAGCACGTGTGAATAAGTAGTCTCTGCTACGTATTGTTGAGAAAGTTTATAAATTCTCGTCCTTAGAGAATCGGCGAAGTAAGCCGCCATAAAGTAATCATTGCTTGATTTTCACAAGACAATTCATTGTCCTGTTCTTAAGTATTATTGAATAATATTCTTTAATATTACATATTCATAAAACCCCGTGACACCATCCTCGAATGCAGTGTTGAAACGGTAGATTAACACTAAACATTGATGCTAGCCATGAAGTGCCGTGGACAGAAGGTAGGACTGTGGCACTCTCTTTTTCTGCCATTGAGCTACATGAAATAAGCTGCAAAAAGGATAAAACTCTTGACTAAGCTGGGGTAAAAATTGTGTTGGCACATTCTATCACATCCATATCACTATACCCACAACACATCCTTCTTTAATATCTTTTAAATACTTCTATGTGACAGGTAGAACACAGAGCAACGAGGTGTGTGAGGTGATCAAGGCTGGCTGAATATGTGATGTCTTGGCGAGTAAGATATTGATTTATGATTGCTTGTGGAGGAGCCAAGGATGATGAGTGTCCTTGTATTTCTCTTTGATGTTTGGCCTGAAGATGCATGGCCATTAAGGTGAATAAAAGTAATAATTATATGGCCAACATTATTTCATTTTCACAGTGTCTTTGAAGGTGAGAGGTAATTGTTTCTCTGTGGTTATTATTCTGTCTAGGTGTTTACTTAAGCGACAGGGGTAAATTTACCATTTTTTCTTATACTCTTTTCACTCTAACTTGGCCCACATTTTCGCCTTTTTGTAGCTTATTTCACGTGACTCAGTGACAACGAAGGACAACATTGCAGCTCTACATCCTCTCTGTAGCACCTCTTCGTGACTAGTATAATATTCTAGTGTTACTTTATTGTGACAACATATTGAATGTGAAGTGATGGCAATTTTAGGCCAGGTTATAGTAAAAGGGGTATTGGAATTTTATCTATGAGTGATAATTGACTTGGACTGACTATCACACAGACATCAGAGCAACAGTTTTCAATCCTCTGTCACTTTGTCAATGATGCTATGAAGGTATAATGAAAGAATACTTTAAAGGACATCTATTTGTAGGTCTTTTATCATAACAAATTACACTTATGCAACCTGGTCTAGAATATAATTCACACACACACACACACACACACACACACACACACACACACACACACACACACACACAAAATGTCGTACCACGAAATCATAGTGTTTACTCTTATTCAAGGAGATGTGGGGAAAAAATCTCGAATATGTGTGTGTGTGTGTGTGTGTGTGTGTGTGTGTGTGTGTGTGTGTGTGTTTTGAGACCATCCTACGTTGTCTAGGAAATGCTGTTCGTCTTTAATTTTTCGTATTCATACACTGTTATAAATACACATGTAGAGGTTGCTTCAATATACCGACAGCTTTCTACATTTACTGACAAAGGCATGTAAGACTAGATAGTTTTCTTTTCTTGCTGTTATTAATGCACATGTAGAGGTTCCTTTAATATGGTTATCAAATTCAACATTAATTGACAAAAGTTGAGAGTTCTCCAACATACAATACCAATATACTGTATATATATATATATATATATATATATATATATATATATATATATATATATATATATATATATATATATATATGTAATACAATGAACAAAATTAGAAAAAAAATAAGCAATTTTACATTGCTGAAAAAAACTGCTTTGCTTTATATTCGTATTTACATCCATTGTTTGCATCAGTAAAAGCGTCAATGTAAATGTTTTAAATCTTGTTCGTCTAATGGATTGACCTTATCTGGGTAAAAGTGTCTACTGGCAGTCACAAAATAACACCTACGTGTGTTTAATGCCTGGAAAATTTGCGAGAAGGGGTGTAAGTTGGGGGTGGGGGGCAGCGAATGGCAGGGGATAGGGCGACTTGAAGGCAACTTGTTTGTGGCCAACTCTTACGGGATTAAGGCTTCTGGCTATGGAGAGAGATAATTGCAAAGATTCATTTCACTAGGGCCTTTTCCCATCCCCCACTGGCTACACAACCAAGGAGACTCTCACTTAAGAGAAACGCCTTTATAAAACTTAGTGGATATATAATCCATATTTTGCAGGGAACTTCATGTTCAAAATATGTCTGGGATACTTACAACGCTATCTGTTTACCTATCTATCTATCTATCTGTCTACCTACTTACCATTAGGCTGACATTATGGACTGAAGAACTTAGGAGTAATCTCCAACGACCTCTCCAGTCCAAGAACGGTTTCATTATTTCACCTTTGTCTCTAAAACCGGAGGGTGATCAGCTTCGGAAAGAGATCTTGAAAGAGTAAATGCCTTCTTTGTTAGTCCTGTTAGAAGCATGAAATAATATTCCTTGTAGGTCTACTTTTCGGAAAACCTCGCACCTCACGCACATCACCTCTGCAGTCATGACACGTCAACATCTGCGATCTCTGGCTGTTATCAGAAAACATTACGATTGTTGGGAAAAACTTGATGATTGGCGTATCGCGCTGTATTGTCCATCTAACTGGAACTGGAGGAGCACTGCCAGATGGGTCGTGACAGCAATGACTATCTGTAAAGGCAGTAACAGTGCTGATAGTAACGTGTAAATAATAATAAACAACAATTTTTCAGCAGTTTCACACAAGAACCCTAACATTCTCAGGACTATGAAAAAGCAATTTGTACGTCGACCATGAGTGTATGATGAATAATAGAAAAATCAGAGTGCTAGATTTTTCTCCTTGCCTAGTGGACTGGCAATGATTTTGGTTATAATCTGCATGTTTGTTAACCCCTTAACCGCGGGCTTGTTTTGCTTTGACTTGCGGCTCCCGCGAGCATATTTGCGCTCCGACAGACTCTCTAAAAATATTTGCCAAAAATCAGTTATTAGTTCTAGAATATTAAAATCACATATGCTTATGGCACATACCTTCAGCTTTCTCCTGGGGTGTTTGTTGAGCCTTCGTCAAGTACCGTAGGACTTGTGGAGACCTCTGAAGTTGGGTAACGAAGTCTCCAATTTACACTTCCTGATAACCCGTAATATGGTTACCACAGCCTGATATTAACACTAGAAACACTATTCTATGATTCTCAAATAGTTTGGAATCCATACTCCAAAAAAAAAAAACTGTGAAAGCAATGAAAATTACGAGTGCGTATATGACCTTCCCATTGCGATCGTTCGCCGCTGGTGTTCTGTCATTTATTATTAATAATAACACTCACAGTTTATATTTCTGTTACTATATAACACTTATATATACCTACAGTCTTTATCCATAAGTTTCCTTCAGTAATAGTAGTTTATTGTCACTGTAGGCATTCAATTTCTCTTTCAGTAAAATACGTAGCATTCACTTTCTCGTCCTGTATACTAGCGTTGAGAATGAATGTCACTTTCACCTTCACTCTCATAACTCATAGTATTCATACATGCTAGAGTGAAACTTTCACTTTCATTCTCCTAGTATATATACTCGTATTCTTATAATACTACTCATTTACATTTCTATTTATGTTCTCTATTTTATTTACATTATTTACATTTCTATTTTATTTACACTGTGTTAGGCACTGTCACTTGCAATAACTTATAAAACTATTTTCCACTGTTCACTTATATTCATTACTTTCACTTCCTGTTTACACGTTATTTACACATTATTTACATTTCCACTTGCACTATTCTACTCATCAGAAGGATCGTAGTCATTCTCTATCATTTGTCAGCGCTTTACCTCTTTCCACACGAGGTTTAGTAGGGGGTAGAGGTCACAGGGCCCTTTGCATGGGGCTAAAAAGCGGCAGAATTTAGCAGGCGTGAATGCGACGTACTTTCACCTTGAAAGAGAACAGTAAACTGATACTGGTGTCCTGCCTACTGCCTAAGGAGAGTGCAATACTGCCAACGTCAGCCTTGTGACAGCTGCTAATATATAGCTATGAAATGATTGGCAGAAAATGTAGACAATACATAATAAATTAGGTAATTCCAGGTGAATGTAAATATCACTTAGGCTTCTCCCTTCCCTCCTTATATATATTTTTATTACGAGAATAGATTATACGACATATTTCAAGAGGAAATAAACAGCGAAAATTAGCGAACAAGTCCACGTGAGGTGTTGTCAGGTGATAATTAGCCAATTCCAGGTGTATGGCACTATCACTTACTTTATTTCTTTTTTGTATATATTATTTGGTATAAGAATAGGGCATAGGACTTATTTCAATGGATGAAATCAGTGGAAAATTCCAGGGAAGATTTACTTAGCGTAGAATACAGTGTGGTGGCCTGCAATGATTAACCCGTCACGTCCCGAGGTTTTCCGCACCTCCGACATCCCCCAGTCCCGAGGTATTTTCGATTTTTTTTTTTTTGGCTAAAACCTTCGCTTTTGGTGAGAAACATCGAAAATTCATAGAGAAATCGCTCACCTGAGGTTTAAAGTGCCCAATCCAGGTAGGAGTTCCTCCTTACCTGAGTGGGTTTTCTAACATGCTGGCACCAAAGAAAACGAGTTCTATGGGAGGGTAACTATTTCATCCACTCATAAACGGTATTTATTTATTTACTTGGTACGAATGTATATGTAGTATGACAGTATATTGGTTTTCAAGCAGTAATTAAGGCATTATAAGCATTGTTTCACTCACTAACTAATCACCATACCTGACCTATTTTTGCCACACTACCTGATCATTATTTCTGGCTGTTTCTTCTTCTAATGCTATGTAAACATTGTCCTCCACATTGTCATCGATTGGGGAATCACTCTGGCCCTGAATAACTTTACTAGCCAGGTCACTGGTAACAGGTCCTTTGCCAAGACAATGGCGTGAGGGGGGGAGGGGGGAGGTTATGCAGTGTAAGGCATTGTCCCTGCTTGGTATCTTGTACAGGAATAGAGGAAGGTGTCCGGTGTATACATACGAAAAATCACGTGCGAAAATTGAAAATTGTGCAAATTAGGTACATTGCAATTGCACGACGTACTGGTACGTCGCCGGGACTGGCAAATGCAAATCGTGGTGACGTACCCATACGTCGTCGGGACGGGGCGGGTTAAGTAGTTTCAAGTGAATCTAAATATCTCTTAGGCTTCTCCCTTCCTTTCTTATATATATTTTTATTACGAGAATAGATTATACGGCATATTTCAAGGGGAAATAAACAGCGAAAATTAGCGAATGAGCGCACGTGAGGTGTTGTCAGGTGATAATTAGCCAATTCCAGGTGTATGGCACTCTCACTTACCTTATTTCTTTTTTGTATATATTATTTGATAGAAGAATAGGGCATAGGGCTTATTTCAATGGATGAAATCAGTGGAAAATTCCAGGGAAGATTTACTTAGCATAGCACGGCCGGGCAGGCGAGAGGAGAGGGTAATGGAGGGGAGGTAGGGAGGGAAGTCAAGAACGGGGTTTGAAATGGCTAAATTGTCAACAATTAATGAGAGTACAGATGAGATTAGGAGTGCTGGCTAGTGTTGGACATTGGCAGTACTGATAGATGATACAAGCCACCACTTGAAAGTCTGGGCAAATTCAAAATAACACAGAATCACAAAAGTGACGCCCCACAGTATGATCCCTTGTTCCCAAGTGTCACGAAAGTGACGCCCCACGGTTAAGGGGTTAATCCTCTGCACTGTATGCATAGGTAAGCTTTTGGTCTAGGCATCTGTGAGTTTGTCTGTCTGTCTGTCTGTCTGCTTGTGTGCTCGGGCTCTTAAATTTAGGTCATGAGCAACAAACCACATTATATTTATTTTTTTAATTTTTAAGATGGAAGCTATTAACCATATCTAGGTCACATTCGAATATGAAGGTTACTGGTTAAAGATATGAAAAGAAGTTCCTCCAAGCGGCAGTTGGCCACATTATTTATACATCATATGAGACACACTACTCTTTCAAAAATATTTATAAATCAAACTTTCACATGACTCACTGTAAAACCATCGTTTGCCTGGATAAAGATACTTGATTGAGTGTACTATGATGAACCTTAAAGTCTTTAGGTTGAGCCTTAACCATTGGCTTCACTTGTGTGTAAAATTGCACAGCCAAAGGTGACCCAGTGACTGAGATATGAACAAACAGTGATTCATGCGGGAAGGGGAGATGGAGGAGGAGAAGGAGGAGGAGCATGGAACCTTTTCAAATAATTAAATTGGAAATGAGTTACTGATTACGAGAAAAGAACCCTTGAAGCACCAACATCAAGGTTATATGGCGCTGTGCATACGAAAATACAGCCTTCTTTATAATTAAAAGTTATAAATGTGACTTTTACTAAATTATGACGTCTACAAGCTGTGATTTGCGGTGGCAGGGGCGTCGGAATGCTACTAAAGCCAAAGTATCCCTCCATTCACCAGGGATAAATATTTTGTTACTTAATTTTACTGCGTCGTCTACCTGTACACTCAGCATCATTGTCCTGTTGCCTCTCCTGCTTCTTCTTTCCATGGTCTAAGATAATCAGTGTGATGAATTCGCAGCAACTGACACTGATGACATTGATCTGTGGCCAAATTCGCAGCAACCTACACTAATGACACTAATCTGTTGCCAAATAAAATGATCAGTGTCGTTTGTTGTGGCGTCATCTTATTATCAAAGCTTGTGGAGAGAGAAACAGGAGAGACGACAGAACTCTTGATGTTGACTGTAACTCATCTGGCCTTGCTTTAGATTTGCATGATTGTCCTGTGTAGTCTAATAAATTGTCGCTATTTTGTTCAGGATGTAACTTAATGCAGAATATACTTTAATAATGAATAAACTTAGCAACATCCAATAACCTACTGTAGACATGTTTATATAATATCCGGAAGGAGGGAGGAGCTACTGTTTGTATAGATGGTCCATATTTTAGATCTCGACTATGGTATGTTCTGTGATTGTGCTGAAAATAAGTGTTGTATTATTAAAGCATTTCTGACAATTTCTGTGCTTATTTAACGTGGCCAATATGTCTTTGTATACACAGGACATCCCACAATTAGTCAATACCTTTATCTGTTTATCTGCGTATCTATCTATATACTGTATATCCATATCTGTCTGTCTATCCATCCATCTATCTATATCCGTCTGTCTGTCTCTCTATGTCTGTCTAAATCTATCTATCTATCTATCCATGTCTGTCCTGTCTATATATCTATCTGTCTATATGTCTACCTATCTATCTATTTATCTATCTATGTATCTGTTTGTCTGTCTATCTATCTATCTATCATTTATCCCTGTCTATCTGTCTTACCGCAAGGATGTTGGAGCGGGTCAGGGTGTAGAGTTCACAAGGCCTGATGGTCAGTGGCTGCTCGCTCAGTCTTATCAGTCTCACCACCTGTAAACACAACCACCAGCTTCCTGACTCACACCTGAGCATGAGGCTGTTTATATTTTTTTTCATGTAGATTCACTCATACAGGTACTTAACACTTTATAAGCATAGTGAATATTGAAATGAAATAACATCATCAGACTTAGTGATCTTTGAAAAAAATAAACTAAACTAAACTATGGACACATCATAAAAACTGACGTAAAGTATCATCAACAATTTCCTTGCAAACCGGGTCTTAAATTGGTCCTCTGTTATTTTGTCTTTGTTTTTTCTTGGAGGCAACAATCTTGCAGGCTTTTGGCCTTTGGTTCCTTCTTCCTCACTTTAAAAAAAAATCTGAACATGATACCTGCACCTGCACAGTGCACAATATACGACATTCAGATATATTTTCAGCAATGTATACAATGCAGTTCTTTGAGAAAGTAAGTTGTTATACTTTGTGAAAAATACAGTAAAACCTCCCTATAATGGAGTAATTGGGGGGAAGCCTGATCTGATGAAGCCAAAAATCCTTTATATCCAATGGTCCCACCTGAGGTGGAATTTCAAGCACATGTTTGAAATTAATGAGTACAGTAGCTTATTTTAGTACTAAAAATTAAAACTATGCCATTTTTAAAAATCTTAGACAATAATTTCGTTCTTTTGCAGTTTATTTCATATCCTTCTCATTGCACTTCTTCATGAAACACATGCTGCCTATTCCGCCCCATTGCACACCATTTAACGAACATTGTTAGTTATAGCAGTTGAAAATCCAGTGGCATTCTAGTGTCTATTAATCAGATACCTGGTGCATTGAGGTAAGTTAAAACAAGGTTTTACCGTGCCCTCCTTTCAATATACCACTCTTCCAGCTGTTCCCTTATTTTTGTGAGTTTTCAGTACAGGTATTCCTTTTTCAGCACAAACTGGACTTAAAAGTGAAACCCTCAAAACGGAAATGCATGTGTCATTAAAACAAAAAATGTTGGTCAGCAGTTCACCTATGCTTAGTTTCTTAAAAATAGCACCTTTAGCATTAGATTTCTTAAAAGAAGGCACCGAAGGCTGAAATAGGCAAAATGAAAGTTGAACAATGGAGAATGAGCTCATGGTACTCATATTTACTGTAGGTAAATTTTCGTTTGGTCATCATTCATGTGGTAATAGGATAAAAATAAATTACACACACACACACACACACACACACACACACACACACACACACACACACACACACGTCTTACTTTTCATATTCATTCGTAAATATACAACATTCACCTATGCACAATACAAACTGATTTGGGAAACATCAGTAGCATAATGTCCATTCTTTTAAGAGGCAAATCTTAGAACGCAACCTTCAATCATGTTCTGACAAAGACATTAGTCGACATCAAGTATAATTCATTGTTGCCTAATATATTGTTTACAGATACACTTGTTTGAAACTAAGGCGCTAATTATCATTGCACAATGTACAAAGGGTGTTTGAAATTAAAAGGGAAGGGCAGTGTACAGGTATGATTTAAAGTGTTGGCAGTTTCTCACCTCCGCTTCCTCATAGGTGTCAAACAAGCCAGCTTCATGAGGGGAGGCCGCTTCACCCAAGATCCTCAAGGGCGCCACAGCCTGAAGGGAACAAGTTATTCGCTTAGTAAAGCTTTGAAAACATATTTCTCTTTGATGTCTGTGGGTAGGGTTGTAATTTATATCAGTATAAGTTTCTTCCTTTAAGTATCTGAATCACATTATTGAGGATGAGAAAAAGGCGCTCCGAAGGGCAATTACACGATAAACTAAGGTAATGGAAAGCACATTGGACCCGCTAACCTTATCAGTCTTGCAGAGGAAACTGCACTTAACACGATGATTCCTTTTTGAAGAATAATTCAGAACGGAATGTGGTCTGAAATTTCTTTACCAAAACTTTTGGTTACTCACTTATTTCAGATAAATAATAATATAATCCGTGTTTTTTACACAACTTGTAATAGTTTGCTGCAACGAAAAACAAACATCCTCAACAAGGATATTACTAGATATCATTCATGTGTAAACTGTATGTATTTGATTATGTTCCGTTTCCATACCTACTCCTGTAGATGATCAGCCACGCTTCCCTGGACGTACATGGCTCCAACACAGCCGAAAAGAGCAGCGAAGTATATCCAATAATTCCTCAAAGGACCATCGATGACTGTTTGTAAAAATAATGTGACCAAACACCAAACTACCTTCTCCATCGTGGCACGATGGGGAAGGAGATGACGGACTGCAGGTGGCTGTGTAGGCGGTGGAGGGTTAGGTAGCGATGGCGGAGGCTGCACAAGGCTTTGGCTACAGACACTTTGGGTTGGCTGTTCTTTGGGTCCCTGGATGACAAGAGATCCTTCAGGGCTACGTTTGTGCCCCATAGGCTGGCCAGGAGCATAAGGCCAGCGCTCACGCTCAGTAACATTCCAAAATTCGGAATCATTCACAATACCACTGAATATACTAATATTAATGCCCCGTTACTGGATGAATTATTCCTACAGAAAGAGTCAGTGCTCCAGGCGAGTTGAAGCCACGTGGTGAAAGTAGAGTCAAAAAGTACTAAGACGATCCATATGATACACTGCAGGAGACTGGTCTTGCTGCCCTTCAACACCAGCGGGGTTTGAAGATCAGCAAAAGGAGTGCTGAAGGTGCGGCTTTTTACCCAGAAGAATATCAGTGCCGTCAGGGGAATGGTGGCACTGGTGATGGTGAAAATTGTGTCACTGATCCAGTATAGGTTTGAGAACTGCGAGATCAACCATGATAACACGAAACCGACTGAAAAAGATAAGCAACTCATTGAGTTTTTATTGTTGTTTTTCTCAGTTAATGGCTGTTTCTTAACGTTCAATGGTACTGAAATTCTTTATTGATAAATGATATTCAGGTTAAATATTCAGTGTCTGCAAACTTTGGTCACTGGAAATGATCCCAAAATCATGATAAACTTACATGTGTAATTGATTAAATAGATGTTAATGAAGGTCGGTGTGATGATGGTGCTGGCGAGGGCGATCATGGTCCCCTCGACCATCATCAGGCAGTAGACCCAACACCAATGCCACCCACTCCACCGCCCACACCACCACCCGCAGCACGCCTCCACCCACATCACGCCTCCCCTTTACCTCACTCACATCAACACAACCCTCGCTTTCCATCTGGTCCACACCCTCGCCACATGTGGGTGTCATCATGTTTGTTCTGGGGTGATATTTAAAAGATTGTAGTTAATGCTGTTCCTATTGTATCTTGTTCTTCATGAATGACCCACTATCTAATGAGCTACAAAAGAAGGGTATAACTACATTCGAATGCATGCTTGGTTTTCTATTAATTTAATTCACTAGCAGTCGAAGCAATACACATTCCTAGGCTATGTTCATTTAAGTAACAATCTTGACCCAAACGACATGCCACCTGAAGCAAGGCAAAAGGTAAGACTGACCTGGGGAGCAGAGGTGGAGAGAGCCAGGCACAGTTGTTTGGCTGGCTGGACTCCCAACATACTTGTTCTTATCATGATTGCTGAGAACCTGTAGGCGGCTGCTTGTTATATTGATCATGGAGTATTAGGTCTTGTTTGGACAGTAAGTCGGCCAGGACATGAGCAACGGTGAGCAAGGAGAGGTTAGGGCTGTACATAGATAGAAAGATGGGTATATGGATAGATGAATATGTAGATACAGATAGACAGATAGACAGACACACAGATAGATAAAGATAGACAGACACAGATAGATACAGATAGTCAGTTCGATAGATAAACCGATAGATAGATAGTCAGGTCACTTTTAGTTATGCATATTTACACGCTCGATGAGTACACGGTAAAAAGCCAACCCATTGATTTCCAAGGCTAGTTTCTCCTTCCCCCACTCTCCTTATTATCCTTCTGCACACTGCCTTAAGAAAAAAAAAAAAAAAGCATCTATCCACAATATGTATGAAACACTAAGGTACAGTGAACGAAGCGTACTGAGGAATGCATACCGATCCTCCCGAGATAATGGGCGGTGTTTCGTTCATTACCAAAACTGTCGTACCCTTCCTGGCAGATCATTTTTTATGCAGTTTACGTCACGGCTTATGGACATCCAGCCATCTTTGGACCTGAAGCCATCACATCCCCATATAAATGCAGTCCCCCGTCTCTCAGAGGAATAGATATATTTCAAAACGTGTGCATAAATAAATAAATAATAAATAAATAGATAGATAAATAAGTAAATAACGCCAGTAAGTCAGAGAAGAATAGCTGAAACTTAGATCTTCAGTTAAGAGATGCCTGTGTTCCCCTAGCCAGTACCCATCAGTTCCACACACCAGACCTTTCTTAGCATCTCGTTTTGCATCACAGTTTGAGGATACCATATGTTGTACTCGTTTGACACTAACTTGGCCCAGTTTTTCTTTTGCAACTCATGTCAGGTAGGTCAGTGGAGGAAAAAGACAGTACTAAGGCTCTACATCCTCTCCATTGTACTTGCTCGTGACTAGCACCATAATATACTGTTAATGTATTGTTTCAGCTCATGAATTAGGATGGAAAGATGGCAGTTTCAGGTCAGGTTAGAGTTAATGCAGTATAGTCACTGTGCCACCTTTGACAGTGATAAATATCCTCGCAAGAGGAAAATGGTAAGAGTCAAGTCGATTCCTTTTTTAAAACTTAACTCTGCCCCTCACCCAGCATCCTCTCTTCCCTCATTCCCCGTGCATTACAACTTGTGAACGCCCGTCTTGGAACCTTGCCACCTTTGTATGTGCTATAGGTATCGTTAAAAAGGTACAATAGATACGGAGTATATTTATTTTTACTTCTCTTACTGGTGCACAGGTAAAGTTTGTTTCCCTATGATAATTAAACTACAATTACTTATAAACATAAGTAGAAATTCTCCTACATATGTCGAAAAGTTCAGTTAAAATGAAGGTATATAAACATGTCTGGGATTTCCCTTTCTTGAATACCAAACTGTGTCCCTTGTTTGAACTGCAAGTGTCAGGTGAAAAAGGTTTACGCCGTGTACATGTAATGGATTTCCCTTTTCTGAATAAAATTGCTTGTAAGTTACCAGAAGATAATATCTGTATATGTTCAGTGCTTGGAAATAAGTAGAGGGTTATCTCATCAAAGTCTTTAGTCTTTCCTAATAAGCAGACAATCAAGAAGGTTACTCAATGAAAGTTTGTCAAAATATAGTCTTAAAACTTATTTCACTCAACACCTTTAGCCGAGGGACATCATTTTAAATATTACACTCTTGATTCCCATAACTAAAAGTTTTTATCATAAAGGTAATTTTATAAAGAACTTTGAGTCAATCTTTTATTCAGACTAGGGCGGTATTCTCGCGCGGGTAGGAAGCTTACTAACACCTCGCATAGCTACCTCCTTATTTCTGATTCTGTTCCGTGATGGTATCCTTGCGTACTATTTATGTGATCTGTGACGATGTTAAGGGGATACAAGGAATAACAAAAAAAAATACTGAGTAGTCAGGAAAATAAACCGATAAGGAAGAGGTGCTAGGGGGCTTCCTTAACCAACAGGAATACGGGACTAACAGTGGTTTCCTTATTTCGTTCCTGGCTGAAGCTGGACGATAATTACCTTCGGCAGACGTCTCAGAATCGAAGGGTTAACGTGTCCTCCTTTAGTCATGTTGCGTGTCTTTTGATAATTTTAAGTCTTGAGAGGCACCCAACATGAGTCTTGACCTTTGCACACAGGACACATCAGCATTTGTGATTTTGGTGTACATCAGAAAACATTACATGTGTTCGGTGGAATTTGCAGGTGGAGGGATCATTTGGTACTCGCCTTGGAAGTAAAACTGAAGCAACACCACCAAACGGCAATGGTCGTAACGGCAATGGTCATCTGTAAAGACAATAATAACGTGTATGACTGTGTATGAGTTACCAGAGACGACAATATTTCAGTACTGTGAAGCGAGAGTTCATACAACCAAAAATATGTAACTCCAGGATTATAATAATGACATTTCAGTGGGCCTATTAGAGTGTGAAAGATTACAAGAGACTGAAATTGGATTCTGAAATACTGGCCGTGGCAACCCAGTCGCCACCACACCCCCAGGAGGAGACTATGGAGAGGTAGACGGCGTGCGCAACATGTCTGGGCAATACGGACATAAGTCCACTTGGGCCACACGCCCCTATTCCCCGGAGTGTACCCAACGAGACCACCCCAGTCTGAGTGCACCACCTTTTGGGCGAGCTAGCCCTCACCAGGATCAGGGTGGAGCTGATCCTTCAGCTTCAAGTAGCACCCCAGCGAAGGCCAGAAGCTTCACAAAGCAAGAGATGGCCTGTAGCCGCTCTACCAGCAAGGAGACGGCCTGTAGCCACTCTGACCACGGCCTATAGCTGGGCCCCAGTGACGGCCAAAAGCCGCACACAAAAAAGACCACAGCCTATAGCTGGGCCGCCAAAGAGGAGACAGCCTGTAGTCGCTCCGTCAGGTTCTGCTTACAACCCCTGCACAACCTGCGACAGCCTAAAGCCGCACAAGGGGAGAGACACGTACACCCCCTCTCCGTCTTCAGTTCTCTAAGAGGGCATGACACTGGCGACGGTCTGTAGCCACGCCACTAGGCAGGAGATGGCCTATAGCCACTCCTTGGCTACACGTCACCTCCACACGGGACTTTGGCAACGGCCTGCTGCCGCGCTGACAGGCAAGTGATGGCCTGTAACCATTCTTCGACTGTGTTCCCATCAGGGAGTCAGGCCCCGGTGATGGCTGGAAGCTGCACTGACAGTAAAGCGACGGCCCACAGCTGCCCTCTGTCTGTTGCCCAAGGGAACCCAGCGATGGCCAGAAGCCACGCCAGGGAGGGACACCAAAGTCCCTCGCTCCCTGTGACTGCAGTGTGAGGGCAACTTGCGATCAGCCCTGCCTACCGGCGGGAGCACAGGCCACTCCTCTGTCAACCCAGACTGAGGCAACCTCCAAGAGGAGGACTTCTGCCCCGAGTACTGATGGAGAGGCCTGGTGTTATCCCCCTGGGCTCTTATCCATCCAGTCGGTCCCGAGGAGGACCTCCACCTGACGGACTCTGGCCGGGAGCGACGCTGCAGCCCCAACCTGAGGGCGACGCCATGGAAAGGAGACCACAGCCGACGGACCTCTGAGAGTGCCCCCAGGACCCCGGGGTGAGACCTCACCCCTCCCGCCCTTCCTCCACCAGGCACCTGAGGGAGAGCTTCCAGGATCTGTTTGGCCCGAGTCCTAAGGGCCAGACCCCAGTTCCCAGCCCCGACAGCGAAGGGCCCTTCACCACGCCCAGCTGAAACCCTCGAAGAGAGACGACGCCCCTGCGAGTGGTCTCGTGGCCGCGGGACGAAGGGACCCCTGAAGGGACTCTGCCTACCCCAGGCCAACGACTGTGAGTCCCCAGGTCTCTCCCCCCCCTTCCCCTTTGCCCGATCAGTGACATTACATATCAGTGACTGTGATACATGGCTCCCACAGACTGTGAGTAAGAGGCAAAAACAGTGCAGTGTAAGTGAATAGTGAGATCCAGTATGGTCAGGAAAGACACGCGAGATGGTGCATATCCATTCTGCGCAAGACGAGAAGCAAAACTCAGTGTCATTGTTGTAACTCTGTGACAGTGCACATACAGCCCTCTGTAAATCAAGAAACAGAAATAAGTGACAATATACATATAACCATCGTTAAATAGGAACCAGAATCAGTGTTAGAGTAAATACTCCTGAACTAGTATAACCAATATTTTGCCTTCTCACTGGAAACGAGCCTCCTGTGCAAGGACTGTGAAAGTTGTGTATTGCCTCGTTACCCAGACTAAGACTCCTGTCTATCTAGTATCCTGTGTGATACTCGAAACATACCTGCCAGCCTATGCATTAATTTTGTTTAGTATATTGTGTAAACTGTCTTCCTGTTCCATAGCAAAAAATTTGTCAATATCCATGTAAGGTCATTGCCCTGAGTTTTTATGCCCTGTTCATCTCATACTGTGTCTAAGCTCCGGTCTAGAAAGGGAACCCAGCTGCACCCTAGGCGTTCTTAGTACGGGAAGCCGACCCAAAAACGCCTCGTATAACAGATTTTATCTCGTGTGTACTGGGTTGGTCATGTTTCCGGCGGTGTCTGTCAGTGTCTGTGTATCTGTCTGTCCAAACTTCGGGTTGTAAATATAAATGTTTTGACTACAAACCTCATTTCCCCCCCTCTGCTTTCAACTATTAACCATATCTTGGACAGATGTGATATATGAAGATCATGGGTCAAAGGTCATAGCCATTGGAATGTGATTTACTCAAGTGGCAGTAGACCATTCTGGGTGATTTAACTATTAATATTCTGAATACAACATATATTGAGGCAGTTATTGTATAGCCTAATTATAAGGTATAAGATTAAGAGAGTAGAGTATTTCTCATTAACATTTTTTTATATATTTCATTCTCCCTTGGTCAGTGTAATAAATAAGTAGATAAGTTACCGCAAGGAGGTTGGAGCGGGTCAGGGTGTAGAGTCCACAAGGCCTGATGGTCAGTGGCTGCTCGCTCAGTCTTATCAGTCTCACCACCTGTAAACACAACCACCAGCTTCCTGACTCACACCTGAGCATGAGGCTGTTTATATTCGTACTTGTATATTCACTGATACACCTACTAAACACTTTATAAGCATGTGAATATTTGAGTGAAGTAATATCATCTGATTCTTTGACTTGAGAAAATATTAGCTTTCTTGAATACTTATTTATCGTTAAAAATGACCAAGATTTTTGTCAATAATTGCCCTGCAGGACACTGCATATCCGTATCACAGCCAGGTATATCCCAGACAATGTACACTCTGCAAATATGAGATTAAGCACAGGTATACTGTAAGAAAAATATTCCCTCAATAGTCACTCTCCTAGTTTAACACACACACACACACACACACACACACACACACACACACACACACACACACACACACACACACACACAGTTCTTTATTTTCCATGACAGCCGGTAACATTTTACATTTACATTAATTAAGACCAGCTGATGAAGTATTAGAAACAAAGGATCCTTTCAAATCAAAATGCATATCTTAAAACGAAACCCTAAAAGAAGTAAAATCAAACTATCAATAGCCAGACGCCTTAATCCCGTAATGGGTGACCATAAAGAAATCGTCTCCATGTCGCTCAGTCCCCTGCTATTTCTCTGCTCTGCCCCAACGAACAATCCCCCCTCCCTTTCACATACCTCTGTACTCCATCACTCCACTTTATATTCGGTCTCCTCCTCCCACTACTCCCCTCCACCTCACTCAGATACCCTCCTAGCTAATATCTCACTCTCCATCGTCTCAACATGGCCAAACCACGTATGCATATTTCTCCTAACACTCTATCACAACCACATCCACACCACAACCCTCCTTCATTTTCTTATTTGTCAGTCTATTTCTCCACTTAACTCCACATGTCCCTCTCAACTGACTCATTGCCACATCCCCCCCATTTGACTTGAGCCCTTCCGATAAGTCCAAGCTTCGCTTCCATACGTTAGAGTGTGTATCACAATACTACAGCGAATGTTGAGTACAACATAGCTCATAGTCATCTGTGCAGGTAGAGGTTGTGTTGTTCATTAACTTTTTTACTGTCACATTTCCCTTAAATTATAAATGGTATTGAAAGGGGTGTTTGATATTGTGATGGACAGAGGCGGGAGCGGACTGGGGGGATACAAACAGGGTGAATTTTTGATGGGAGAGGGTAAAAAAAAAAAAAAAAAAAAAAAAAAATAGGGAGAGATTTTGGTGGGGTAGGGGTGCAAAAATTGGGTAAAATTTTCCATAAAGTCACATGCACCTCACCTCAGCCTCCACCTGGCCATCGAACAGGCCAACTTCATGAGGCGAGGCCGCTTCACCCAGGATCCTCAAGGGCGTCGCAGCCTGAAGGGGATAAATTGTTAATTTAGTTGAGGATTTTGGAAGATTAACTTACAGACCCCGGGATGCTTTTCCATTTAAATTTTTGCATCAGACGATTTGATTAAGCTTGGGAGGCACTTTAAACGGGAAGGGTTAGATACAAAGCGGTATTCTCGTGCGTTGAGGAAGGTCACTAACATCTCTTCCTAACCGGTTATTTCTGATTCTGCTCCATTACTGTATTTTTTTGTTATTCGTACAGTTTTTGTCAATATTAATATGATGTAAGAAGGAAAAAAAAATGATGTTATTAGGTAGTTTGGAAAATAAATAATTTAAAAAGAAGTGCTACCGAGCCTACTCATCATACGAGAACCGGGACCGTACGTTTAAGAAATCCATACATTGGGAGAGGCCTTTACTGGGCTTGAATGAAATAGTCTGGTTACAGCAAGAACTAAAAGCACTCAGAGAGCGCATACTTCCACCAGTGCCATTGCAGGATCTGCCCCCAAATTTAGTAAATTTTTCTTGGACCATGGCCAACCCTTCACACAAAATTTCATTCAAATTCGTTCAGAGCTTTTGAAGGTATCGTGTGGACAAACAAACGAACAAACAAATACAAAAATAGGTGAATACAAAACCTCCTACAACTTCGTTGGCGGATGTAACAAATTTGTATTCGGGGGTCGAATCCTAATCGCCCGCACAAATATTTTGGTGGATCAGGTGCAAGTTACCTACAAGCCAGATCTGAAGAAAAATAACAAAACTTTACTGAATTCAGTCATCGCGTTTCCCCAAAAGCCATTTCATATAAAAAAGATATATGGCGGTTGGCATTCGGTCGTCTTTGATCAAATCCCCACCAAAAGTAATAGGTTTCTGCACATCTACATAGTTGCTATTTCCTGAAGATTTGGTGAAAATTCGTCAACAACGTTTTGAGATATGTTGGGAACAGATGCATACACACACATACATACCCACACACACACACCCTCACACATTTACTCAGACACACACATACAGACACACATTGACAAAAATTATATTGCTTCGCTTTGCTGAAGGCGGGCAATAACAAACTAAGTAGCACATTGCCAGCGTAAAGGGACTATTGCTCTTTGATATGTGCGAAGAATTCCAGATTATGCAAACATCTACATTTTCTTAATTTAAGTACCTAATTGTGTTCAGGGGATGTGAAAGTATGAGTATTGTACAGACATTACAAGCTTGATACAGTAATATTATGACAACATTGCTGAAAGTCAAAGTGAATCCACCAACCTTTTCAATCTTGTAGGAAAACCTGTGCTGACTCAAAATTGTTTTTTTTAAGAGGAATTCTAAACAAAATGTGACAAAAATAAGTAAATTTCTTTACCAAGGCTAATCATAAGTTATAGATTCCTGTTCAGTAATATAAACAAGGGTTTTGGAACACACACACACACACACACACACACACACACACACACACACACACACACACACACACACACACACCAGAAACAGCTACTGCGTACACATTTTCTTACCTCCTGCTGTAGATGGTCAGCTACACTCCCCAGCACATACATGATCGCAATGCTGGAGAAAACAAGAAACAAAAAATGCCAAAAATATTTCAAAGGTAAGCCGGACACCAGCAAGAAAAGTGATAGCGTCACAAACATGACCATCTTCTCCACCGTGGCAGTGAAGATGGGGAAGGAGATGATGGATTGCAGGTGGTTGTGTAGGCGGTGGAGGGTTAGGTAGCGATGGCAGAGGCTGCACAAGGCTTTGGCTACAGACACTTGGGGTTGGCTGTTCTTTGTGTCTCTGGATGACAAGAGATCCTTCAGAGCTACGTTTGTGCCCCTTAGGCTGGCCAGGAGCACAAGACCAGCGCTCACGTTCAGTAACATTACAAAACTCATAATCATTCGCAATGGTGCCACTGAATATATTATAATTACTGTCTCTAGACTGAACGGATTATTTCTTGTGAAAAAGTCTATGTTCCAGTCGACATGAATCGACAGTGTGAAAGCAGTGTCAAGAAGAACGAAGACTATCCATATGATACACTGTAAGAGGCTGGTCTTGCTGCCCTCCAACACCAGCGGGGTTTGAAGGTCAGCAAGTAGAGTGCTGAAGCTGAGTCTTTTCACCCAGAAGAACACCAGTACTGTCAGGGGAACTATGGCATTGATGATGACGAACACTGTATCAGTGACCCAGAAAAGATCTGGGAACAGGATGATCATCCATGGTACCATCTCACCAACTGAAAAAGATCAATAATTCTTTTGTATGTTATTTCAATTCTTTATTTTATAATCTTCTTTTAATATATTATGTTTCTGCAAATGATAAACCACTGAAATTTTCTGTACATATTTCTAGTTCAGCTTAGGCAGTCATTGTTTACAAACTCTGGTTACCGGAGATGCCGATTTCCTGCTATACTTACACACGTATCTGACGACGTAGATGCCAGTGAAGGTCGGTGTGATAATGGAGGCGGCGAGGGCGATCATGGTTTTTCCCAGTGGCCAGCGACGCCCACGGCCACCATCAGGCAGAAGACCCAACACCACCGCCACCCACTCCACCACACACATCATCACCCGCAGCACACGTCCACCCACTTCAGTTTTAGTCTCCACTTCGTCTACAATCAAACCTCGTCCATCCTCCATTCTGTTCACGTGCATTCCTCTCTTAGCCTCTGTCATTTGTGTTCTGAAATGTCTAGGAGAGGGAGGGGGATATACTACTGAAGTGTTCAAATTACTCGGCTTAATTTGGCTCATGAATCTGCTACACAGTCAGGAGTATACTCGTAAGTGCGTTTGGTTAGAAAAACCTTACACTCAGAGATACATAGTAAGAGCACCAAACCTACAGGTCTGCGTTTTACCATAAGATCAGGTTAAGTCATCTTGCCCATGTAAGAGGACATTACTTTTGGAGACAGTTTTTGCATGCACAGAGGGCATGTATAAAAACAAAATATCAATGATACTATTGACGTTGAATTTGTATATATGTATGTATGTTTTTATGTATGATGTATGATGTATGCATGTATGTATGTATGTATGATGCATGATATATGTAGGTATGTATGTATGATGTATGTATGTATGTATGTATGTATGTAGCAAAAGTTCAAACCCTCAGAAACGCGTATTACCAAACTTTCCACACGCAATAATTGGGGTTCATTGGTTTTCGAGTTTGGTCCAGATCGGTGTCCTTTGAGGGGGTGTTTAGACCACTCGGTGACGCCATTGCACGAACACCCTAGGTGGACACAGCAGTCTTATAAACCTCCAGTGGTTTATTACAGAGCAGGCAAATTTTAAAACCTCAGTGAGGTGTTATTGTTTTTGCTTGTCCCCGGTCTGTATGCCCGAGCAGACCTGTCGACCACAGGTAAACATCTTCCTCTGTGGGGCCGTCTTAGATATACTGTACAGTATATGCACCATGCAGGAAACCGGCACCCCTTTGTGATAAGCAGCGCCTCGCCAGGGTCAGTGCAGGGTCCTTCCCCACGTCGAGGTGCAGGGAAACATGAGGATGTCTGACTCCTGGGTGGACGCCACAGTTGCTTTGCTCCCTCCAGGCTATACAGCGTCACCACTTGCTGGCTCCTTGTCAGCGCCTGACTGAAGTGTCAACGTGAAAAGCCAGTCAACTGGCTTGGCAAAATGATTATCGTTTGACCCTGAGTTCGCTGAGAAGGTGGACTTTGGGACTTGATCACTTTATTGATGAATAAAGATAAGTTTTTTGTGAACAGCTTGAGCTCCCGTGCTATTCTAAGAAATCCTCTGTTTGGTGTCGATAATGCATTGTGTATTTTCTTAGAGAAATATTTTGTTGCAGCAGCTCTTCAGTCACACTGATATCAGTTTATATCAATGTATTGTTCTCGCTCGTTTTGCCCTCACAAACACCAAATTTAGTCACAGTTTGGACCCCCGACATATGTACCCGAGCGAAAGATTTATCGCATCAGCAAGAAATGGGAGCAGGGGTACAGTAGCGAACTTTTTTGGATATCTCAGCCAAGAAGTTACAAGAAAGATAGACACCAGTACAGAAAATCGCATAAAAATCCTCAATTATTTTAATTTCATAGACAACCGCAATTCCCAATGGTTTTTTTTTTTTTCGTAAATCAAGGAAGCGATTGGTATAACTTTAGAAGTAACCAACGTTACCAATTTTCATTATATTACGTCTCTGAACTATTCTAAGACTTAACTTTTAAGCCTAGTTTGAGTTGGGGAAGCAGATTTTGTAGGGAGTAGTCATATAGTGGCTTAGGTTAGGCTGTCGCTCAGTAACGGATGAATGTTAAGCCATACTGGCTGGTGCGGGTGTGTGCATTGGGTCTATGTCAGGCCCTAGATTAAGCCTAGGTTAGGTTAGGTTAGGTTAGTTTGGGTTACTTTAATGCAAAATAGTGTGTTTTTAATTAATCTTCATCCTGATTTTGGGGGATAAACCCACTTTTGGAAATCTTACTCAAAATTCCAAAAGGGGGATTTTCCCCCCAAAATGAGGGTCAAAACTAATTAAAGCACAGTATTTTGCATTGGAAACCATAAAAATAATAATAAAAGAAAACGTTGATTACTTCTAAAAATTTACCAAGCGATTTTTTATAAGGCAGATTAGCGTAACAGCCGGATGCGCAAGAAGTAATGGTCTAAGGTTGTGTGAGTAGCGCAGCAGTATTTTCCGATGATTGCTGAGAGCAACCAGGTTTTGCCTCTTCAAAACAAATAATACCTTCTGGTTGTTGTTGTTTTTTTTTTTTTTGGAAATTTTTAACTAAAACCGAGTCAGTACTCTAATCGACGAAAGAAACTCTGAATTTCTAATCTCTGATTCGAATCGGAGCGCACCGAGAGATTTGGTGAAAGTAATTTTTGTGAGTGACCAAAAAGCAAAGTCATCATTAACCTGCTAGGTCCCAAACCCTAGAACAAAAATTAATACAAGAGGAGTATTGGTTTTAGGAAGTGTGAGGGAATATTTTTGGTGTAATCTACTAAGTTCTTTTTAGTATTTTCAGATCAGGAAATCAGAGGAAGATGATGAGCCACATGAGACAATGTTCAGCACTGCCTGACTTGCACGCTGGCTCGCTCGAACACGTTCCACACTTTCAGTGTGGACGCCTATTACATGTTATATTACCAATACTGTTGCGGAAATTGATCTCGGGACTCACAGATTAAAGCCAGGCAGTATATGAGGGAGGGGAGGGTGAGTTGGGGGGAGGGTAGTCAAATGGTGGGTGACAGAGTGACTTGGAGGCGTTTTGTCTGCGGCCACCCTTTGCGGGATTAGGGCGTCGGGCTATAGATAGATAGATAGATAGTTTTTCACTGTACCACGACCAGGTGAAAGTTGTCGCACCTCGTCACATACTTATAATCAAGGTGCCAACTCCCTCACTAAGGGCCTGAAAGGAAAGAGACAACCCCCTGGCAGAAAGAAGCTTTTAATCACACCCACAGCACGTCCGGCAAGTCAGTATGATAAAATAAACCTGTACTGACACAGGAAAAATCTTACAGAAAAAAATTATACTGATGTACTTTGGGTATGATTAAAAGCCTCTACTTGCCCGAATTCCAGGGTGCTGTCTTGTCTCTTTCAGGGACACAGGTAGCGGCGAAGGCACCTTGGTTACAAGTCTGTGACGAGGAGAGACAACTTTTACCTGGTCGTGGTACAATGAAAACCTACTTGGGTCTCACCTGCGATAAATGAATTGGATTCCCTGCACAGAATTGATAATATGTCAGTCGAATTTTCCATTATTAATACAGGTTTATTTCATCAGAATGGCATCAGAAACAGATACCATAAGGATTTCGTAACTGAACCAGTATATTTTTAGTTGTCTGCCTACGATGGGGTCTATTGGCATACCGTACTCGAGGCTCAGAAGGGCAGGGCACCGGAGCAAGGCAGGAGGTGAGAGCGGCCGAGCTGGGGAGCAGAGGTGGAGTGAGTGGGCGAGTGGCGTCTGGGTGATCGACTGGCAAACTCAGTTGCATAATCTCGTCACTTCTTGTAATATTATTCTCTTGACTATCACTCCATCATACTCACAGAATAATCTCACCATTGAGTGTACTGTTGCACTCATGGCACTTATTGCTATATACTCATCATTCTCATCACAAAATGTGGGATTTCCTGTACATTCCTTGTCTGGTAATTATTTGGACGAGTTTTGTTGAGGGAAGATACTACTTGACTGTCTTAGCAAACTTCTTCAATGATCTGAATATCAATATCTGCTCAGTAAGCAAATAAAAGAAGAAAAAAAGGCGTTGTCTTAATGAAATTACTGAACGACACCCTTTTCATCAGTTGCAAGAAAAGAAGAAAGTAAATAAAGAATTAAGATAACCTAGCATTATAGCTCACAAGCCATCGATGCCATAGACAGAAATTTTATACTGCTGTAAACAAGAAAATAAAAAGAACAGAGAGGGGGAGAAATAGCAGATTAATAACAGAAGAAATATTGGAACACACAGGCAAGGAAAAATGCTGTAAAGATGAAACGGACAAACAGAGGGTATTAGACAGTAGTTATAAGAGAGTATTTTATTCTATTTTATTTATTTATTCTTTTTAGGTGTAAGACTTGGGCATACAATACACTGGTCAATTCATTCCCTGAGGTCCATCAGTCTTCCTCCTACATGCAACAGTTGGCATTACACTCCTTTACTGCACCTACCATTGTTTGGGAAATATACGGAACCGACTATGATGAGACATGCTGGGGCTGTTTCGTTCACGATTAATGTGATGATATTAATGGGGGCGATTTGATGAGATATTCGTGGGTTTCACTGAAGTTAAAAAGAAAAAAAAAATGCCTTCACCGATACTAGATTCTCAAGCTGCTCTCTCTCTCTCTCTCTCTCTCTCTCTCTCTCTCTCTCTCTCTCTCTCTCTCTCTCTTCTATGGGTATCAATCTCGTGGTTTGTCCATCAGCAGTCCACTTCTCATTCCCTGTGATGATGACGCTGTGTTGACTCTGGATTAATTGTGTTAGCTTTTCTTACCACCTGGAATTACAATTTCTATCTGAGAGACTGATAAACAAATAGGTTATTATTTATACCTGACATCGCAGTGTTCTTTTGGAAAAAAAAATAGGAAAGTCTTATATAATGAATATCTTTGCGTAACAGAAAGAAATAAAAATGAATCATATATTAGACATATATCTATCTGTCTGCCTATCTATCTATGAATCTATCTGACTGTCTATGCCTGTATGTATGTATGAATGTATCTATCTATCTATCTATCTACCTCTCTCTCTCTCTCTCTCTCTCTCTCTCTCTCTCTCTCTCTCTCTCTCTCTCTCTCTCTCTCTCTCTCTCTCTCTCTCTCTCTCTCTCTCTCTAGTAGTGGTGGTGGAAGAGGAGGAGGAAAAGGTATAGGAAGAGCAAGAGAAAGAGGAGAAAGAAGAACAGGAGAAACAGGAGGAGGAGGAGGACTAGCAAATACACAACAGTGTCCACCATAATGTGGAGATCACACACACACACACACACACACACACACACACACACACACACACACACACACACACACACACACACACACACACACACACACACACACACACCGCTCGCTGGCGCATTGGTAGCGTTCTCGCTTGCCATCTGGTAGACGGGAGTTCGCGCCTCGCTCAGGTTGAGAAAAGTTTCACTGAAGAAGTGGGTGGTTACTGTCCCCCTTGAGCAAGGGGACGGGTGTGTGGGCGTGTGAAGGTCACAGCCTTGCCCTTAGATCGGAATATATGAGCTCTCAGCTCCCTTCCAGGTGGGTAAAATGCTGACGATCACGACCATCAAGTGATCCTGACCGACCCGGTGAATTACACACACACACACACACACACACACACACACACACATACACATATATATCTATATATATATCTGTATCTATATCTATCTATATCTATATATCTATATCTATCTATATCTTTATCTGTCTATAGCTATCTATCTCTATCTGTCTATCTATATCTATCTATCTATATCTATCTATCTATCTATCTATATCTATCTATCAATGTCTATATCTATATCTATCTATTTATCTATATCTATATCTATCTATATCTATTTATATCTATCTATCTATCTATATCTATATCTATATCTATCTGTCTATCTTTCTATATATATGATCTCCACATTATGGTGGACACTGTTCTGTATTTGCTAGTCCTCCTCCTCCTGTTTCTCCTGTTCTTCTTCTCTTTCTCTTGCTCTTCCTATACCTTTTCCTCCTTCTTTTCCACCACCATTACCACCACTACCACAACCACTACCACACTACCAGAAACACCCTCGCTTTATTTTATTATTATTTCACAGGCGTTTCACAGGTCAAATCATACAAACTTTGGGATCCTGTGTTCTTTTCCGTTCATTAAACATCATGGCAGTTTGCAAAGAAGCATGTCAGTGTTCAGTGGCAGTGTGGAGACCATCCAGTATTCCATTGAAAATGTTGGCAACTTTTATCCATTATCAGTTTTATCTTAATTGGTGTCATTATTATCAGTAACATAATTGTCTCTATCTATCTATCTATAGCCCGATGCTCTGTCACCGAAAGCAGGGAAGGGTGGCCGCAGACAAAACGCCTCCAGGTTGCTCTGTCACCCACCATTTATTTGCCCCCCTAACTAACTCCCCCCTCCCTCATATACCTCTCAGTTCCATCCCACCACCTTATCCTCGGTCTCCCCCTCCCTCTCCCTCCCTCCACTTCACGTACACACTGTACACCGTCTTAGTCAGTCACTATTATAAATCGGTCTTTTAGAATCCAGTAGCAGGTAAAACACAAACCAGGTAAAACAGAGACCAGGTAATACAGACCAGAGCAAAAACCAGGTAAAACACAAGTATAGATCTTTTCCACGTGACGTCACTGGTCATGTGACTTTTGTTTATGGCGCCATACTGGATGGCAAATTGTCGGACGTCTAGAGAGAGAGAATTGCAGATTCCACAATGGTAATCCATTGTTGTGCCTTTCCCTGTAAGACATGGCAGAAAAGTGGAAGGGAGGTAAACTTCTGCCGGTTTCCAGCCAATGAGGAAAGGCAACAGAAGTGGATAGCTGCCGTGAAGACGGAGAATTGGCAGCCGACGGCCTACACTCGACTCTGTAGCAGGCATTTCATATCAGGTGAGCCACCCCCCACCCCCTCCAACCCCACCCCCATCCCCCCACCGTCACCCAACCACCCCACACACACACCCACCCCACCCACACACCCCCACCACCCTCCCATTGCTACCCAAACTCCCCCACACCCAACCACCATCCCCCACTACCCATAACTCCCACCCCCCAACAACCTCCTAACCCCCCACTTTCGAACCCCAACCCACCTACACCCAACGCCCTCCAACTCCCCTCCACAAGCTCCCCAGCCCCCCATAATACCCCCCAACATCACCCAACCCCTTTCCTCTCCATCCCCTACCCGTCCCACCCCTTACCACCCATCCCCAACCCTCCCCCACACCCCCTCACCCCAGACCAACCCTAATCCCACCCCCACCCCCTCACTGCCATTCAAACCTTGCACACCCCTCCACCTCCTTCCCCCATTCCCACGCCCTCACCCTCCACTCATTCATCAACTACTCGATTCGTAGTCAGTGTTTACAATCCCTCCCCCCCCTGGCCCCACGTCAATAATTTACTGATTACCAAGATAATTTACATGTACTGTATGTCAATTCCAGCTGGATATATTACACATATTTACCTTGAACCCAGTGAACTTTCACGGGGTGTTCACCAAATAGTGATAAAAGATCGCCATATCTGAGATCTGGTTTCGGTCTCCGTACTTGAAACGAGCGAATTTCTCCCTAGACATGGTGTACGCGTCCAGCTTCAAACACTATCTTGTTCCTGTACAGATCTTGGTGGCGTTGATCCAGATTTCTGCATATATCAGACAGTTTAATCTCTGACAGCCCTGTCTGGACAGACACTACTGCGAGGAGTTTGCTGTCCAATATGGAGTCGTAAACAAAACCACGTGATTTTTGTGACGTCACTGGAAACGGTCTATTGGAGTATTATCATTAAGGTATTCTCCGGTAAAAGGATTCACTTTCATTCACTCATTTTCGTGGTCATGGAAAAAAAAAATCATGGTCAAAACATCTCCTCTATTGTTGCTAAAACCAAGAAATTAAATATAGGAGAGAGAGAGAGAGAGAGAGAGAGAGAGAGAGAGAGAGAGAGTCATTGTAGACAGGGCGCATCCACACGTGCCGTCGAACATACAGTATGTTGACAACACAGTTGGCAACATGTTTGGGTACATGTATGCAGACTGGTGTATGCAAACATGTTTCAGTGCAGCTTCGAACACTGGCAGCAGAGGTGATGGGATAAGTGTGTCCATAGCAGGCAGCTAAGACTTCATCATGATGTTGGCAACATGATCTAGACCAGTGGTTCCCAAACTTTTTCTGATCGTTACCCACTTTTCATACATGATCCTTGTCCATGGCCCCCCTTCCCCAGCCATAACCCATGACTACAGTGACTGTCTACACTACAGTCCTACACTCATCATGTCCATATAAAAATCACTCTAGCAAATCCTGTAATTTTGTTGATTCCATTTGTTATTTTCTCTTTTGTTAAGTATTAATAAAGAAATGTGTATTTTGTCTTAGCTGAATCTTATATACATATAATTATTGAAATGGTACTATAGGAATAATAAAATGCACATTAAAAAAATCCATACTTAGAGTAATTAAAAACTGCATTATTGCGAAAAGCTGATTCAGCAATTTAAAAAAATTGACTTGATTGAAAAAGTGTATTAATCTCACGCAATTTGATCTGATCTTTGAATCTTACAAATCTGATAACTTTATAATTCTGAAATGATATGCTATCACAGTGAGTCATAATTATCTGCCACAACCATGGCCTTCAATTGCGACACACCCACCTCCTCCCAGACCATTTGCTTCTGAACATTCATGCCACGTTCATTTTTCCTTCATTTGAATCCCCATTCCACTCAGTGTAAGTTCTCTCCACTAACTATCTACTCGCTAAACCCCTTCGGTTCAGGTTATGGCCCCCTACATTCTAATATATGGCCCCTAAGGGGGCCATGGCCCCCAGTTTGGGAACCACTGATCTAGACGCTGCTGTTCCCAACATGAATGAGGCGTGTTCGTTACTGTGTTGATTACATGTTGTCAACATTTGTTCGAGCTCACGTGTGGACGCGCCCTGACGTCGTTAACTCTGACATGATCGGGAACACTCCACTAATCTACATCCAAACCATTATATTCAGCTGAGAGTGAGTCATAGGAGCCTCAAGGTAATTGTTCTGGCACAAAAAGCTCTCGCGTGCTAGGGACATCTTTTAAATTCTGTGCCAAATAACACCCAAAGAGCTTTTACCAGGCGATTTACCGAGTTTATTACACTTTGCTCTTCACTTCCGTATTTCATAAATCCCTCCACTGTCGTCACAGTCGGAGTAAATAATATACAAAAGGATATTATTCAGTCATCTCCAAAAATGAATTGCTAAAGGAGAGGTGTCAGGGAGCTTCCTCAATCAACAACCATACAAGCCTGAGACATGACCTATGGTATCTCAGTGATATGCTGTAACTGTTTAATGAATCATGGGACTTTTACTGTGTATATTTAAGTGAAAGACAATTTCATCCAGCAATCGTTGTCAGACATAATTCTTAACATCACCTTGACTATATCTGTTCATGACGCCCATCGTCCACTCACTAGATGTAGTGCGTCCATCGGGTTATTCTACAACGAGTGATATGCCAAGTGGTTTCTTGTAAGCTAGGAACCCATTTAAGAGATTCCGGTGTTCCTTTTCCCAGCACCTATCAGTTCCACGCACCACACCTTCCCCAGCACTCCATGTTGCATCACCGCTTGAGGATTATGTTATACTCGTTTTACTCAAAATTAGCCTAGATTTTCATCCATTTGCCGCTCATTTCACATAGCTCGGTGCAGACAAAAAGAGCAAACTACAGCTCTGCATCCTTTCCACAGCACTTGTCAGCGACATCATACTATAATGCTAATTTATTGTTACAGCTCATGAGTCATGATGGAGAGATGGGAGCTTCACGCCAGGTTAGAGTAATAGCAGTATAGACTGTGTGTCATCTTTCACTGTGAAAACATCACGAAATGGAAATGGCAAAGGTGATCAGTCTCTCACCCTGCACCCACCCTTACCCCATCCCCCGTGCACTGCAGCTTATAAACGCCCGGCCATGTGAACCTAGCAACCTTTTTTTGTGTTATAGGTATCATAAAACATGTATAATATATAGAAACTTTTATGGAGGATATTTATGTAAACTTGCTATTACTCATACAATGGTAATGACTGGTTCATTGTGATTATTAAACTACATTTATTTACAAAGATAAATAAGAATGATAAATGCAAAATGTAATAATAATAATAATAATAATAATAATAATAATAATAATAATAATAATAGAACGTAGATATCTGAACATATCAGGGACTTCTCTTCATCGGAAAAAAAAAATGTGTAAGCTGTAATACAGTAACAAATTCGTCCCTTGCTTGAACGGCAAAAGTGTTAAGTGAAAAAGTTTTACACCTTGTACAGTCACGACCAAGTCGTGTCCTTTTTTCGAACCCCGTAAATGTTCGAGCAGCTTTTTCGAAGCTTCAAGGAGACTCATGCGTATCTGGGAACAGTATCAGTGAGGACTGCAGGGACTGGGGATGGAGAGGATCGTCATGTCATTGAGCAGCTTTTCCTGCTCTTGGCTTTTTATACAAACAATAGAGATGGAAAATCTAGATGAAATGCGACAGGAAGGTTCTTCCTCCCTTCTCCGAACACTCCCCGTCCACCATAATACTGCCTTGATTCTCACCAACTGACTCCTTTTCCTTGGGCAGTTGTATAGCACAGTCAAAAGAACATTATGACATAACAAGAAAACAAAGAAAACTGCCTTGTCTCTTCACATGCCTGTAATATCAGACGATGTAGCAGGACGTTATTTTATCGTGACATCTGAAACTTTTACAGTAGTTAAGTGTCAGACCACTTATTAACCAGAAACTATGGGCGTTGGTGATGGTGGGGAGTCTAAACTCGGGTATAGACCCAATATGTGTTTGTTATATTAAGAAAATGAAGACCAAGGATTGTATATGTGACAAAAACACGTCCACCCCATATATCTAATGACTTGACTGTGAGGAATAGCAAGGAGAGGTAAGTGTTTGTTATGAATTGTTTACTTACTCCTTTTTGGTTGTTATTACTGAGGGAAGATTAGTATATATATATATATATATATATATATATATATATATATATATATATATATATATATATGTGTGTGTGTGTGTGTGTGTGTGTGTGTGTGTGTGTGTGTGTGTGTGTGCTGAACATTATGAAAAATTAAACCCTGTTTTATGAATGCATGAGTCACACATTTTGGACCATAATGTCACAATCTGACACAGGTTTTGTCTCTGCACTACTTGGGAAACAACATACCTTCGGGTGGTTAGTTTCCATAAGCTGTGCATGGGAGGATTTAATCAAATCTCGGCCTGCAAGACATTATTTCCTATTAACCAACAGAGAAAAACACTGAAAACTTGATCATGACTACAGTTTTGTGCCACACTAATCATATGAAATGAATCTATTGTAGTCAATACCCATGGCTCCCTACTTTCGTGACCTTTCCTGACAATGGTGTTTACACCTTACCTCATCATGCTTTATCAATACCCGAATTTAGACTCCCCACCATCACCAACATCCATTGTTTCTGGTTAATAAGTGGTTAGGCACTGATTTAACTACTGCAAAGGTTTCATATGTCGGCACAATATAAAATTCTTCTACATCGTCTTAGAATTACAGACATGTGAACCAACAAGGCAATGTTTTCTGTGTTTTGTTGTTGTGTCGTAATGTTTTGTCAACTATGTGCTATACAGCTGCCTTAGGAAAGAGAGTCAGTTGGAGGGATTTGAGGCAGTATTATGGCGGACGGGGAGTGTTCGGAGAGGGATGAAGCAACCTCCCTGTCACAGCTCAACTAGATTTTGTAGAAGCTGCATATCCATTTTAGCATGTGGTAATATATTATAGTTTTCATTATCTTATTCCATCTCCATTGTTTGTGAAATACCCACCTGGCGGAGCGATCCCGACTGTACCACCCCAGGAAGAGAACATGGGGAGGTAGCCCCCCACCTCAAGAGGAGGCAGTGGGGAGGTATACCCGCGTTCTGCGCCACAGGAACATATATCCCCCATGACCTGACGCCCCTCTTCCATCGTGCTGGACCACCAGGCAGTTCTTAGATCAAGTGCGTTACTCTCCAGTGGAGCAAGCACTTGCCAGAATCGGGGTGGGACTTGCAGTAGCCAAGTCCAAAGTAAGCCCTCAGACACAGTGCCCACCGGACCTGCCTCAAAAAGAGGAACGGACTCCACTGGAGCTGTAGTTCCTACTACATGCCAGGGGAGCAGCAGCACAGTGGCGTCCATTGGATCTACTGTAGCAGGGACCGTCAAGCCTACCAAGACGGGGAACAGACCACCGGTCGTTCCCCCTCCATGACTCCATAGGCTCCCTGCGAAGACAACGCCTCTTGCTTAGCCTGCCCATCCTATGGCAGAGCAAGGTGCCCCTTTCGCCTCCCCTCCTGTACAGAGAATGGAAACTGCTCCCCCACAGGTACGCTGCCAGAGACCAGCCAGGGCGAGACCACCCAAAGGCCAGGTATCCTGTCGCTGTGACCCCACCCTCATTGGCTACAGCCACTGATGGACTCCCCCAGAGCAAGTGGCTGCAGACCACCCCTGACGGCCTCATCCTCCATGCGAGACCTCAGTCCCAGGCGCCGGCAAGCCGCCCCCGATATTAACAGCAGTTGCCAGACTCCCCTCCCAGTGCAGGCAGCCACAGGCACCACCTGACGGCCGTCGCTTCCAGGCGAGACTGCAGACCCAGGGAGGCAATGAGAGTCTTGCGTCAGATCCTTGGCCCGGACCAGGCCAGGTCCGCCCCCAGGATACCCACCACGACAAAGGGCATGCGCCGTGTTGAGCGCCTCCTAGCCGTGTTTGGCCCTAGCCTTGAGTGCCACCCCCCTCCCAGGGCCCTCACCAGGAAAGGGCTGCCCATCACTCTACCCTTCAGCTTGACCTGGACCCCAGACTATGCCGCTAGAGACTCGCATCGGAAGCACACCCCAGATGGCCCTCCTCCCACTCCTGGCCACCTGCTACAGCTGCCCATGTAGTGGTCATAGGTGCACCCCTCGTGCCCACCGACGACCAGCAGTACCATGAGTTGTAGTGCTACAGACTTTGTGTTCATTCCTCTTCCCCATCCTCCTAACGTCATGCCCCCGTGTGTGTGCCCCCTACTTGTATCAACCCCCCCCCCCCTTGTGCTAGTGTACATCCTAGTGAGAAGTTCCCCTGTTCCCCAAGTGACATCTCCTCACTTCATATCCTTGTGCAAATACCTCGGGATTCAGTGTAACGGGGTTATCCAGCCCCATCCCCGTCACATACTGTAGTAGTACATCTCAGTGTAGTGAAACTATTCTTAGGCATTCAAGCATGTTGTTCCCTTCCCCATGCAATACATACCTGACCTGACTCTACATCCCAGTCTAGTGACTAAATATTGTGTTTGTACCATGTAGGTGTATTACATTGTGATGTACAGTGCCTTGTGTTACATTGCGCTCATACCACCTGTGCGTATTGCATTGTGATATACTGTGTCGTAGGTTGTATTACATTCATACCCCTCCTTGACTTGTGTTGTAATATATATATATATATATTGTTACATAGCCTATGATTTCATCATCCTTTGTATAATTCTAACGTACAGTATGCTACATGTTTGATCACGATTCGCCTCGTGGCTTCCATAGTGACCAAGCTTCCGTGTTCTACCTCACTCCCCCCTTCTCCTCCCTTATAGTAGAGTAAGTCGTTCTTTCTGTTGTTAAGGGCAGGAGTGTGAATTCTTTTTCCCCTATGGCTTCATTTGCGCATCCTTCTTACAAGTTGTATCAAGCTCTGCCTGCCTCTATATAATGAGCGCAGTCTCTGCATTAATTGCCACTTAGATCTATTCCTCATTTTGTTCACATCTCTGTCCTCCCCTGTACAGTTGTTATTATTTTTGTGAGTGCTCAGGAAGTCTTCAACCATCTAGCTGCCGTGTAATTTGAGTATAAGTGTTATTACATTTTTTTTCTTGTACTGTATAGCATAAGGTGTTAATTCGTAGGCCAGGTAAGGTTTTTGTGTGATTCATGTGGAGTTTTTGATGTCAGCCATTATTAATAATATTTTGTATCTGTAATAATATGTCTTGCATTACCTGAGCATTATCTGGTTTTCTCATTTTATTAGGGCTGACTTAGATAAATTTACTCTTGTTAATTTCGTGTTAATAGAGGCTGTTGCAGTTAACCATATATTTAACCCGTTTTTTGCCATTACATTGTCCTTATGAGTCCTGAATGTTTAGTTGTTAGTTTGAGCATTAAACTTTAACTTGTAATTTTACCTAACTCTTTTGTTTTGAACCTGGAACTTTGCGGAACCTGGAACTTTGCGGGACAGTAGTGATTTTTAGTATTCTCACTTGAAGTGTTCATTATCTTTCTCTGTTCCGTAGCATAAATTTGGCGACCTCTTATCAGGATATTCAGGATATTATCATAAAGATATTGCTTGATATTTTGTGACTGTGATTTATTTATGATGTCTACTATTACTATGCTTGATAAAGCCAAAGATTTTTTTATCAAATGTGCAAACAGTGTGTGATGTAAAAAACAGAACAAAGAATGAACTTAAGCTTGTTGCTTAACAATTGGGAATTGCTGTTCGCTCTCATCATTCTAAAGATCAAATTGTTGGCATGATTAATAAAAGCTTGTTTGATGTAACTCCTCCAGATGAGCAAACGCAGATTGAAATAGCTAAGTTACAGCTAGCCCTGCAGGAGGCTCGTGCTAAGGAGGCTGAGTTTCAGGCACATGCTAAGGAGGCTGAGTCTCAGGCTTGTATTCAGGAGGCACAAATTGAACTTGCTAGGATTCAGGCAGACCATGAGTATCGCATGGAACAAGGGGGAACTGGATCATCTAGCTCTGATGATTTTGATGTGGCTAAAAATGTGAAACTTGTCCCTCCTTTTAATGAATCTGATTTAACAAAGTATTTTCAGTTGTTTGAGAGGGTAGCTACAGGTTTTAATTGGCCCAAACGTATTGGCCAGTACTCCTTCAAACTGTTCTCACCGGTAAAGCTCAAGTAACTTATGCATCTTTGCCTCAGGATCAATCTGATAATTATGATGTAGTTAAGGGCTTGATTCTTAAGGCCTATGAGCTTGTTCCTGAAGCCTATAGAGTAAAATTTAGGACAACTTATAAGCAAGATAAGCAATCCCATGTTGAGTATGCAATAATCAAAGAAGATCTGTTAGAGCAGTGGTTAAATTCTAAGAATGTGGATTCTGATTACCAGATGATTTTGCTAGAGGACTTCAAAAAGTGTATTAATAAAGATGTAAGCCTATATCTTGATGAGAAAAGAATAGATAATTTGTCTGATGCTGCAGTTTTAGCTGATGAATATGTTCTCACTCACAAGAGATATTCTAAAGAAAAAAGGAAAGCTGAGAGTAAGTACGTTGCCTCTACTCAGAGTACAGGTAACAGGAAAGAGAATAAAGATGATGTTTCTCAGGAAGTAAATACCAGCTCCACCTCTAGATTTCAGAAAAGTAAATGTACTTATTGTAGTAAGCTTGGTCATACTACAGAGAAATGTTTCAGGAGACAGCGTGATGTGAACAAAAAGGAGTCTTTAAATACTCAGTCAATTGGTCTAGTGTCCACCCTTGAGAGTTCCCAGAATTCTTTAACTGAGTTAACTGAACCTGCTTTGAGGGGTAAATTAAATTCTCATGATGAAGCTCCTCTTTTGAGCAGTAACGTGGGTGACACTCTCAAGAGTTCATGTGCTAATTTCCTGTCTGATGGTTTTGTCAGTCCTCTGGACAGTAATAACAGGAAATCAGTTAAAATATATCGTGATACAGGTGCTTGCCAATCCTTTATGCTGACCAGTGTTCTAGGCTCTAATGTTAATTCCTCTGATGAAACTGTAATCTTACAAGGTGTAGGGAATAATTACTTCTCTGTCCCTCTGTGCAGAGTGAATTTAGAGTCTGGTTTTGTTAATGGTTCCGTTATGGTTGGGTAGGTTGAGACACTCCCAATGTCAGGTGTAACTTTCTTCCTTGGAAATGATATTGGTGGAAGTCAAGTGTGTCCAGCTCCTCAGTTGTCTAGTGAACCAGTGACTGCGACCCAGGATTGTGATGTCTCTGATGTGTTCTCTGCATGTGCTGTCACTAGGGCTAAGTCTAAAGTTACTGGTGACTTAGAGGATAATGATGATGATGAAGTTATCCTAGCTGACACTTTTCTTGCTAATTTGGACCACTCACCAGATGAGGGAGTACCCCGTAGTGTTGATAATTTGTCTCGTCAAGAGTTGGTTGAGTTGCAGGTTGCTGACGCTGAGTTGAAAGGTTTTGCTAACCCTGTTTGCAGTGAGGAAGAGTCAGCTGGTGCTTCTACTTGTTATTATATAAAGTCAGGAGTACTTATGAGGAAGTGGAGACCCCAACAGCATCAGCCGACTGTGAATGGGAGGTTGTACATCAAGTTGTCATCCTTCGTGTTTGTAGGCAGGATATCACTAGAGTGGCTCATGATTCCAGTTTGGCAGGACACCTTGGAGTGAGGAAGACTGTGGCACGCATTTTGAAACACTTCTACTGGCCAGGTATCTTCAGAGATGTTTCCTGGTATTGTAAGTGTTGTCACACCTGTCAAGTTGTGGGGAAGTGTAATCAGACCGAAAAGGTTGCACCTCTAGTTCCTATTCCTCCTTTTGAGGAGCCATTCACCCGTGTGTTGGTGGATATTGTGGGCCCTCTTCCTAAGACTTCTTCAGGATTTTCTTATGTGTTGACCCTGATTGATATGGCTGCTCGTTATCCTGAAGCCATTCCACTTAGAAATATCTCAGCAAAGAACGTAGTTAAAGAAATACTAGGGTTCTTCACAAAGTTTGGTCTGCTCAAGGAGGTATAGTCAGACCGGGGAAGTAATTTCATGTCAAATGTTTTCAAGCAGTCTCTGAAAGAGTTGGGCATCACCCAGATCAAGTCTTCAGCTTACCATCCCCAGACCCAAGGAGCGTTGGAGAGATATCGTCAAACACTCAAATCGATGCTCAGGAAATACTGTTTGGAACATCAGAAAGACTGGGATAAAGGTCTTCCATTCGCTGTATTTGCCGCAAGAGAATCTCCAAATGAATCACTGGGCTTCTCACCCTTTGAACTACTGTTTGGCCATGGAGTAAGAGGACCCCTTAAGCTACTCAAGGAATGCTGGCTGTCGGAGGAAGATGGCCTCAACCTGCTGAAGTATGTGATGAAGTTCAAAGAACGGCTGTCAACTGCTTTACAGCTGGCGAGAGAGAATTTAGGAGCTGCTCAGGAGAAGATGAAGACTTGGTATGATAAGAAGTCCAGGTTATGCCACTTTCAGCCAGGAGATCAGGTTTTGATTCTGCTACCGGTGCATGGGCAACCTCTTCAAGCCAAGTTTAGTGGTCCTTATTTCGTGGAGAAGAAACTCAGTGATGTCAACTATGTCATCACCACACCAGATCGTAGAAAGAACAAGCAACTTTGTCACATCAACATGCTAAAGTTATATCACAGGCGGGACGAAAATAACCCAGTCTGCACTGTAGTTGTTCCACCCGAGTCTGCAAGTGAAGTTCTCCCATGCAGCATGAGCCTGAGTGATAGTTTGGGGAAGAATCCTGATATCATGAATGATCTCCAGACTAAGCTTTCTCATCTAGCTCCCGAGGAAAGGCAGGAGTTTTCGGCATTACTGCAGGAGTACCCGCAAATGTTCCGTGCCACTCCAGGAAGAACCACTGTGTTGATGCATGATGTCGATGTTGGAGACGCAAAGCCAATTAAACTGCCTCCTTACCGTGTGAACCCAGTGAAAGTTCCTCTCATCGAGAAGGAGCTTGGCTACCTGTTGGACCACAAGATGATTGAGCCCTGTCAGAGCGAGTGGAGTTCTGCTGTCACTCTAGTCCCTAAACCAGGCGGGTCACAGCGGCTTTGCATCGACTACAGACGTGTTAATCAGATAACCAAAACACACACTTACCCTCTCCCTCGCGTGGAAGATGCATAGACAAGATCGGAAAGGCTAGGTACATAAGTAAGTTTGATTTGTTAAAGGGATACTGGCAAGTACCTATGACTGAACGTGCTAGGGAGATCTCATGTTTTGTAACACTAGGAAAGAGCTACAAAGTTTTTTGGGAATGGTAGGTTATTACAGGAGATTTGTTCTTAACTTTTCAATTCTTGTATCACCACTTACAGACCTACTGAAAAAGGGAGTTAAATTTGTCTGGACCGATAACTGTGAATCCTCTTTCAGCAAACTTAAAGCTATCCTATTAAGTCAGCCAGTGCTCGCTACTCCAAATTTTGCTAAGCCTTTTAAGACGGCTGTTGATGCAAGTGATACAGGAGCTGGGGCTGTTTTGCTGCAAGAGGATGATCAGGGTATTGAACACCCTGTATCTTATTACAGTAAGAATTTCACTCCACCTCAAAAAAACTACTCAACTATTGAGAAAGAGGTTTTGGCCTTGATTTTGGGTTTACAGCATTTTTCATTTTTTGTGTGTTCTGGTTTTGACCCCATAGTCATTTATACCGATCATAACCCACAGAAATTCCTTAGTAAGTTTAAAGATAAAAATCAGAGATTGACAAGATGGAGTCTACTTCTTCAGGAGTATTCATTAGACATACAACATGTCAAGGGGAAAGAAAATGTTATTGCAGATTGCTTATCTAGACTTTAGACAGATTGTTTTAGAGTAATAAGAAATTTCCTTTGTAAATTTCTTTTTTTTGTGGGGAGGTGTTACATAGCCTATGATTTCATCATCCTTTGTATAATTCTAACGTACAGTATGCTACATGTTTGATCACGATTCGCCTCGTGGCTTCCATAGTGACCAAGCTTCCGTGTTCTACCTCACTCCCCCCTTCTCCTCCCTTATAGTAGAGTAAGTCGTTCTTTCTGTTGTTAACTCGTCACGTCCCGAGCCTTTCCGCACCTATGACATCCCCCAGTCCCGAGCCTTTTTGGAAAAAAAAAATTTCTTATAAAACTTCCGCTTAGGTCGAGAAACGATGGAAAATCTTGAAGAAAGTGGTCTCTGCGGTCTATAAGTGGTCTATACAGGTGCGGTTTCCCCCCTCAGGTATCGTATTCTGTAATGGGCTGGATATGCGTTAACGTTTTCTATGGTAAGGAATAATGGGACAAACAACACACAACACGTCTACATTTATTGAATTTGAACTAATAAACAATAACAGTAACAATATAATGGATTTCAGACACATATATAGGAAAAATAAGCATTGTACAATCGCGTGAGCATAGCGAGTTAGGTCCGAGTCGTATCATGCTATATGCTAATTTTCTGTTATGAGTCTACCTATCATTTTTTCTACTTGTATACTTCTGTTCAATGACAATTTACCAATTACAACTGTTTGTAAGTGTTTTCAGATGTTTTCATTCATTATGATGACATGCAGCATAAGTTTAGCCCACATCAGCTTAGTAAGCGCACTCGCTATGACTCGTATTTCAACATACCAAATTTTTTTATCACTTTCCAATTATTTTCCCATTTACATAGAACCTTTCCCCCACCACTGTGAAGGTTTTCAATTATTTTCATTCATTACGAGGGCATTTAGCGATATGCTAGCGCCTATTCACGTAGCAACCACGATCTCAAACACTCGTGTTTCATCATCTACTTTATTTATTCACTCCAATTATATTTTCCCACTTACATTACACACGTTTACACCCCTCCAATGCACTGCACATACTTACTGCCATTATTTATTCAAGTGAGCGTGAGAATATCGCCTGAAAATACCCTCGCAAGGAATGCTACGTCATACATAATACTCACACACTTATATACTAATTCACTCACACACTTATATACTAATTATTCACTTTATCACTTGCTGACTTTTATTTTGACTAATACGTGCCTTATTCATTCGACTAAGCGTCAGGAAATCTTATCTTTATAGACACGCTATGAATATTTGACTTAGAATATACATCATCATATACAATAATTTGAACTTATATTATACCCGTAAGAATGTCACATAATAGAAAATATATAATAAGGGGCCGTATTTATTGCACTGAGCGACAGAGTATCGCATCAAACAACCCTCTCTATGTAAGTTTCAACTTAGGGCAGATTTATATACTTACACCCAATGTTTTCACTTATGTTCTACCCGTAGGCACTTTATACTAATATTTGGCGATCCACATGACTGATATTTTCACAGAGCGTTTGTTTGTCGCATTTACCGCATAATTTCAGCGTCCTTTCGCATTCACACCATGCTAAAATTGCAGCAACGTGTGATATTCACTAAAACATGGGTGAATGCACAGACCCACGTCACACTGCACGCACTCATAGCGGGTGGCCTTCCTCTGTGTCGTGAGTCTCACCTGGGAATGACTGCACACGTGACACCTGCGCTGGGGCCTAGGTGTGTTGGGCTGGGGAGGGATAGGAGTGGGGAAATGGCGGGCGGATATTCTCTGGGGAGTATGGGTAATATGGGCAGTGCGGGGGCGCTGTTGGGGCCTTTCAACAGCATACTTAGCAAAGATTTCTCGTGTGAGCTCCCTCACAAACCCTTCAAAGATTTCCTGAACTCCTGTGGTCATGGCGTGAAGGTGGTGGCAATTCAGAGCAGTGATATCTAGCAAGTGAAAGAACAGTTTTTTATACCACTTCATCGTGGGCCTGGCACATTCTACCGTCGATATCATGGAGTCAGACTGGTCCACGAGGCGCATGTTTATATTCTAATCCATTACACACTCAGGTTTCCAAACACGACGCCTGCTCTCGCTATGGTAATCAACAGAATCAGTACGGTGCATCAAGGGGCGGTGAACCGTGGACAAGAGGCTTACTTCTCTGTTGTGGTTCCACATTGTTGCAAGGATGTTGTTTGCTTTGAAGAAGACAACCTCACTCCTTGCAAGTTTCCGCCATACCTTGACCATGTGACGCCGGTTCACCTTTACGGTTCCACAGACTCCCGTTTCATGTCTGTGAAGATAACGAGCGAGAAGAGGGCTAGTGTACCAGTTGTCGAGGTAGAGAACGTGACCACGATGAAGGTAGTCTTGTATCATCGTCTTTACCACTGCTCCCGAAAGTCCTATACTTCGATCTTCTATTATGTCTGTCTGTGCACCGGTGTACAAGACTATGTCTTGCACGTATCCAGTCCTACAGTCACACATAACAAAGATCTTGAACCCAAAACGGTGCCTTTTGCTGGGTATATACTGTCTGAATGAAATATTGCCTCTCCACAACACGAGACTCTCGTCTATGACGAGATCTCTATAGGGATAGAATGAGGATCGAAAGGTTTGCCTGAGGTGATCAAAGACCAGCCTAATTCGCCTCATTTTGTCAGTGTTGTTTGCATTTGCAGGGTCATTAGCATCATAAAAATGGAGGCGACTTAGAATTTGTTGAAACCGATTACGGCTCATCACTTGACCAAATATGGGGGTAAACATAACAGGGTCCCTAGTCCAGTAAGCAGGAATTCTATTTTTTCTTATTATACCCATCAAAAGGACAAGGGCAAAAAATAAGAACATTTCTGGAATGGAGACAGGGTAATCATAAATCATAGAATGCCTACTCCTTGTTCCCAATCTTTCACTTTCTAGCCGCTGGCCGCTTGCAAACAGGTTTGTTTGAAAAACGATCTGATCTACGAAGGCCTCACTGAAAAACAGGTGGAAAAAATCCAACCTGCTTGAATTACAGTGAATACCTGGTGCAATGCAGCCAGATCGCCCATGCTCAGTGAAGGGGTGAATGAGGGGAGAAAAATCACTCCCATCCTCTCAATCCCACGACACAAATCCCTCGTCCCCATCACCGCCTTCGTCTGGGTGGGGAGGAGATCCTGGTTGGGGAGGTTGGGGAGAAGGAGTACGGAGGGCTTCCCCACTGTCACTCCTCTTCCCTCTGCCTTTACCCTTTCCCTTTCCCTTACCCTTACGGCCTTGAGGAACATTAGGGGGCTGTGGGGATGAAATTGTTGAATATTGGGGAGCAGAAGACGTGCTGGGGAATGGTTCCTCCCCACCTTCCTCCTCCTTACCACACCACGTGCTCTCTCACGCAACCTTGCTCGACCACGTGTTAGGGGATATTGGGGAGCATAAGACGTGCTTTGGAGTGGTTCCTCCCCACCTTCCCCCTCCCTCACAACCCCACGTGATAATGAATGCACTCGCACTGGCCCACGTGATCCACTCTGCCGCCTCACACTGCGTAGGGAGAGCAATGACTCACCCACCTCACTCTCACTTTCCCTAATCCCAGGAATGTCCATTTCACTCCCCACTCCCTCCACTTCACTTCCTACCGCCCCAAACAGAATGCTAGGCCCATACCTGTTTAGACGACGTGGTGTGCGCTCTGGGCCACGATTGGTAATCACCTCCCGCCCATACCACGTGGCAGCACGTCCCACGTCTCCGTCCTCGTCCTCGTCCTCGTCCTCGACCTCGAATTCTGCTTCCAAAGCACGCTGGGGATAGGGATATGATATACCACGTGCCTTCTTTGCCTCCTGCCCCTCTCTAGCAGCATGGTAAGTCACGTACTGCCGCTTCCTGGGTGACGGAACTTCCTCGTCACTGCTGGTGGTTTCTTCCTCCTCTGGCTGCACATAATCCTTGTCCATCTCCTCGTCATCCAGTGGGGAATCACTGTCGCCGGTAAAGGTGTCCAGGGCGACTTGAATTTCGCTCTCTGAGAGACCTCTCTTAGCCATGTCTGAGCAGGAGCGTGGCTACCAGGTGAGTGGACGAGTGGCTGGCTAGCGCGGGTCGCGCGGGGTCGCCGAGTGTCCCCGCCTGGTGGCAGGTAGGGGAAGGTCAGGCGAGGGTACGTACCGCAAATCAAGCGCGAAATCTGAAAATTGTCGAAATTATGCACATTGCAATTGCACGACGTACTGGTGCGTCGCCGGGACTGGCAAATGCAAATCGTGGTGACGTACCCATATGTCATCGGGACGGGGCGGGTTAAGAGCAGGAGTGTGAATTCTTTGTCCCCTATGGCTTCATTTGCACATCCTTCTTACAAGTTGTATCAAGCTCTGCCTGCCCCTATATAATGAACTCAGTCTCTGCATGAATTGCCACTTAGATCTATTCCTCATTTTGTTCACATCTCTGTCCTCCCCTGTACAGTTGTTATTATTTTTGTGAGTGCTCAGGAAGTCTCCAACCATCTAGCTGCTGTGTAATTTGAGTATAAGTGTTATTACATTTTTTTTCTTGTACTGTATAGCATAAGGTGTTAATTCGTAGACCTGGTAAGGTTTTTGTGATTCATGTGGAGTTTTTGATGTCAGCCATTATTAATAATATTTTGTATCTGTAATAATATATCTTGCATTAACTGAGCATTATCTGGTTTTCTCATTTTATCAGGGCTGACTTAGATAAATTTACTCTTGCTAATTTCGTGTTAATAGAGGCTGTTGCAGTTAACCATATATTTAACCTGTTTTTTGCCATTACATTATCCTTATGAGTCCTGAATGTTTAGTTGTTAGTTTGAGCATTAAACTTTAACTTGTAATTTTACCTAACTCTTTTGTTTTGAACCTGGAACTTTGCGGGACAGTAGTGATTTTTAGTATTCTCACTTGAAGTGTTCATTATCTTTCTCTGTTCCGTAGCATAAATTTGGCGACCTCTTATCAGGATATTCAGGATATTATCATAAGGATATTGCTTGATATTTTGTGACTGTGATTTATTCATGATGTCTACTATTACTACGCTTGATGAAGCCAAAGATTTTTTTATCAAATGTGCAAACAGTCTCTGCATTAACCCGTGGCGTCCCGTCGACATACTTCCACGTCCTCACGTTTTGTCACTGCCAATCCCGTTGACGTACTTCAACGTCTTGCAATTGCAAGGTTCATAATTTCCACAATTTTCAAAATTCGCGTGAGATTTTCGATTCGCCCACATACCCAAGCCTCCCCTACCTGCCGCCAGGCGGGCAGCGTCCCAGACCCCGCGTGACCCGCGCTCGCCCTTGTCTCGGTCACTCACCTGTTAGCAGTGACCCAGGTCAGACATGGCGCGGAAAGGTCTCTCAGACGACGAAATTGCATCCGCCCTGGAAGCCTTCACTGGAGATAGTGATTCTCCACTTGATGATGATGTGGTGGATCGTGATTACGTCCAGCCAGAGGAAGAAATAACAAGCAGTGATGAAGAGGTCCCTTCGCCCCGGAAAAAGCGGTATGTGACATACCGTAACGCAAGGGAAGGCCAGCCTGCACCCCAACCACGTGCACGGCTATCTCTCCATCCCGAATCTGATGAGGATGAGGATGAGGACGATGAGGATGACGGCGGCTTAGGACGTGATATCGCCTCTTGGTTGGGTAAAAAAAAAATATCACCCCGAGGATCAGAAGGTGGGGCGAGAAGACATATCAGGTATGGTGCAAGTCTTTTGTCTGGGGAAGTGGAAAGTGGTGTGGTGGGAGTGCTGGGTGAAAGGGAAAGTGGTGTGGCGGGAGTGCGGGGTGAAAGGGAAAGTGGTGTGAGGGAGGCAGCACGAGCACGTGGTGCACGTAGGCCTAGGGGAGAGGAGGTGGAGCCATTCCCCAGCACGTCTTTCGCCCCACAATATTCCCAAACTTCCTCCCCACAGCCCCAGGATGTGGGGAAAGGAAGGAAAGGGAAGGGAAAGGGTAAAGGAAAAGGGAGAGGGAAGAGAAGTGCGAGTGATGAAAGGCGCCGCTCTCCACCTCCCCAACCTTCCCCACCACCCTCACCTCCCCACCCTGACGAAGGGAACAATGGGGACGTGGCTGGAGACGGTGGTGTCTCGTGGAACTGGGAAGATGGGAGTAATTTTACTCCCATCATTCACCCTTTCACTGAGGAGTGGCGGTCTGGTTGCACGGCTCCAGGTGTGCATGCGGGTTCCTCTAGGGTGGATTTTTTCCACTTGTTCTTTGGGGAGGCGTTTGTGGGGTGCATAGTGGAACAGACCAATATATTTTCACGAACACAGCGCCGTGAAAGTGAATGTTTGGGAACCACGAGCAGGCATTCCCAACAATATGACTATCCCGTGACAATTTCAGAGATGTTCTTATTTTTTGCCCTGGTTCTCTTGATGGGTGTTGTACGAGAAAACCAAATTCCTGCCTACTGGACAACTGACCCAATGATCCTCACACCTTTCTTTGGAAAGGTGATGAGTCATAACAGATTTCAGCATATTCTCGGCCGCCTCCACTTTTTTGATGCAGAAGATCCAGCCAATGCAAATAACACAGATAAAATGAGGAGAATTAGGCTGGTATTTGATCATTTACAGGAAATGTTCCACTCTTCATTTTATCCTTACAGAGACCTCGTCATAGACGAGAGTCTTGTGTTGTGGAGAGGCAATATTTCCTTTCGGCAGTACATACCCAGCAAGAGACACCGTTTCGGGTTCAAGATCTTTGTTATGTGTGACTGTAAGACTGGTTATGTGCAAGACATAGTCTTGTACACGGGCACACAGACAGATATAACAGAAGATCGTAGTATAGGACTCTCTGGTGCCGTGGTGAAGACAATGATAGAGGAGTACCTTCATCGTGGTCATGTGTTGTACCTGAACAACTGGTACACTAGCCCTCTTCTCGCTAGGTTCCTCCACCAACACGACACCGGAGTCTGTGGTACAGTCAAGAGAAACCGTCGCCATATGGTCAAGATAGGGAGGAAACTTGACAAGAACGAGGTGGTTTTCTTCCAGGCCAATAACATCCTTGCCACCCTGCGGAACCACAACAGGGAAGTTTGCCTCCTATCAACTGTTCACAGCCCCCTGATGCACCGCACAGACTCCGTGGATCACCGTAGCGAGAGGAGGTGCAACGTCTGGAAACCTGAGTCTGTACTGGACTATAATCTGAACATGAGGCAAGTGGATCAGTCAGACTCGATGATTTCCATTGTTGACTGTGCCAGGACCACGATGAAGTAGTACAAAAAGCTCTTTTTCCACTTGCTCGATATCACGGTCCTGAACGCACACTACCTGCACGCCATGACCACTGGAGTATCTGAGACCTTTGAGGGGTTTGTGAGGGAGCTGGCACGTGAAATAATCGCCAGGCATGCCCAGGACAGACCCACACACCGCACCCGCACCCCCATGGCTGCCCAGACTCCCCTGCGTCTCGCAGGACGCCACTATGCTAGCACAATCCCTTCCGACCCAAACCGTTGTAAACCCCAGCGCCGCTGCCATGTATGCAAGCACTCGACAGTCAGACCATCCACTCAGAGAAAAGACACAAGGTACGAGTGTGTCGAGTGCAATGTTGCGTTGTGCCTTCAGCCTTGTTTCAAAGAGTACCATAATTTCCTACACTACTGAAACTGTGTGGGATGGCGATATGACGCTCATTATAATGGTAAGGCCAGTCAGTAGGTGCTAAGTCTTATATAAAGTTGAAACGGGTGTAATGTTTTCAGGAAAGTAATGTATAAGTTGAGAAATAGTGTAAGTTGAAAGAAGTGATATCAAAACTACACCCACTGAGTAAATCTGCGAAAATATGACGCTCAGTATAACACTCTGGTCAGTAAATATGTGATAGCAAGAATATAAAGTGGAAACGGGTGTAATGTTAGCATGAATGTAACGTATAAGTTGAAAAATAGTGTAAGTTGTAATAATTGATGTCACGAGTACACCCACTGTGTAAATCTGCGAAAATATTACGCTCAGTAGAACATTCTGGTCAGTAAGTATGTGATAGGAATTATATAAAGTGGAAAAGGTTGTAATGTTAGTAGTAAGGTAATTTATAAGTTGAATACTAGTGTAAGATGAAACAAATGATATCGCAATAACACTCACTGTGTAAGTACGTGATAATATGACGCTCAGTAGAATCGTAAGGTCTGAAATTATGTGATATCAATTATATCAAGTGTAAACATGTGCAATGTTAGTGGAGAATTATTATATAAGTACAAAAATAGGTTGTAAGTTGAAAGAGTAGTCATAGCGACTTCACTGTCTGTGTTATTTTGCGCTATTATTACGCTAAATATTTACGTAAGGCCTGATACTATCTCAAAACAGTTCTCAAAAGTGGAAAAGTGTATAATGTTATTAGGAAAGTATTATGTAAGTAGAAAAAACACAATACGAGTTGAAACAACAGTCACAGCGAGTTCACTCACTACGTAAATAGCACTAACATTACGCTAAATGTTATCGAAAGGCCTGTGAATACGTAAAAACAGTTCAATAAAATGTAAAATGGTATAATGTTATTGTAGATGTATTATGTAAGTAGAAAAAATGATATATATCATGATTCAGGAATGTTAGCGATTCATCGTGAACAGTCTGCCCAATTTTGCTCATTTCGCACGATGGTACAATGCTTATTTCAGCTCTATTTTTGTATAAAATCCAATTTACTCTTTTATCACATGTTTTTATGTTTGTAATAAATACATATCTACTTACTTTTATTGGTTTCCCAGACTTATAATACCATAGAAAACGTGAGAGGCTCAGACCACCTACAGAGAACACGGTACCAGGTGTGACGAAGGTATACCTGTTTAGGCCACTTATGGACCCCGGTGAACAATTTCTTGGTAATTGACCATTGTTTCTGACCAAAAGCGAAAGTTTTAGCAAAAAAAATTTGGGTCCAAAAATGGTCGGGATTGGGGGGTACCAATGGTGAAAAAGTGGTCGGGATGGGGCGGGTTAATTACCACTTAGATCTATTCCTCATTTTGTTCACATCTGTGTCCTCCCCTGTACAGTTGTTATTATTTTTGTGAGTGCTCAAAATGTCTCCAACCATCTAGCAGCTGTGTAATTTGAGTATAAGTGTTATTACATTTTTTCCTTGTACTGTTTAGCATAAGGTGTTAATTCGTAGGCCAGGTAAGGTCTTTGTGATTCAGATGGAGTTTTTGATGTCAGCCATTATTAATAATATTTTGTATCTGTAATATTATATCTTGCATTAACTGAGCATTATCCGGTTTTCTCATTTTATCAAGGCTGACTTAGATAAATTTACTCTTGCTAATTTCATGTTAATAGAGGCTGTTGCAGTTAACTATATATTTAACCTGTTTTTTGCAATTACATTATCCTTATGAGTCCTGCATGTTTAGTTGTTAGTTTGGGTATTAAACTTTAACTTGTAATTTTACCTAACTCTTTTGTTTTGAACCTGGAACTTTGCGGGATAGTAGTGATTTTTAGTATTCTCACTTGAAGTGTTCATTATCTTTCTCTGTTCCGAAACAATATATATATATATATATATATATATATATAATATATTTATATATATATATATATATATATATATATATATATATATATATATATATATATATATAATATAGTTATGAAGGGAGATGTGTCAGTTAGGTAGTTTCGTACCTTCGAGACGTTTCTGGTACCGTAAGTATCGGTACGAGTCAGAGTTGCCAGTTTGTCTACTGTTTGTGAGCTTAGTTATTTCGTAAGTTATGTATTAATTTTTGTGCTCTTTTTCTCTATAATGTTTTTTTTTTTTTAAGTGATTGCTTGGTGTATTATGTAATTTAAGTTCGTATGGTAAATGATTTAGTGTTATATAATGTAAGACAACACTGGCATGTTTTGGTCTGTTTCCGAGTTGGCAACTGTTGCCCGTCGAGAGTAAACACGAAGTTTCGAGAGTAATGCAAGTTTATATAAGGATGGGGAAGAGCTTAGTTAGTCAGTCGGTTTGGAGTTCATTCGGGTTTCAGGTCAGGTTGTATGAAGTGCAGTAGGTGTTGGTGTAGTGCAGTGTCAGTGCAGTGCCAGTGAAGATTGTATACTTTCGGTACTTGTAAAAACAGTGGCAAACAGTGACGAGTTAATGAAGTTTGTTTATCATTGGAACTTGAGAAAACAGTGAAGTGTCAAGCATTAAGTGTAATTACTGTCAGTGAAGTTTATTTTTGGTAATTGTCTAATAAGTCTTGACAAGCATTAAGTGTACTAACAGTGAAGTGTTGTTAAGCATTAAGTGTAATTGCAATCACCAAAGTGTGTATAGCTCTAGTGCTTGTGAGAACAGCGAAGAGAAGTTGGAAAGGATTAAGTGGAATCACTTGGATAATAAAGAAAGTGAACTTTAAGGAGCCAGTGTTTATTTTCGCCTCTGCTGATCTTGTGTACTGTATACCTAAGGCTGAAGATAGGAAGAACAACTCACTGGGCAATGTTCTTCCTGTACTGTACTACTGCTGTTGGAGCCTGTGTCAGTGTGGGACGAAAGCGTAACACTGGTGTCAGGAGTGTTGGATTATTATTTCATGGTTGCAGTGATGCTAATCTTCGACATGGAGCAAGAGTGTGTCCAGACAAGAGGCTAAGCTAGGCAGGAAGAGGCATCACTGGATGGAATCATGAAACTATTACAAGCACTTATGCAGACACAGAACGAAGGACAGAAAGAACTCCAAGCACAATTGCAGGCACAGACTGAAGAACAGAAAGAACGCTATGAACTACTTAAAGAGGCATTACAGGAGCAACAGAGGGACGTACAGCTGAGGGTGCCAGGACAGCCAAATGCATTCATGGGGGAAATCAAAGAAGAACAGCAACAGGTTAAGGAGGAAGTAGATACCAAGCTAGAGCATCAGAAGTATGAGGTAAGCAATAATGTGACCAAGTGCAAACAGCATGTAGACAACCAGTTGAAGTCAGTTAGTGAGGAAACAGTGACAGAGTGCAAACAGCTTGCAAACGACCAGTTGAAGACAATTAGTGAGGAAATAGTGGCGGAGTTGAAACGGCATGAAGACAACCAGCTCAAGATTAGTGAGGGAATTGTGATAGAGTGCAGACAGCATGTAGATTGCCAGTTGAAGCATGTAGTCGATCATGAGAAATTTATTAGTGAGAATATGGAGGCTGTAGAGAAATACTGCACTGCTGAGCCTCAGGTTAGTGTACAGAGAGCATATGAAAGGAGTGGACAGTGTATGGTGAATCTTGGTGGATCCCCGGCATCTGAAGATGGCATTGCAAGGTTGAATAATCAGAATGTTGGAAGTTCAAGTCCTGGACATAATTATGATGCCTCAGTTTTTAGGCCCCAAACCAGTGAAGTGCATGGCTATAATGGGAGCCCAGTGAAAAAGAAATCTCAGGAATCTGATGGTAGAGTATCTTGGGAAGCTTACTGTGTACAGTTTGAGTTACTTGCGGATCAGAATGGTTGGGATAATAAGAAGGTTGCAGAAGGCCCACCACTGAAGAAATTCAGGAGAACCTTCATGAATAGTGTGCGAGAAGACAGAAGAACAGACGACATGCAGTGTAGTAGGAATGGGAATCATAGGAAATGCTGCTGTACTGTAGTGATGGGGTCGGAATCAGATGATGAAGACCTGGGGAGAATACAGATGGAGGATGCAGATTTGCAACTTGTGCTTGATTGGCTGCGGCGGAGTGCAGTGGGACCATCGTATTCATAGTTGAAAAATACGGGTCATGGTAGACGGAATTTATTCTCGGTTTCATTCCATAAATGCTGGCGTACCTCAGGGATCAGTTTTGGCGCCAACTCTCTTTCTCATTAAATAAATGACCTTTCTGTCACGCACAGCCCAATACACTCTTATCCTGATGACTCGACCCTTCATAGTTCTTTCACATGTAGTACCTCCTTTACACTATCTATCGATCTATCTATCTATAGCCCGACGCCCTAATCCCGCAAAGGGTGGCCGCAGACAAAACGCCTCTTTTACACAATTTGATATATTAAATTCCCAAATACACACAGCAATTTGTCTGAACTAGGACCTTTCTAAAATTAATCAATGGGAACAAAAGAATCTGGTCAGTGTTCCCATATCCACTACAATTGATATCCTAGGTGTTACTCTAAACCTCAACCTAAGCTGGACAGGTTATGTTAAATCCCTTGCTAAAAATGCTTCTAAAAAACTGGGACTTATGTAGAGAGTTCGTGAGTTCTTCACTGACAAGCAGATGGCCACAATATACGAAAGTCATGTGCGTTCTCAGATCGAATACTGTTCACCACTGTGGAGTGGATGTGGAGCGTTTGCATTGAGGCAGTTGGACAAAATTCAGAATAAAGCCATTAGGTTAATCAATAATCCTGCCATAACGCAGGACCTTCCTCCGTTATCAGTACATAGAGATGTTGCTTATTTAGCACTATTTTATCGATATTTTTACTGTAAGTGCTCTAATGAACTGGCTTCAATTGTGCCTCCCCTTCACATTTTCTCCCGAAATGCTCTGGCAGCTGGGAGCACCCATGAACTCACTCTCTCCCCCACAATGCAGAACCTCTGCTTATCAAAATTCATTTATCCCCAGAACTACTACTCTCTGGAATTCACTTCCTTTTTTTTTTTTTTTTTTTATGCGAGGAAGAAGGAACCAAAGGCCATGATCCCGCAGTAACAGTTCCCTCCAAGAGAAAACAAAATACAATAGATAGCCAAATTCAAGATCCGATCATTTTGAGATGCCTGGACACACTGCGTTTGAAAGACAGGAGATCATAGGCAGCAGGAAATACAGATAGAGGGAGACAGTTCCAGAGCTGACCTGTTGCATAAATGAAAGACTGGGAGTAACGGTTAACTCATGCATTAGAGAGTTGGACAGAAAAGGGACGAGAGTTTGCTGCCAGACGGGTGCTACCGCCCGTCGTAGAGGTGGAGGAATGCAAGCAGACAGTTCGGAGGAGCAGTGACCATTAAAGTAGCGATAGAAAAGAGATAAAGATGCAACAGTGCGACGAAAAGACAGAGGTTGAAGGGAGTCAGTATGAGGAGGAGAGTTAATGAGACGAAAAGCCTTTGACTCCACCCTATTGAGAAGAGCTGTATGTTGGGAGCCTCCCCACACATGAGAGTTGTACTCCACACAGGGGCGGATAAAACCCCTGTATAGAGTCAACAATTGTGCAGGGGTAAAGAAAGAGTGGAGTCAGCTTAGCACACCCAATCTCTTGGAAGCAGATTTTACAAGTGATGTAATATGATCTTTCCAAGATAAGTCCCGAGTAAATTAAACCCCAAGCATGTTCAAGGATGATACAGGATTAAGCTGAATATTATTAAACATTAATGGGTATACCTGTGGAAGATTTTGTCGGGTTGATAGGTGTAAGAACTGAGTCTTAGATGCATTAAAGACAACCATATTATTTTTACCCCAGTCAGAGATACGAGCCAAGCCAGACTTTAGGTGTGCCATTGCCTCATCCCTTGTTTCTTGAAGTAACTGTTGAGATGGGCGTTGCGGGAACCGAATGGAAAGGTGAAGAGTGGAGTCATCAGCGTATGAGTGGATAGGGTTAGATGTACGGCTTAGAAGATCATTGATGAATAAAAGGAAGAGAGTTGGTGATAGGACAGAGCCCTGAGGAACACCACATTTGATAGATCTAGGAGAAGAATGATGGCCGTCTACAACAGCGGCTATAGAACGACCAGAAAGGAAGCTAGCGATGAAGGCACAGATAGAAGGATAGAAACCGTAGGAGGGCAGTTTGGAAATTAAAGATTTATGCCAGACTCGATCGAAAGCCTTTGAGATGTCAAGTGCAATGGCAAAGCTTTCGCCAAAGTCCCGAAAGGAGGATGACCAGGAGTCTGAAAGGTAGGTGAGAAGATCGCCAGTGGAGCGTCCCTGACGGAACCCATACTGACGATCGGAAAGAAGGTTGTGATAGGAAAGATGCCTTAAAATTTTTCTATTAAGAATTGACTCGAAAACTTTTGAAATACAGGACGTTAAAGCAATTGGACGATAGTTGGAGGGTTGGGAGTGGTCACCCTTCTTTGGGACTGGCTGAATGAGAGCAAACTTCCAGCAAGAAGGAAAGGTACAAGTTGACAGACAAAGGCGAAAGAGTTTGCCTAGGCAGGGTGTAAGCACAGAAGCACAGTTCTTGAGAACAACAGGAGGGACCCCATCAGGCCCATATGCCTTGTTAGTACTGAGGCCAGTGATGGCAGAAAATACATCAACTGAAGAAATTTTAATGTCAGCCATGAGGAAGTCAGAGGGGAGAAATGATGGAGGAACAGCACCGGAATCATCTAAGGTGGAATTGGAGGAGAAAGTCTGTGTGAAGAGATCTGCTTTATCAGTAGAAGAAATAGCTACAGAACCATCAGAGTAGAAAAGAGGAGGGAATGATGATGAGGTAAAGTTGTTAGAAAGATTTTTGGCAAGGTGCCAGAAGGGGCGGGAAGAATTCGAGTTGGAGAGTTGAGAGCATTTAGTATGGATGAAATTATTTTTAGTAGAGCGAAGAACAGACTTAGCACGATTCCGGGCAGAAACGCAAAGATGATGTGATTCAGAGGTGGGTTGGCTCCGGTACCTTTTGTAGGCCATCTCCTTGTTGCGGACAACATTAGAACAAGCGTGATTAAACCAAGGCTTTCTTGCATTAGTCAAAGGATATGAGAAAGGAATGTATACTTCCATGCCCGAGAGAATAACCTCCGTAATGCGCAAGGCACACTCAGATGGCTCACGGCCATGGAAGCAATAATCATTCCAGGGAAAATCAAAGAAGTATTGCCTGAGGGCCTCTCAGTTCGCGGCTCCAAAATGCCACAGACGACGTTTCCCTGGAGGGTCCACAGGCCGTACCGGAGTGATAGGACAGGTTAAGGTAATAAGGTTGTGATCGGAGGAGCCCAACGGAGAGAAAAGACTAACAGAGTAAGCAGAAGGATTAGTTGTGAGGAAGAGGTCAAGTATGTTGGAGCTCTCTCCAAGGTGGTCAGGGATACGGGTAGGGTGCTGTACAAGCTGCTCTAGGTCATTAAGGATAGAAAAGATGTAGGCTTGTTCACCAGGTGGATCCGTGAAAGGAGAGGAGAGCCAAAGGTGGTGGTGAACATTGAAATCTCCAAGAATGGAGATTTCAGAGAAAGGAGAAATGGACAGAATGTGTTCCATCGTAGAAGTAAGATAGTCGAAGAATTTTTGATAGTAGAATTAGGGGATAAGTAAACAGCACAAATATATTTAGTCAGAGAATGACAGGAAAGCTGAAGC